>NC_142484.1:18695303-18998333 GCF_049115385.1 Moschus berezovskii | reverse complement strand
TTCCGGCTGTTGTCACTGGCAAGATGGATGGATGGTTCTTCCCACAGCCTCCCAGTTAGGAGAACCTCAGCGGGTCTCCTCCTGCAGTTACGATGTGCAGGGTCCCTTGGGTGGGGCTCAGGCCAGACTTTGGAAGACTGACAGAGGATATGGTCTCCATACACCCCTCTGAGTAACGGGGAAAGGGTCAATGAGGCCAGCCTCTCTGCCTGTCGGAAGGATTTTACCTGCAGACAATGTATCAGCGTAACTTAGAGGTTTGCCAAGCTCACAACCGACAACTAACAGTTCTGCTATAAAGCAGTGGTCCTTTTTTGATGGAGTACTTTATTTTTTATTGGAGTATAGATGACTTATTGGAGCACAGTGGAGTATAGTGGTTATACATATAGATATATCCCAGAGAAGGCAATGGCAAGCCACTCCAGTACTCTTGCCTGGAAAATCCCATGGACGAAGGAGCCTGGTAGGCTGCAGTCCATGGGGTCGTGAAGAGTCGGACACGACTGAGCGACTTCACTTTTCACTTTTCACTTTCATGCATTGGAGAAGGCATTGGCACCCCAGTCCAGTGTTCTTGCCTGGAGAATCCCAGGGACGGGGGAGCCTGGTGGGCTGCTGTCTATGGGGTAACACAGAGTCAGACACAACTGAAGTGACTTAACAACAACAACAATACATATATCCACTCTTTTTTAGACTCTCTTCCCATATAGGTTATTACAGAGTATTGAGTAGAGTTCCCTGTGCTGTACAGTAAGTACTTATTTGTGATCTATTTTATATATAGTATTGTGTATGTTATTCCCAATCTCCTAATTTATCCCCCACCCCCACTTTTGGTAATCATAAATTTTTTTCTACATCTGTAATTCTGCTTCTGTTTTGTATTAAATTCATTTGTACCATTTTTTAGATTCCACACATAAGCAATATTATATGATATTTGTCTTTCTCTCTCTGAATTAATTTAGTATGACAATCTCTAAGTACATCCATGTTGCTGCAAATGGCATTATTTTGCTCTTTTTTATGGATGAGTAATATTCCACCGTGCATATATATACATATATATACGCCATAGCTTCTTTATCCATTCCTCTGTGGGTGGACATTTAGGTTGCTTCCATGTCCTGGCTATTGTAAATAATGCTGCAATGAACATTGGGGTACATGTGTCTTTTTGAATTATACCTCTTCTCTGGGTATGTGCCCAGGAGTGGAATTGCTAGATCGCATGGTAGCTTTATTTTTAGTTTTTTAAGGAACCTACATACTGCTCTCCATAATGGTTGGACCAATTTACATTCCTGTCAACAGTGTCTGAGGGCTCCTTTTTCTCCACACCCTCTCCAGAATTTATTGTTTGTAGATTTTCGATGGTGGCCATTCTGACTGGTGTGAGGTGATGCCTCAATGTACTTTTGCATTTCTCTAAGATATCAGAATTATCCAGGAGAGGTCTCAAGAATGTCATCATTCAGGATTCCCTGGTGGCTCACTGGTGAAGACTCCACCTGCCAGTGCAGGAGATGCCAGTTCAGTCCCTGGTCTGAGAAGATCCCACACGCCGCAAAGCACTAAGTCCACGCACCACAGCTACTGAGCCCATGCACTGCAGCCACTGAAGCTCTTGTGCCCTGGAGCCCGTGCTCCGCAACAAGAGAAATCAGCACAATGAGAAGCCTGCGAACCACAGCTAGAGAGTAGCCCCTGCTCTCCGCAACTAGAGAAAAGCCTGTGAAGCAACAAGGACCCAGCACAGCCAAAAATAAAGAAAGAAAGAAAGAAAAGAAAAACAAGAATATCATCACTCCAAACATTCAGCGTTGGACTCTGCACTTGTTTGGGGTTCAGAACATCTGGATTCTATTTGATGAGGGCTAATTAATAGCTAATTAAGAACAGTGGAAACAGTGTCAGACTTTATTTTTTTGGGCTCCAAAATCACTGCAGATGCTGATTGCAGCCAGGAAATTAAAAGACGCTTACTCCTTGGAAGGAAACTTATGACCAACCTTGATAGTATATTAAAAAGCAGAGACATTACTTTGCCAACCAAGGTCCGTCTAGTCAAGGCTATGGTTTTTCCCGTGGTCATGTATGGATGTGAGAGTTGGACTGTGAAGAAAGCTGATCGCTGAAGAATTGATGCTTTTGAACCGTGGTGTTGGAAAAGACTCTTGAGAGTCCCTTGGACTGCAAGGAGATCCAACCAGTCCATTCTAAAGGAGATCAATCCTGGGTGTTCATTGGAAGGACTGATGCTAAAGCTGAAACTGCAATACTTTGGCACCTCATGCGACGAGTTGACTCACTGGAAAAGACTCTGATGCTGGGAAAGGTTGGGGGCGGGAGGAGAAGGGGACAACAGAGAATGAGATGGCTGGATGGCATCACCGACTCTGTGGACATGAGTTTGAGTGTACTCCGGGAGTTGGTGATGGACAGGGAGGCCTGGCGTGCTGTGATTCATGGGGTCGTGGAGAGTCGGACACGACTGAGCGACTGAACTGAACTGAAGGTACTCATCTGAAATTTGTATTCAAAATATTTTTCAGCAATTTTTATTCATTCATGCAATAGCTTTAGAGCTCCTACTACGTGCCAGGCATTGTTTCAGGGGCTGGTGATTCATTCATGAACAAAATTCCCTGTCCCATCTTATTCCTGTGGCAGTTTTTCCAAGAAAAAGATGACAGTTGGCCCATAGGGTAGAGGGGATGCTGTGGTAGGAGTCAGGACCCCTGGGGCTCAGGTTAACCCAGCAACGAACTGGCTATTGGGTACTACAGGTGTCCTTTGTCTTTCTTTTTTATTGAAGCGTAGTTGAATTACAAGGTTGTATTCATTTCAGGTGTACAGTAAGCTCTTTAACTTTCTGAAACTTTATAGCAAGCTTCTTTAAATAATAACCTAGACATTCTGTAAAGTAGGTCAATCTGCAGATCAAGTCATCCTTATCAGACACCTGTGCCCCTCATCCTATGGTGGGTCCATCATGAACTCAAGGGAAGGTGTGTGTAAGGAATGGATTCTGTCCCAGATGAGCTCGCAGCCTCTTCTGGGAGAATGATTCAAATCTAGGGAGAAAGATGAATAAAGACACAAAGTTACGGGCTGAGGACACATAATTATGAGCTGCTGCACTGGAAGATGAAGAGGATTCTGACCAAAGGAGGGAGTCACGTGGGCAGAGCAGGCTCCCTGGAAGGTGAGGTGGGATGGAAGAGCAGATGGGAAGTTCTGACAGAGGGGAGAAGTGACAGACAGATGGTGTCCTCGGGAGGAGAAGTACTGAACAGAGGCTCAGCAGGTGGAGAAAGCAGGTCAGAGGCAAAGTGGCCAGGGCATGTGGTTGGGGCCAAACAGACCTGAGTTCCAAGCCTATTGCCACATATTGGGTATTTAATAGCATACGTATATCTATTCTGCAGGTGTGGAAACTGAGGGTCATAGAGATTAACAGCTACTTGGAGGGGTTTTGGTAGAGATTAAAGGTCACTATCGGAGAAGGCAATGGCAAGCCACTCCAGTACTCTTGCCTAGAAAATCCCATGGATGGAGGAGCCTGGTAGGCTGCAGTCTGTGGGGTCGCTAAGGGTCGGACAGACTGAGCAATTTCACTTTCACTTTTCACTTTCACACATTGGAGACGGAAATGGCAACCCACTCCAGTGTTCTTGCCTGGAGAATCCCAGGGACGGGGGAGCCTGGTGGGCTTCCGTCTATGGGGTCACACAGAGTCAGACATGACTGAAATGATTTAGCAGCAGCAGCAGCAGCAAAGGTCACTATCACAGGTATCTGGATGACTGCCGTGTCACACGTGTACAGGAGAGCAAGCCTTGCCTTTGGAAGGGCAAGGCTAGGGAAGTGCTGTGTGGCACACGTGTGGAGGTTTCCAGGTCCAAGGCACACAAAATGTTTTTAAAGAGCTCCAAAACATTCCCCCTTTATCTCCCTGGGGACTGAAAGGGTTGATGCACTGGAACGATTTGTGGCTTCACGATGAATGGAGTCCCCTTATCGCAGAGTTCATTATCGGAAGGTTTTACTGGAGATGAGAAATGGTGTTTCTTCAGTTCTCAGGGACAGATAAGCGAGCAGTCTCGGAGGGGTTTTCCTAGACAAGGTCTCTCTTTTTCTCTTTTGTTTGGGTTGGAGAAGCTGGCAGGGGGAAAAGCCCCAGTAGTGCTTCTCATCACCATAAAGGTGACAGAAAATTATATTTCTACGGGCTTGTGGAAAGGCATGGTGATTTGTTCAGTCCACTTTCAAATGACATCCCTCCCTTTGGAAGGGCTTCTCTGGCCATTCACCAGAACACTTCTGCTTTTTAGCTGAGACCCTGCAGTTTTCAGGTGAAGTGACATTTGGGTTGTGTGACCTTGGAAAAATTACTGAACTGCCATGATTCTCAGCTCCCACACTTATAAAAGGGAGGCATAGCCATTCCCATCTGATAAGAGTGTGGTAAAGAATTTGCCTGCAATGCAGGAGACCTGGGTTCGATTTCTGGGTCTGGAAGATCCCCTGGAGAAGGAAATGGCAACCCACTCCAGTATTCTTGCCTGGAGAACTCCAAGGACAGAGGAGGCTGACAGGGTACAGTTTGTGGGGTCGCAAGAGTCGGACACGACTTAGGACTCAACCACCACCACCAGAGTGTGGTAGGCAGAATAATGACCCCTCTCTTCCCTTTCCCCAAAGAGATGCCCGTGTCTTTATTCCTGGAGCATGTGAACACTTTCTGCTACATGGCAAGGGGAAGGCTTTAAGGAAGGCTATACGTGAAAGTAAGATCATCAGCTGACCTTGAGATGTGTTATCAGCGTGACTCAGTGCAGCCATGCAAGCGTGCTCAGTCGCTAAGTTATGTCCTACCCTGTGTGACCCTATGAACTGTAGACCACCAGGCTCCTCTGTTCATGGAATTTTTCAGGCAAGAACACTGGAGTGGGTTGCCATTTCCTCCTCCAAGAGATCTTCCCAATCAAACCCGTGTCTCCTGCATTAACAGTGCTTTCACACAAATGGTCTCATTTCTCAGGTGGATTTTTTTTTTTTTTTAACCACTGCATCACCCAGGAAGCCGCAAGGATTGTGACCCTCTATAATCTACCATGTATGTCTGGTATTCCCTAGAGATAACCCAGAGAAGGAGAAATGGGAGTTAATGTAAGGGATTAAACTGTCCATCTTTGGCGATACAAGAATCGAACCCATTGGTCTGCATCACTCTGGACATTTTGGATTCAACTAACACATTGAGTATCTACTATTTGTAACACCAGCTTCCCTGGTGGCTCAGTGGTAAAGAGTCCACCTGCTAATGCAGGGGACACAAGTTCGATCCCTGGGTGAGGAAGATCCCCTGGAGAAGAAATGGCAATCTGCTCCAGTATTCCCACCTAGAATATTCCATCGACAGAGAAGCCTGGCGGGGCTACAGTCCATGGGATCGCGAAAGAGTCAAAGACTTAGTGACTAAACAACAACACTTGTAACACATCAGGCTGCTGCTGCTGCTAAGTCACTTCAGTCGTGTCCGACTCTGTGCAACTCCATAGACGGCAGCCCAGCAGGCTCCTCCGTCCACAGGATTCTCTAGGCAAGAAGACTGGAGTGGGTTGCCGTTTCCTTCTCCACACATCAGGCTAGGTACTTTCATATTCTGATTTCCTCTGATCCTTTGAAAGGAAAGTGTTCTGCCTCAGCTAAGGCACAAACCAAAGCCTGGAGAACACGGGAGGGGGGACAATTGAAAGTCCCTCATCTAACCTTCAAGGCATTTGCTTTTCATTACAGTCTCATCTAACTTGGGCTTTATGCTTCCATTTTTCTGACTCTAGGCGGACAGAATGGCCTCCACAGGAACGCGGGCTGTCTTAGACATCTGTGTCCCGGGAGGACCGGGGGGCACTCTGAATCCAGGTCAGTACGGACCCCAAATGAGCTCATGTTTCTAAAGTGCTTTGAGCTCCTCAGAGAACAGAAGCTATTTAACTCCAGAGACTGGCTGGTCTCCTCGGTGGGTCCCTGCAATGAGGAACCTGCTAGCACCAGGCGACTGCCTGCCTTGGATAAATACAGGAAACCAGTCTCCAGGGTTCTCTGTCTGCCATCCTTTCAGCCACAATAAATTAATTTTCAGAAAAATGGAACTCAACAAAAGAAAATTGAGGAGGGGAAAAGAAAAACAACCAATCTGTCAAGATTGAAAGGGAAAACAAAATTTCTGCTGCCTGCTGCCCCTAGCTGAAGCATGGAGGTGAAGGCTGGCAGCTGGGTCCAAAACAGCAGTCCAGGCACCCTGGCGCCACATGGGCTTCATGATGGCAAGTGAAGGGACAGGGGCCAGGTGGAGGGCTGGGAGTGTCTGGTGGCAGCTACCTGTAGATAGTCTGGATTTCTTAGCATCTCTCAAAATGAGATCAACTTGATGCTGATTAGAGCTGAAAAACCCCACCAGCCTGGCATGCCGAGTGTCTGACTCTAGGGCCCCTGAACAAATTGTTTTCCCTTTTCCTGCCGATCCCTGTGAACCCTTTGGCTCAGCGTGGTTCACCCGAGGGGACAGGGTTGGAAGTGGAGGCAGGTTTCCTCTTGGCACCTCACTGTCAGCACCATCCCCAAGCATCCTGGCAGGCTCCCCAAGTCCCAGCAGGAGGCAGACAGAAAAGCATCTTTTCCCACAAGCCCATGTCTGCATATGTAAATGGGCTGAAGAGCCCACTGCCTTCACTCAGATTCAAAAAACGTTTATGGAAGGCATACCTGTGCAGGTTAGTTGTTGTTTAGTCACTTAGCCATGTCTGACTCCTTTGTGACTCCCAGGGACTGTAGCCCACTAGGCACCTTTGTTCATGGGACTTTCCAGGCAAGAATACTGAAGTGAGTTGCCATACCTTCCTCCAGGGGAATCCTCCCAACCTGAGGATCAAACCCTCATCTCTTGCATTGGCAATGCTTTCACACAAATGGTCTCATTTCTACTCATGACAATCAGCGAGGCGGGAATTATATTACCTAAGATTTGCTATGAGGACATTTAGGTTCAGAGAGGGTGACACCTTGCCCAAAGTCACACAGGTGGCCATAGGCAGTATCCAGATATGGGCCTTCTGACTCTTAACTCCAGCATACTTTCCACCACCATCCTGGTGGCTTCAACACTGCAGCTCCAGGTAGAGCAATACAAATGGGTTTTTTAAGTAGGAAACACCCTCAAAACACCCCCAAAATGCTAAGGATTTAGTATCTGAACATCTGATGCAGAGCAGGAATTCATAAATTTTGGCAATCTCCAGATGCTATGGACCTCTTCTCAGAATAATGTTTTCAAATGTAAAACAAAATATATAGGATCACAAAAGGAAGCAATTACATTGACATATAGTTATAAAAGTGTTAAAAGAAAAGCACATGTGGGGGGCAGTACAGCACGTGCTTTATTATCAACACAGTGAACAACAGAATTGAGCAAAAGTCTAGTAACAACGGTCATTGAAAGTTGGGGAGCACTGTTGCCTCCTCCGGGTCTGGTTAATTCCTACCCTCCTTCACCTCCCCTTCTTCAGAGAAGCTGCTCTGAATGGTCACCCACTCATGACATTCATCTGTAACTTTGATTGCCTCTTCCTCCCCATACTGGTCATTATGGCGAAAGTGAACGTGAAAGTGTTAGTCACTCAGTCATGTCTGACTCTGCAACCCCATGGACTGTAGCCCACCAGGCCCCTCTGTCCATGGGTTTCCCAGGCAAGAATACTGGAGTGGGTTGCCATTTCCTTCTCCAGGGGATCTTCCTGGCCCAGGGATCAAACTTAGGTCTCCGGCACTAAAGGCAGATTCTTGATGTGCCACCAGGGAAGCCCTGGCAAGTGAGCATCTACTCCTGTGATTGTCAAGTTAACGTCTGTTTCTCTTCCCAGACAGAGAGTGTCATGAGGCTAGCCTCAGACTGGTTTGATCATCTTTATATCCCCAACCCCTGACCGATATGCCTGGCACCAGTAGATGTTCTGTAACTGTGTACAGAATGACTGAGCAGAGGATGGTGAATCCTGGGGACATCACCTATTGGCTCACTGTGACTACTGATGTACTTGACCCTTCCCCCCCACATTACCAGGTAATAACCAACCATCAGCTACATCTTTCTGTGGCTGTTTCTTAATGGGGTCCCATTGTCCCCTTGGCTTTTAGACCATCATTCTTTCTTTCCTCTAAATCTCCTCCAGTTTTTTTCCAGTTATTTCTGCTCTGAACATCCGGGACTTGGATGTTCTGGGAAGTATCCCTGTGAGGTGTTGGGAGGCGTCATCACTTAATGTGGATGCTGGCACTCTTCCAGAGTATGTGCTCTGGTCCATCCCCAGAAAGGCAAGCACCTGTTGGGGCTCCAACCTGATGCCACCGGTTATAGTCGACCCCAGGACCATAGCTGACGACAGGAAAGGAACAAATGGACATCTTTCCTGATGCCTAAAGGGCTTCCCCCCAAACAAAATGCTTTCACGAGGGCACTGAGTGCCTGAGCCTAGAGTCAGCATCTCTGGCAGGGAGACACACAGTGGGGTAGCCTCAGGCCGCCATGTTGGAAGTGAGGTGGGAAATAGCATTCCCATTCCCTCCCAGGCTGTGAGTATGGCACTGGGGATGAGGACTTTTTGGGGATGCTCCCTACCCAAGCTATCTTTAGGTTCATCTGGATTTTCCTGTTTTTACTACTTGGTATTTAGTTAAATAACAGAGAAGAACCAAATTCCTCTTCTGTGACCCCAGACATTAAGGAAAGTTGAGGAAACAGCCCGCTGAAAGTCTTTCTAGCTTCAGAGGCTTCGTTAAATTCCTTGCTTTGGATGAACTGGGATCGGGATTACTTTAAAGGGGGATAGCACTGCCTCTTCTGGGGTGAAGTAACTAGTCATGTATATTAGAAGATATACTGTTGAATCAGTTTTGGACATAATGCTAAAGGATTTCTAAAACTGTGTAAGGCTATCATTGCATCAATAAATAGGACAGATCGCAAAATGACCGATTTACATAAGTGAATGTGCGAGTTTTGGTGGGTGTCATTTTGTTTGATTTGCACTTGAGTAAGCTAAAGGGGTGCTAGGGGTCGGAAGGAGGTCCTTGAGTCACAGATAGAGCGAAGGAGTTTTCTTCCTGTCTTTGACTGAGTCTTGTCATATGGTCTCCGCTGGATAACATTCCAATGAATTCCATTCCGTTCCGTTCCGTTCAGTCGCTCAGTCGTGTCCGACTCTTTGCGACCCTGTGGACTGTAGCCTACCAGGCTTCTCCGTCTATGGGATTCTCCAGGCAAGAATACCATTTCCTTCTCCAGGGGATCTTCCCGACCCAGGGATCGAACCCGGGTCTCCCGCATTGGAGGCAGACACTTTAACCTCTGAGCCACCAGGGAAGCCCTCCAATGAATTACACAATGTTAAATTGAATTAGACTGGCTTGTGTTCAATCTTAGCTGACTTGTGATACTAGGGGTGGAGTTCCTTATCTTCTTCAATTTAGTTTCTCATCTGTACCATGAGGACAGTACTACTTATCATATATATGTGCGTTTGTATATAAAAGGTAAACGTGTTAGTCACTCAGCTGTCTCCAGCATTGCAAGCAGATTTTTTACCAACTGAACCACCAGGGAAGCCCAGAGGGTGGACGTTGCCAAAAAGTCTGTTGGGAAGAAGTGAATTTTGATCTGAGCCTTGAAAGATGTGCATGGTCTTACACACTTCATTTCCCTGAACACACAGACACTTCTGCTTCTTTTATTTTTCTTCAAGACTAAATCTCTCAAGGTAAAAAAAGAAAGCCAAGAGTGTGGCAACGATGACCATGTTATAATCTTAAGCTCCTGGTTGCCTTGCAAGAGAGAAAAAAAAAATGCATTCTGTTTCTGGTGGTGATCGAATTGCTGGTTTGCTTGTAAGTCATTCATGAATTAACAACCCTTGCTAATCACTCCTGGCTGATATTTATCATAGTACCTTTTACAAGACGAGTTCCATCAGTGATGCTGGCAGCTACTCACCAAGTCCCACCAGCAGCTGCAAATATTCATTAATAATATTTTGTTTGGGTTCCCACTTGCCACTCTCCATCCTCCTGCTTCATAAGTATGAACGGCATCATTACTGAGTGGTGCTCGCAGAATGGAACACAAAGGCAACTCAGAAATTTTAAATGAAAACAGATGTTGAGAAACGCCACCATCCCAGGCATGCTACAGTAAATAACATTAACATTTCTAAGTGATCGCCCTCTGAATTGAATTGCGAGGAGCTCCTATTTACAATTAAAAGAGGGGCTGATCCTCTTGCATCCCTGGATTCTACAGGTGGCTTGGTGACAGTCATCACTTCGTGTTTCCATTTCAGTGAGGCTGTTAAGAGCCAGCTAAGCAGGAACTGGACAGGCAGCAGGCATTTAGAAAGGTGTTAGTGGTGCCAGATGCATTCCTTGTCTAACTGCCTGGATGCAAAACTCACTTAGCACAGCAGCTGAAGTGTGAGAGCTTTTGAACAGGTTTCTTCCTAACAGTGCACCTCCCTGTGCCAAGGGGTGGCATTATTGCTTATGTCACCGATGACTAGAGCCTGGAGTCTCCATGCATGTCATCACCCCTGGTCCTTCATTAGAGTAGTTAGAAGAATGATCACATCCTAATTACTGGAATGGTGCTTTGTGGCCCAAGAGTATGTCCACATATGCCTTCACGTTTGTGAATAATACCATTCTGGGTATTAATACCACCGAGGCTTTACAGACGGAGAAGGCAATGGCAAGCCACTGCAGTACTCTTGCCTAGAAAATCCCATGGACAGAGAAGCCTGGTGGGGTACAGTCCATGGGGTCGCTACTAGTTGGACAAGACTGAATGACTTCACTTTCACTTTTCACTTTAACACATTGGAGAAGGCAATGGCAACCCACTCCAGTGTTCTTGCCTGGAGAATCCCAGGGATGGCGGAGCCTGGTGGGCTGCCGTCTATGGGGTCGCACAGAGTCGGACACGACTGAAGCGACTTAGCAGCAGCAGCAGCAGCAGCAGCAGCAGGCTTTACAGATGCTAAACCTCAGCACAGGGATTAAGAGCATGGATCACAGAACACACAAATTGGGGTTGAAAACTGGCACTGCCCCGTATTAGCTCTCTGGTCTTACGCACATCCTTTACTCTGGATAGGCCTCACTGTCTGCATCTGTCAATCAGGGACACTGATGTTTACTTTGAGGTTATAGCTCCTGGCTTAAGTTCAACTCTGGGATCACCGTTACCCCACCTATTCACCAATGGAAATTCACCTTCACCAAGATGATATTCTAGGAGATGAGTGACGGCCAAAGAAATAGTAGGCACAGTAAAGTCAGGGCACAGCTTTCTTGGAGGATGCGCTCATCATTTGTTAAATCAATCTTTCTCTCCATGCCGCATCCAACCACCCACCCATTCATCCAAACACCCATCCATCCACTTCATCCTTTTCTACTCTAAATAGCAATCTAGATAGTTGGGTTACCGCTACATAGCTTGAAAGCATTCTTTTGAACCATTCTCCCCCAAAAATAGATAACATAATTTTGAACGTCCTTAGAAGCAACAGCTGCAACCTGTGTTAATTGGCTCAGCAATTGCTGAATGTGCCCTTAGATAATTTTTCCCCAACTTATAAGTTGGGGCTACATATAACTGAAAATCTGTATTCTGTTTGTTTGTTTGAAGGAATAGCAAGCCTCGAATATTTCCTGAGGGGTTCTAATGTCCTATTAAAGCAATGGTTGCAAGTTTTGAGAAATAATTTGGGGTGATAGTTAGACACAGTAGGTGGCCAAAGAACTAATGACAAGTTCATATTACTGGCTGAGCATTTGAAATGTCTTATTATTTGTAAAACATCATTTAGCAATTGCCTCCATGGCATGTAACTGGTTGACAAGCAAACATTACCTTATCTATTTCTACAACTGTAAAAATAATATACTACTTAAATCTTTATATTTAATTCGTCTTATACATCTTATACTATTTAAACCTTGGAAACTGTAAAAAATTAAATGTTATTTCTCCATCAAATATTTCTCCATTTCTTTTAAAATAAGGAAAATGAACACATGTTCCAGATTCTACAGCAAGTGGGGGTCTGAATGGAACAACAGGGTCAAGCCATTGCTGCACTGACCATATGTTCGAAGCCATTGTTGGTACCGTGCACTGTGAATAGCTGTTTTCCCCTCAACTCAGGGCTGCATTAAATGAGAATAAACAGCATCCATTAATGCAAGGCCTAGGAGTCAATGTATGTTTGTTTTCAAAGTAAAGCTCACACAATGATTATACGGTTGGGAGATAAATATGATGGAGAAAATAAATAAATGAGCATGTGAAAATTTATAATTGCTTTAAGATAAAGCTATTCCTGTAAGATCATCCTTGGAAGAGGCTGCACAGAAAGGCAAGCCTCCTCCCTCTCCCAGGCGCTGAAATCATCCTCAGGAAAGCTTGAGGCGGGAGTGTATTTCAGGACAGCATATTCCTCACACATTCTAAACCACTCAGAGTCAGAGCTGTGCGTCTCGATGGGGTAGAACCAGATGGAAGATAAACTCATGGGGCCACAGGATCACTCTTGCAAATTTATGCTACTGAAGGGTCTTCTTTTTGAAGGGCCCTGCTCTCAGAGGTGACACTGGGGTTGGGCTCTGGTAATGTCATAATGAGCAGAAAGGGTCAGCCCAGCCCACGATGTAACTCCTGGGACCTAGAAAAACCTGTGCCTGGACCCCAGCGTGCCCACTCTTCAAGGACCTAGAAGTGCTTATTCTTGTGTTTCTGTCTGATGCCCAGATGGCACGTTCCTTTGAGCAAAGGTTTGTTGAAAGGGACTCTATCCTATTGCCCGGATCAAGCTATGTTAAAATAATGTTAAGGATAGATTGGGAGACTGAGATTGACATATATACAACACTGTGTATAAAACAGATAACTAACAAGAATCTAGGGCTTCCCTGGTGGCTCAGTAGTAAAGAACCCACCTGCCAAACAGAAGATGCAGATTTGATGGGTCAGGAAGATCCCCTGGAGAAGGTAATGGCAACCCACTCCAATATTCTTGCCTGGAGAATCCCATGGACAGAGGAGCCTGGTGGGCTACAGTCCACGGGGTTGCAAAAGAGTCAAATATGACTTAGCGAGTAAGCAACAACACAGTGATGAGAACCTACACCATAGCATGGGGAACTCTGCTTCACGCTCTGCGGTGGACTAAATGGAAGGGAAATCCAAAAATGAAGGCACTTTGCTGTACAAGAAATTAACACTATGTTGTAAAGCAACTATAATCCAATTGAAAAAAATAAAAATAGATCATGTATCTATGACTGATTCACGTAGAGGTTTGACAGAAAACAAAATCCTGTAAAGCAATTATCCTTCCAGTAAAAAATCAATTAGTTAAAAACAGAAAAAGAATAAATCATAAAATAATGTTAAAGGTCTGCACTGAAGCAATCCAAAGCAGAGCCTCCTGAGTTTCAGGCTGCCATACCAGCAGAATGTCCTCACATATGGCTGTTTTTACCCTCTTGTCACTGCTGGTAATCCTCCTAACAGGATCATTCAAGTTTGCTTATCTAGTCTCCTAGCTGCTGGGTTCCAACTATTTCAAACAGAAGTGATTTGTCACGTAGGTCCACCCTTCCTCCTGCAAACAGCACAGTGATGATGAAAGCTCGCTTTTATGTGTGGCCCAACCTTCTTCCCTTTTCTTGGTTAAGTATCTTGCTCACAGGGGCAACAAGCCCTTAAAAGTATAAAATAGGCACACTCACATATCACAAACAGGCACACACAAGTGTAAGCTCAAATCATCTATGGCAAATGGGATGCACTCATGGCCCCCAGACCAGCTGGCCACTGCAGGTCCACATGGCCAGCTCCCTGTTGATAGACAAACGCTTTATTACCCCTATCTGCACATCTGCTATATTAGTTGTATTTTGTCTTTCTGTCCACTCCTCTATGGTTCACACGTAACCAGCATCCTTTTGAATCTCAGCAGTATTCCGTTAAGACAGCAATGGACTGAGTTTCTAAAAAAAATAAAAAATAAAGTGTTCCCTTTACACCAAAACATGCAAATTGGAATTCCTTTGTAAAGACAGTTGGTGACACTCTGCCGTGTATGAAGAATGAACGTCCTCGCACCTTTAGCCCCCTGAGCACGGTGTGGCTACAGGCAGACGAACAGGCTGCTGACATCCGGAGCTCTCGGCCGTGTTCAACAAAGACTGATTTGAAATCATACACAGATCGCCCCCATCTTCCTGAGTTTCACATTTCTCCATGTGCATTGTTTTTACAGGTCTGATTAGGTCTTAGACTCTTGAAAATCATGTTCGGCCTACATCTGACTCCAGACTTGTGAGGAAAAATTAACACCCTGTCACTCTCTGAGGTTTTATTCTCCTGGAAGTCTACATTGTGTTTTAGCCCTCAGGGTTCACCTCATTTTTTTTTTTCCTTCTCAACTTCTTTTGCTCTGAGTATCTGCTCTCCCCACACCCACCCAAGGCATCCACCCAAATGTAGAACGTTTGGGAGAAAGTTTGTTTTCTGAAAATTTTTTCTACACTATAATTTTGTACAATGGATAGCTGAAATGCAACCATTACATCCACAGTGGTATATATGGTTGTTGTTTAGTTGCTGAGTTGTGTCTGACTCTTTGCCACCCCATGGACTGTAGGCCACCAGGTTCCCCTATCCATGGGATTCTCCAGGCAAGAATACTGGATGGGTTGCCATTTTGTTCTCCAGGGGATCTTCCTGACCCAGGGACTGAACCTGGGTCTCCTGTATTACAGGCAGATTTTTTACTGCTAAGCCCCCAGGGAAGCCCCCATTGATGTATGAAAGTTAAAGTGTTAGTTGCTCTGTTAGACCCGACTCTTTGCGATCCCATGGACTGTAGCCCACCAGGCTCCTCTGTCCATGGGATTTCCCAGGCAAGAATACTGGAGTGGGTAGCCATTTCCCTCTCCAGGGGATCCTCTCCACCCAGGGATTGAACTCAGGTCTCTCACATTGCAGGCAAATTCTTTACCATCTGAGCCACTAATTGTGGTTTGAGGCTGGATCATCTATATTCCCTGGAACCATTCTGTAAGGCCTTATGACCCCATCAAATGATCCCCTATTGTAGGCTGGTTGCTGAGGCTGTTATAGCTTACATGACCTGGAATTTGGAGGTGGGGGATGGGGGAGATGGATTTCTTTCAAGAGTTTACCTTCCAGATGACTTAGCTACCAGAACAGGTCCAGCCTAGGATAAAACTACTCATTAGCATAACGGTTAACACCTAATCCAATTGGAGGCTAAGAGAAAAGCCTGAGTCAAAGATACAAACGTGGGCTTTCCCATCCTTTCAGAAGCCCCAACTCTCTGTTAGACCCTGGCTCTTGGCAGGAGAGAGAAGAGCCGATAACACTGTTCATCATCTCAGCAGCTCACTATTGAGGAAAAATTGGAAATTAGATCACTCAGGGGCACTCCGAATGCCATTACTGAATATTACTTTGAGATGCTGTTGGTTTGAAATCCTGCCATCTAAGAGTCTTGCTCTCTCCCAATTTGTAAAGAAGAAGATTCTCATGACAGGAGACTCGGCAGCCTCCGACCTGCAGCCCGTCTTCCCTAGTGCAGAGCACCGCGGGCTGCACGGAGCTGCATGGAGCATGCTCTCACAGGCACAGCTGGCAGTGTGGTCCCTAGTCTGTGCCACCATTCCAGACTCATTAGCAACACTCCACAGCTGGCACATAATTAGAAGCTCAGTGCAAGCAAATCATCGCTTTTTTTTGCAAGCGTTCCGCCTACTGATCACACTCAGAGCATAGCTGCTCCACCCACAAAACAACAAACAAGCAACAAGAAACAGATCTGTGGGCGAAAGACCCAGGTGCATCCAGCTGTGCATTTTTCAGTAGCTTCCCTGCCCACCTCTCCTGTTTCTGTTCTATTTGAAATTTCCTGTTCCTACCATAGTAGAGTTTTTCTACTCAAAGTCCTGTGATTGATTCTCAGTGAGCTGAGTTCTCCTGCAGACTTATCTTGAGTAATGTCACCACATTAGAGAAATAACACAAAGCAAGGGATAGCTCCTTTGGACTCTATACTTTCCAGGGTTTGGAAATAATTTTCTCCTATAAACATCATCGACATCCTGAAGGTGTATGGTATTTGCTCAGACTTAACAAGATTCTGTAACCATCAGTGGAAGCTAAGATAACAGCTGAGGGTTTTACTGGCTGGTAGAAGGCTAAAACATTTTTTTGATGTCTTCCACTTGGATGTAAGAGAAGAATTACACCTAAAAAAAGTAAATGTCCACTAGGAAATAAAAAAGCAGCTAGTAAGATCCAAACTGTTTGCAAATCTAAAGATGGGTTTCCTCATCAAATAGAAAAACTCAACCCAATTAAAATTTATTAAGCTCAGGCTTCCCAGGTGGCGATAGTGGTAAAGAACCTGCCTGCCAGTTCAGGAGACATGAGAAACTCAAGTTCGATCCCTGGGTTGGGAAGATCCCCTGAAGGAGGGCATGGCAACCCTATGGGGCATGCACTTGACCATATAGATGCTGAGTGTTGGAGCAGAATGATTACTCAGCTGTGGTCTTCAATTCCAATGTAATCAACGCAAACAGAGACCTGGACAGTGCTTGGGGGCTCCCAGGGGTAAAGCAGGCTCTGCATGGGGAGTGCATCTTAGAGCTGGTACTGTGAATGATACTGTGAATTACTTAACTTTGCCCCCAAAGAGATCTGGCTATTGTCAGTGTCTTTAGTGCCTTCATTTGTCTGGGGGCTTTGGTTCACACCACACAATATAACCATGTGATTTAGGTTGGAGACTTTGGGTTGCCTGGCATCAGTGGACCTGGAGACTGAGATTAATCATGAGAGCAATCAATCAACCTACGAACCAGTCATACCTACACAATGGAGCCACAATAAAAGCTCTGAACACTGAGGCTCAGGTGAGTTTCCTGGTGAGCCGTATTTTCTTTGTGTGTGTGTGTTTTTTAATTTTTAAAATTTATTTTATCTATTTTTTGACTGTACTGGGTCTTGGTTGCTTTGTGTGGGTTTTCTCTAGTTACGGTGAGTGGGGGCTCCTATTCGTTGTGTTGTGTGGGTTTCTTATTATGGTGGCTTCTCTTGTTGCAGAGGCCTCTCTAGAGGCTTCTCTAGAGCGCAGGGGCCTCAGTAATTGCAGTTCATGGGCTCGAGGCTCATAGGCTCAGTAGTTGTGGCACAGGAGCTTAGCTGCTCCAAGGCATGTGGGATCTTCCCGGACTGGGGATTGAAACTGTGTTCCCCACACTGGCAGGTGGATTATTATTCACTGTGTCACCAGGGAAGTCCCTTGTGTGTTGTTAAATGTGGATACCAGGAAGGTGACCATCCTGACTCCACAACACAGGACTAATCTAAGCTTTGCATTTGGCATTTGCCCTGAAGTCTTCCTCCTTGGCTGATTTTAACCCTTTTTTTTTTTTTTTTGCAGAAAACCTTAATTATGATTTTAACGGCTTCTGGTGTGTTTAGTAAGTCATTCTAGAAAGTGATCAAACCTCAGGATTGGTTTGGGGGACCCTCCTGAAGTTTCAGTTGATGTCAGAAGTAAGGTGGTCTCTTGCAAGCGCTGTGCCCTCTAACTATAAACAATGGGATGATTCTAAATCACACAAGGATGAATGAGAATTTGGGAGGCAGAAGATAAAGGTGACACAGACTGACTTTTAAATCTGATACCTTTAAGATTCTTGCCTGGCATAAATCCTAACTCCAACAAAGCCCTGATAAATAGCCTTTGTTTACCCGACCAGGATCCTAATGTAGATGATAAGGATCTGAGCCAAGAGCTAGAAGGAAGATGAACAGAGTGCTTAAACTCAAGTTAAACCAAACAGTTCAAAAAGTCTTTATTGTATTGACAACCTGGTTAAAGATGCCTGTCTGAGACGCCTAGAGGAATAGAGTTGTTTCTTTTTTCTTCTTTAACCTCATGAAGAACATGCTAGCAAGAAGGTCAGCTTCCTCTGACTTGTTAGGGAAGACAAAATGTTCCGAGATTTTTTTCCTTGAGCTCTTCATTGCAGAACGGATCAACAGACCTAGTTATGTGCACGAGGTGGACAGTGCCAAGGGAGGAAGCATGCAAGTGTTTCATGATCAGATGTGACCCAGGGTCTACTCCTTCAGGATGCTCTCCTTTAGCCTAGCGGGACTGAAGACCTCAGATATGCTCTCATGGCACCCCGTGCACAGCTCTTCCAACACACAGCAAACCAGTCTGGGTACTGCACTCCTTGGAGCAGAGTCAATCATTACTTTGATCCTCAGTACCTTGAAAACATTGATGGTTTGACATATAGAAGCTGGTGATATGCTCAATGTTGTGCGGCAGCCTGGATAGGATAGGGGAGTTTGAGGGAGAATGGATTCATATATATGTATGGCTGAGTTCCTTTGGTGTTTACCTGAAACTATCACAACATTATAATCAGCTATCTCTTTTTTTGTTTTTTTCCCCACTCAGTTGTGTCCGACTCTTTGCGACCGTATGGACTGTAGCCCGCCAGGTTCTGCTGTCCATGGGAATTCCCAGGCAAGAATAATGGAGTGGGTTGCCATTTCCTTCTCCATAACTGGCTATACCCGAATATAAAATAAAAAGTTAAAAAAAGAAGATATTAAGTAGGTAGTTTTTGGTTAAGTGAACACAACAACAGCTTCAGCATAACATGGTGTAGAAAAGAGAAGTTTTGGAGTAAAAAAAACCACTTGGTTCAAATCTAATCTCTGTTTAACAAGTGTGTGACCTTGGGTGAATGACATTTTTGTCTAAAACTGTCTCTTCAACTGTGAAATGGGTTGACTCGAACCAGCCTCATGAGATTGAAGGAGACTGCAAATGTAAAAACACGCGCTCAGCATGCAAAAAAGCAAGCTTCCACATATAGGTCAGATAACACTTCACAATCTTGAGTGAAACCTATGATCCTCATATATAAGGATGGTGCTAGACTCAGAGTAAAAATAGAAAACCTAGTGAATGGGTGGATTGCATTTTTTATCATTGGGTTATTTCCATAACAATTAATTGGGAACCAGATCTTGTCTAAGACACAGGTCCAGAAAGACCCCTTCCTACCATTTCCAATCCTAACAATCATTAAGGAGTCACACTGGTATTAAAATATCAAAAGAACACAGGGAATTGCCTCTGAGCTGAAGTATAGGTAGGCTAATTAGAAGTATTTTTACAAAAGATGTTTGTGATCTTGACAATGGCATCTCAATGACAAACTACTGAGATTAAAGGTGATTTTGTTTTAAAAAAAAATACAACACAACCTCTTACACAGCAAGCCTTGTTCATTTCACATGGGAGGACAACATTTTCCACCACTTTCAGGCTATGGCCAAGATTATATCTTATCTCTCTGCACCCCTGGAGCCTGAAATAACTGCCATTCTCAGAAATATATCTAGGACATAATCTATAGTTAAATGTTCAGTTGATTTATCATTATCTTGGGTTATTTGGAATTCACATTATTTATGTTCCTAATTCTGTCCCCAGACCTCTAAGTCATTGCCCATCATTCTTCTAACAAAATAATAATAATAAA
Organism: Moschus berezovskii; assembly: GCF_049115385.1. NCBI lineage: Eukaryota > Metazoa > Chordata > Mammalia > Artiodactyla > Moschidae > Moschus > Moschus berezovskii. Next base: position 18,978,602 of record NC_142484.1, on the reverse strand, counting down.
AAAATCGTCTTCAACATTATATTTGGACATCATCTGTCGGAAAGGTAATAAGATACAGCAACTACAGTGATTGAAATGAAGGGAAAGATTGCTAATAGAATCGAGGTTTCCACTGGGCAGGCTTTAAATCAATGTGCAGAAGCAATTTAAACAACCCATCTTGTCATCAGGTTTCAAACACATGGATTTCTTTTCTTTTTTCCCCCTTGTGGTTTTTATCTCTTAGGTTGTTTTCCCCCTTCCTGTGGATTTGGATTGGAAGCCAAAGGAAAAGAAACTTCAGCAAGAGGTCTGGCTGAAATAACCTGAGTGACAGACTGCCCCTTTTAGAACGTTTCTAATAAATCAAGAAGAAAAATAAATCTCTGCCATCATGTCACGTTTGACAAATTGAAATTAAATTGCGCCAACTCCGGGGAAACCAGGATGCCCGGCTCTGATATTTCTTCCCCAAGTTAATAGCTAACAGGTAAGAGAGGATATTTGAGGGTGATATTTTTCAAAGAATCCCCCTCGACTCTGATCAAAACGTGATTTTAGGCACCCAATCCATATTCAGTGTGGAGTACATGTTCAGGGGCTAAAAATAAATATGTATATTTTTGCATAGACATGTATATGTATTTTTTCCTTTAATTCTAAAATTATTATCTTGGAGAGAGTGGTAAATGGGATTTTTTTGCTCGCAGTGAATTTTCGGTGTTATCAGCTGTCAGGTTGGAAAAATATATGGCAGTAATAACAGGGGGGATATATGATCCATAAATAAAGAAAAACGGGATTGTTTGGCATTATAAAGTTTTAATGCCTTTAGGTAGCAAAGACTCCAAAGAAGTCGCCTCCCTTTAAATCCTCTTATACTCTCTTCAGATTGTGTCTCTCCAGTTCCTTTCCCAAAGCCTATAAACGGTGCTCTGGCTCGAGAGGCCTTGCATACCAAGGAGGAAACGCTCACTGTTGCCAGCTCTGGACAAGAACTGGACTTTTCTTCTTTTTCAAGAGTCTGGATAAAGGGCTTGTCAGATTCATGGCCAGCGAGAGAAGTCATAAGAAAGTTATCATGGCAAAAACTTGCATGGAAAGTTACCTTTGGTCTCTATTTCTAAAAATTCCTATATGCTGCTGAAAATAATGATCCAGACCATTAACAACATTTATCCCCAGTATACCAGGGTTAGAATACCAGGGCAGTCTGATACCGACCAGGGTTTTTGGCCATCCCCCATCAATAACAGTTGGTCAGAGGCCAGACAAAAAATTCAGGTAAGGCTTTACTGGAGCTCCTAGTGCAGTGGGGGCAGGTGGGGGTGGGAGGGAGGGAGCAAGAACAGCAACAAGTTCCCTTGCTCCCTCCCCAAGGTGGGGTGAACTGGCTCCTTATAATGGGGTGAGGGCAGGGGTAGGTCCAAGGGTCAGGTGGCTTAGGTGGTCTGCCCACCCCTTTGGTGATGTTGTGTGCAGAGGGCATGGGTAGTACCCTGATTTTGCTCCCAATACCTTGCTTTTCTCCCAAATCTTCAGAAGTGGCAGTTGGGTTTTTGGTCTTTTTGCATCTCCTTGTCCATAATTTGCCCCGACTGCGCATGCATGTGGATGTTTTCAGTCCTTTATATCTTCTTTGTATTTTGTTGCTTGAGGAGACGTTTGTCCAGGTGCAAGCACCGCAGCAAAGGCTCCCAGGTCCCAGCCTGTCTCAGGACAAGCCACAGTATCTGCCTTCAGAAAGCTCATTCTCTTGTGGAAGACACAGATGGTGCTCTAAGAGGTTGCTGGAATGGCCTAGAATAGTCTTTCTATGCAACAAGTGGACAACAGATATTAGTTGAATAAATGAGCAAATGAATGCTAATGTAAGGCTGTCACTAATTAGCTGTAAACACAGAAGGCATCGAGCTGTGTTATTTTGTTTGTCGTTAGAGGCAGGAGAAGGGGTCGGCCGTACAACAATGAAGGACTCGGGGGAAGAGGAGGAAGCACAGAACTGGCTCCATAAAGCTGTCCTTCAGCATCACTTTATATTAGACACATTTTAGCTTTTAATGAAGCGTCTGCCGTGGGTAAAAAGATAGTGATGACTCAGCGTATTACAGGCAAACAATCCCCAGCCGTTGTGCTCGGGTCTTTGCTCTGGTGGAAATGTGTTATCTTCCTAAAACATCCAGGCGGGCTCCACTGCTGTCAGTGTACAATTTGCATGCTTCGGTGATGTTTTATGTATTATACTACTTATACGCTAAAATGTACAAGCACGCGCCTGCAAATTTAGCTAAATTATGAATAAATTAAATCTTATCTAAATAAACAAGTGTCTTTTTGAACCAAAATGCAAGCTGTCATGAATATTTAAGTGGACAAGGATGAATCCGCTTCCTGCCATGTGTCTTACGGAATACCCTCTGTATTCTTGATTTCAGGAAGGAAAGTACACACAGCTAGAGCAATAAAATCAACTTCTCACTGGGGACATGAGCATTGAGAAATCTCTGGGAGATTGATCCATTAAAAAATAAAAGCCACTACCATGATTAAATTATGTGGGTTTCTATTGACACTGGTAATCACTGCCTTTTCATGCCATTCTGGAGCCTGAGTTCTAGAAGAGCATTATTATTTTGATCCTTTCTATTAACAGAAAGGGGTAATTCATGCAAAGCACTGCTCTAGAATTTATTGACATCCAGACTAGTTTCTTTTGGTTTACATAAGAGTTCTGTAGGAATCTCAAGGACAAGAGGCCATACCCTTCTCCAGGGGATCTTCCTGACCCAAGGATTGAACACAGGTCTCCTGCATTGCAGGCAGATTCTTCAGCATCTGAGCCGCCAGGGGAGCCTGGACAAGAGGACAAACTTATCCTAATTGAAATTTTCACGAGCATTCCAGTGCCCAGGGTCAAGTCTAAGGATCTTAGTTGATGTTTCCAGACCATATCTCATTGACACTGTCCTATTTCCCATGACTCATAGCATCTGAGGATCTGAGTTGAAAGAGTGGATGGGGCTGTGGTTACAGAAGAAGAAACAGATAATTTTTTTCATACTTTCGCAAACCGGCCATGCTTTCCCGTCTCTACATTCTTGTACTTTTCGGTTCCTTCTGTTTGCTGCTGCTGCTGCTAAGTCACTTCAGTCGTGTCCGACTCTGTGTGACCCCATAGACGGAAGCCCACCAGGCTCCCCGTCCCTGGGATTCTCCAGGCAAGAACACTGGAGTGGGTTGCCATTTCCTTCTCCAATGTGTGAAAGTGAAAAGTGAAAGTGAAGTCGCTCAGTCGTGACTCTGGAGCCTTGTCTAATCTACCTGGGCAGACTAGGCTGTATTCAGCTGCCAGACATGGAGGAAGCATTCAAAAGGGAAACCCTGGGAAATTCCCCGGCAGTCCAGTGGTTAGAACTAAGTACTGTCACTGTTGAGGGCGCGGGGTTCAATTCCTGGTCAGGAATCTAAGATCCCACAAGTCACACGATGTGGCAAAAAAAGAGAGGGGATTCCACCTCTGGTGTCTACAGCATACTGCGCAGATCTTTCTCTAGTGCTTATTAGATTTCTTTGTTTCGTAATTTGCTTACCTGTTCCTCTGGCCCACAGTCAGCTGAGCCCTCAAAGGCCAGGTTCCAGATCATCTTATTGATCTGTATTCCCAGGGCTAACCACCATGAGTATCTGATAAATGTTTGCTTATTGAAAGAGAGTTATATCCATTATATTTCAATTAATTACAGGAACAAACCCAAGACTTCATTTCCTCCTCCTCTGTGCCCGACAGCATCATCTTTGTTCTTCAGAGCCACGCTCAGTGTCTAGGCACCCTCTTATATTTTGGCCATGCTCCATGGCATGTGGGATCTTCATTTCCTGACCAGGGATCAAACCTGCACCCCCTGAGTTGGAATCATGGACTCCTAACCACTGGGCTTCTAGGGAAGTCCCCTAAATAACCCGTTTTAGTCACTGTTGACAGTGGTCTTGCCGGTTCCGTCTCAACGGGCTAGAAAGGTCTTACACTTAAATGCTCCTATCCAGTGATCGCCTTTTTCTGCCTAGGTCTTGTGGGAAAAGACAAAGGCTACATATATGGTCAAGATGAGGCTTTGGGTTGAAACAAGGAGGAGTAAGAAGCAATCCTAGTGAGTAAGCCTCCATCCCTTTTTTCCTCTCAGCCTGTATCCCCAGTCAGACTCTGGGCCGGGAAGGATGGGCCAGGTGATGAGTAGTTTGGGTGATTCAGGCTCTGCTGAGCTCTGCAGCAGTGAAGAGGTGGGACAGAGGACAGACAGAGACTCTGGGAGGAGGTGGTGGGGAGAGGAATCACCCATCTGCCCCCATGGGGCTGCTGTGTGTCTGTATTAGACTCTGCACCCATAGCCATGGCCTGAGAAGGCACTTCTAACCCGTGAGGTGGGGTCTGCTCCATACCATGCGGCTCCTTCTACCTAATCATCTATATCTGAATTACTAATTCTATGAACTTGACTTAGGATCTAACTCTCTTAGTCATGGGAAAACGACCCCTGTATTGAGTCTAAATTTCTCAGGATTCCGTTCTTCCATCTACTCTGTTCCAGGTGGAGAGGCCAACATCCTGCCCCGTTCTTCCTGTGATAAGCACTAATCCATGGGAAGATTATGTTAGGGCTCACCCTCTCCTTTTCAGAATTGGCTCTAAAAGATGGTCTTAATTTTAAAAAAGCATACAGTGCAAAAGTGAATGGACAGTATGTGAAAGTGAAAGCTGCTCAGTCGTGTCCGACTCTTTGCAACCCCATGGACTGTATCCATGGAATTCTCCAGGCCAGAATATTGGAGTGGGTAGCCTTTCCCTTCTCCAGGGATCTTTCCAACCCAGGGATTCAACCCAGGTCTCCTGCATTGAAGGCAGATTCTTTACCAGCTGAGTCACAAGAGAAGCCCAAGAATACTGGAGTGGGTAGGAGATAACAAGTATAAAATCCAACATTTGAACAACAAAGCTTCCCTTTCTCACTCATGACTATAAAGTTTTCCCATCCTTTAGTAAGGATTGGAAGGACTGATGCTAAAATTGAAACTCCAATACTTTGGCCACCTCATGCGATGAGTTGACTCACTGGAAAAGACTCTGATGATGGGAGGGATTGGGGGCGGGAGGAGAAGGGGACGACAGAGAATGAGATGGCTGGATGGCATCACCGACTCGATGGACATGAGTTTGAGTGAACTCTGGGAGTTGGTGTTGGACAGGGAGGCCTGGCGTGCTGTGATTCATGGGGTCGCAAAGAGTTGGACACGACTGAGCGACTGAACTGAACTGAGTAAGGATACATAGAAACAGTACATAAATAGATAGATATTACTGTAAACCAGGAATAGATCAAATCAGTCCATCCTAAAGGAAATCAGTCTTGAATATTCATTGGAAGGACTGATGCTGAAGCCGAAGCTCCAATACTTTGGCCACTTGATGCAAAGAGCCGACTCATTGGAAAAGTCCCTGATGCTGGGAAAGATTGAAAGCAAAAGAAGAGGGTAGCAGAGGATGAGATGGTTGGATAGCATCACTGACTCAATGGGCATGAATCTGAGCAAACTCTGGGAGATAGAGAAGGACAGGGGAACCTGGTGTGCTGTAGTCCATGGGGTTTTAAAGAGTCTGACACGACTTAGTGATTGAACAACAACACCCTCTCCTTTTTCAGACCGAGTCCACTCATGTCCTCCACAGACAGCCTTCCTTTGGGATATAAACCCCCTCACAGAGCCAGTGTGGGACTGATGGTCCCGTCCCTGGAATCTGCAGAGCTTCATGGTCAGACCTGACTCTGACCCACATGGGATGGTTTATTTATTGTTGTCGTTCAGTTGCTAGGTTGTGTCCAACTCTTTGTGACCCCATGGACTGTAGCCCATCAGGCTCCTCTGTCCATGGGATTTCCCAAGAAAGAATACTGGAATGGGTTGCCATTTCTTCCTCCAGGAGATCTTCTCAACTCAGGGATGGAACCTGCATCTCCTGCATGGGCAGGAGCGTTCTTAACCACTGACCCACTTGGGAAGTCTGTGATGGTTTATACAACGAGGCTAAAGAACACATTCCAAGAGGTGGTAAAGAGAAGACAGAACCACAATCAAGGGGCTGTGAAGGGCAAGGCGTGGATGATGAGGATCCATGTATATTCTCAGAAAGTGAACTGCCACCTGCCAGAGGCCCAGTGTCCTACTGGCCTCTGTCACAGGCAGACATTGGGCTGACCGTGAGCTTGACTCAGTACGACATCTCCAGTTACACTGAGAGCTGACCTCCCAATCAGCAGAGACTATGGGTCAGGTTCAGAAGGACCGAGCATCACGAATTTTTCTCTTTCTGCAAAAGCAATGCCTTTATTTGGCCTCTGAAGAACAGTTCCACAGACTCCCTGCCTCAGTGTAGACAATCTGAAGCCTAACTGAAGTTCCCTCTTTCCGTAGTGCGGCATCCCCAGTCTCTCCTGCCCTTTAGGACAATATCCTGCACAATCAGAGCATCGAGAGGAGACATGGAACAGTTCCCTGCTATCGAGAGACGTCTCTGAGCAAGGCAAAAACCAAGAAAGAACACCATCAGGAAACCCACCAAAGCAGCCTAGCCCTGTGTCCCCACCTTATGAAAGGCAGGTATGCAGACTGAGAGATGGGGTTTGCTCTTGCCTGGAGGTCAAGGGAATTTGAAAGATTGCCAGGTACAAAGGTGCCAGTGAAATGCTTACAGAGAGAAATTTCATGTTAGTTTCAAGTGTACCACAAATGATTCAGTTATACATATATCTATTCTTTTTCAAATTCTTTCCCCATTTAAGTTATTACAGAATATTGAACAGAGATTCATAGTTCAACATTAAATTTAAAAAAATTTTTAAAAAGATTTCATGGTGAACGCTGGAGTGAGTGAGTCATTCACTCAACCACTGGTTACAAGGAGTGACCCCAGCCCCAGTTCCTGCATTTGACTTGGGTCTGTCCAGCCTCACCCCCGGGAACTTACACAGCCTCGTTGCTCATACTATGAACAAGTGACCAGAGAGCTGACTGCTGTGAATGAGACCACGGGGCCCTGCAAAGAAATGGGGGGTCTCTGGGGGACCCTGGGGGGGTCTCCAGGGGGCCCTTCTCTGAGAGGGTGTTCCTAGACATTCTAGCTCTCCTGACCAGTGGGTTACCTTGAGCAGGTGTGGACAGGCTTGGGACACCCAGCGATCTTTTCCACTTGGTGACAGATGGGAGGCATTTGAGAAAGGACTGGTATGGGGTGGGGGCCACTGCAGAGATAGAAGGAGACCCAGGCGGGGGTGACGGCAAGTGGGGAGATCCACCAAGAGTGCACGAGGCTGCCTTGGTGTCTGTGTTGCATTTTCCATGCCTCTCTGGAAGGCGGTGAGACTGGGATGCAGGCTCATTCCCAGACAGCCAGCTGAGGCCCATCCGTTACCAGGAGGCTGACAGTCCCCCGGTAACTCATCTCAGAACTTTACTTAGTAAATCAAAGCTGGCAACTCCTCCTAAATTGATATGAAAAGGTTCTTTAGTGTCCATGAACTGCAGACGTTTTATTCATCTCACTTTCTAAAAGAAGAGGTGAACGGGAATCACAAACATCCGTTTTTGTCAGGTCGCAGCAGGGCCTCTTCTCCTCGGCCACTAATGGACGGTGAGGCCCCTGGGCTCTGTCCGGTCCGGGCCTGGAGCAGAGGAGACAGACTTACAGAGCGAAGGCCCAGTGACAACAGCCACCGTCAGCAGGGCGCTCGGACTTTGTGGAGAGGGTTCCTCGCGTTATCTCACTGCGTAGCATGGGCAGCCTGGCAGGTGGATGTTATCACCTCCACTCTTCGGAGGAGGACGTGGTAGTGGACAGAAGAGTCTGCTGGAGTTCCGCAGCTCGCAACCCACTCTGGACAGGAAAGGACCGCAGGGCAGCCTTCACAGGATTGATGGAGGCAAATCTAACCCAGGCCTGTCCCCATGGGGCCTCCCGACCCCTCCTCCTCTTGGACCTCATTGCTCTGGGCCCAGGCTCCCTGTACCCCTTCCGTGGTGACCATGAGCTAACCAGGCCAACGAACAAAGGTCAGGTGGTGGGGGTGAGTGGAAGGAGCCTGGTCACCATCTCTGCTGCCAACAGAGGAATATTTTCACCAGGACTCCAGAGGACAGTACTTTGGCCAAGATTTATTACTAAATTCAAAAGATGGACCCAAGTGGTTGAAATGTTGGATCTGGGAATCTAGCCTGCGAGGGGCCCCAACCATGCAGGAGTGAGAGGCTAAGAGAACAGGACCCTGGAGGGCTGTGATTCAGAGAAACCTGCCTCTGGTCCCCAGGAGACCCCACACTCAAAGCCAGCTGCAGAGGCAGTCAGACCAGGAGACAGGGGGTAGGAAGGACCCTGAAACCGCATCAGCACTGCATACTGATGGAGATGCAGAGCGGTGCTAGCCTATGGAGGTTCAGATGACCTCTGCAACCAGCCCCCGTGGGGTCCCTGGGAAGGTGCCAGGGCTTTTGGCAGTCTCTGGTAGGAACTCCGAGCGTCAGGAAGGAGGAGGATTCTGTACGGAGAAGGCTTTGATCTCAAATCTTTTTGTCCGTGTCCAATTACACGGGGCCCAGACTGCCAGTGGGTGTGCAGTGAATGAAAGGGCCGTGGTTTGGAAACCTCAGTGTGCGGGTCATCGGGCTGTGCTGCCCCAGACAACACGCTGATGGCACAGTGGTGAAAGGCCTGCGCCGGGGGCAGGACATCGCTTATAAACTACTGGACACAAGTGTGCTGCTGCAGGCACTGGGGGTCCCCCCGTGATGTGTCCATGAGGAGGGGACCTCTCTACCGGCCTGCGTGGGAGCTTCCCCAGGGATATGGTTTTGGTGTCACACAAATACATATCTGTGGATGAATTAGAGTGATGAAGTGTTGGGACTAACAAGGGGGATGCTCTGGGGTCAACCTGGGTAATACCTACTCTCCTCCCCCGTGTTTCAGCTGGAGAGACTGTGCTCACCATTCTTTCCCGCCAGCCACAGAGCCACAGACTCACCCTCACGCCCAAGATGTCTTTGTTCAGGTCACCCACCCTATCTCCACCGTGTGGTTCTCTCTCTTTTCTGGCCTGTAGGCTGAGCATGTTGGACTCAGGCCCCCGGGGAGAGTGATTAAGACATCCTGGCAGGGAGGCGAGCTCCTTATTTGCTCATTTTTGATGAGACAGCATAAAACCGGATCATTCCTCTGAGCTCCCTTGGGGCCATGAGATCCATGTGGGCAAGGTGGCTCCAGCAAACAGGCTGGGGACGCTCCAGCAGCTATAGAGCGGGCCAGGGCCTCTCCTCCACCTGGAAGATGGGCAGGCAAAGGCCTTGGCAGCCCATTCTCTTTATCTGACCCCACTACTTTCCAACTGCCATTCTTTTATAAAGCACAACTTTTTAGGAATTCTAGAGAAGAGGGAGGGAAGGAAGTGAGTGGAACAGCCACTGGACTTGCTACGATTCAGAAGATCATGGTTCCAGGGACTTCCCTGGTGGTCCAATGGATGGGAATCTGCCTTGCAATGTAAGGGATGCTGGTTTGATCCCTCGTCGGGATCCCACAAGGCCTTGGGGCAACTAAGCCCATGCTCTGCAACTAGAGAGCCCACATGCCACAATGAAAGATCCAGCATGATGCAGTGAAGACTCGACGCAGCCAAATAAATAAATATTTTTTTTAAAAGAGAAGACCATGGATCTAGGCTCAGCTCTGCCATTTAGTAGCTGTCTAGCCCCAGACCAGTCACTGAATCTCTCTGAAGCTCATCTGGAAAATAAAATGGTCTTCAATGTGCATGGCAGGAAAGGAGGGAACTCCTCAGCACCCACCCAGTGCCAGACACCATCTACAGACTTTTCCTCACTTCTCACCACAACCAGGGAACCTATGCTTGAGAGAAGAAGTCATCTGTACAAGGTCGCCCAGCACCAGGACTCTAAAACCTGTCGTGTCTCTACATCAAAGTGATGAGTTCCAAGCATCACTGATGCAATGAGGTGGAGGGAAAGCACCTTATGAACTCAAATTCAAGGTACTATATCCGAGCTCAGAATATCTGCTGTGCTTTTTATTATATTAATTTTCAAAGAAATGAAAGCATGAGGATTCAGGCACTGAGCTAAAGGTCACTCGCCTGCATGCTCAGTTGCTCAGTTGTGTCCGACTCTCTGTGACCCCATGGACTGTAGCCCGCCAGGCTCCTCTGTCCACGGGATTCTCCAGACAAGAATACTGGAGTGGGTTGCCATGCCCTCTTCCAGGGGATCTTCCCAACCCAGGGATTGAACCTGAATCCTCTGCACTGCAGGTGAATATTTTACTGCTGAGCCACCTGGGAAGCCCCAAGCTAAAGATCCCACCACAACAAAGCAATGGTGGGCTACGTGCCCAGGTCAGAAAGCAACCCCTCCGTTTTAGAGTCAGTCAAAGCTCACTGACAACAAAGACTTCATGTCACTCTGGCAAGTTTTTTGTGTTGTTGCTGTTTTGTTTTTAATGGAAAAAATATTTCCTTTTTCCAAATGCTATCAATTTCCATCAAATTATATATATTGCAGAACCAAAAAAAAAAAAAAGACGCTTAAATGGCTGTGTTGTGTGTTTTGTTTTGTTTTTTCCCCTTTCCTTTCTCTCAATCCTTCCACTCAGTTTCTTGAAGAATTAAGGTTGGGTCTTTTTAAATGTAAATTGGGCAATTTGCAAAATATGTTTGTTGGCAGATAGGCAACTTGGCTTTCGAAACAAACTGGAATTTTATTGATTCTTAGTGAACTGCCATCTTATGGAGTTATCCTGTGACTGTAATTTGAGTCTTTAATACAAGGGGCTGTTTTCACTTTTATTAAACAGAATATTCTGCTTTTATCTCATCCCACTCTTTATATCTGGGTTTTAAATGAGTTTAAAAAAGGGGGGGGGGTGATGTTAGTCTTCATAGGCTTTTCATGCGTTTACTTTCCCAGCTGTTGATTCTGTTCAGTCGCTCAGCCCTGTCTGACTCTTTGCGACCCCATGGACTGCAGCACGGCAGGCTTCCCTGTCCATCACCATCTTCCGGAGTTTGCTCAGATTCACGTCCATTGAGCGGTGATACCATCCAACCATCTCATCCTCTGTCGTCCCCTTCTCCTCTGGCCTTCAATCTTTCCCAGCATCAGGGAATTTCTTCCAATGAGTCGGCTCTTCACAACTGTTACTTTTATCCTTTTGTCCATTTTGTTTATTATTAAAACAACCTTTGACACCATGAAAGAAATTAAAACATGGAAAACATTCACCCCCTATTTCTGCCCACTTCAGAGTGTTTCACATTTAAGCAGGCTCTCTCCAAGTTTTTGTCACCAGGCATATGCTTCTTATGGCATTGTACCAATCCTGTGAAAACTGTCAAAATTATTTTTACACAAACTTAAAAAAAAACACTCTCTTGACCTCCTTTCAAGATCTCTGAACCTATTCTGCAGAACACTTGGTTCTCTGTTTCATTCTAGATATAGGATAGGGACTTCAACTGTCAGAGATTTAACAATATCTTTCTCAGTCACAGGGCTTCCTTTGTGGCTCAGCTGGTAAAGAATCCACCTGCAATGTGGGAGACCTGGGTTCAATCCCTGGGTTGGGAAGATCCCCTGGAGAAGGGAAAGGCTACCCACTCCAGTATTCTTGGGTTTCCCTGATGGCTCAGCTGGTAAAAAATCTGCCTACAATGTGGAAGACTTTGGTTTGATCCCTGGGTTGGGAAGATGCCCCTGGAGAAGGGAAAGGCTACCCACTCCAGTATTCTGGCCTGGAGAATTCCATGGAGTGTGTAGTCCATGGGGTCGCAAAGAGTCAGACACAACTGAGCAACTTTCACTTTCACTCTTCTCAGTCTTAAGGATATTCATGGTGGAATGGAAAATAAACACATGGAGACTGATGTCCAAGGTCAGTTAGTTCAACACTTGGATCAACAAGCAAGGCACAGGAATTGTCTCACCCTGGTCCACTCAGAAATCACTGAAGAACAGAGGGCCTCCAGCCTCTGACCTAGAGCCCCAACTCCCTATGTGGTTGATTTTTGTTTTTTCTAGATTCTATTTTTCTCTTTAGTGTTAATACTTTTTTTTTATTATGGTAAGTATACATAACAAAGTTATACTCTTTTGACCATTTTTAAGTGTATAGTTGAGTGGTATTAAGTACATTCACATTGTTACGCAAACACCATCACCATCTACATCCAGAACTTCTTCATCATCCCAAACTGAAATTCTGTCCCCATTAAATACTAACTCCCCATTATCTGTACTCCCTACTTCTACCTACTGACAACCACTGATCTTCCTGTCTCTATAAATTTGCCTACAGTATTTGCCTTTTGTAGCTGGCTTATTTTGCTTAGCATAATCTCTTTGGGGATCATCCATGTTTCAGCATGTATCTGAATCTTCTCTCTCTTTAGGAATGAATAATATTCCATGGTATGGATATATTACATTTTATTTCTCCATTCATCCACTGATGAACACTTGGGTACCTCCATCTCTTGGTTCTTGTAAATGATGTATGAACAGCTGTTCGAGTCCCTGCTCTCCGTTTTCTCGGGTGTATGCCCGCAATCGGGCTTGTTGGATCATATAGTAATTCTGTATTTCATTTTCTGAGGAACCACCATACTGTTCTCCGCAGCCGCTGGTCCATTTTTTATTCTCACCAGCAACTTGCAAGGTTCCAATTCATTCCCTGCAGTCCTTTCAACCTCTCTTTCTCTCTACATGGAATACCTAGCCACGGTCCTCATTAAAATAATCCTCAGATGTAGATGCATCCTTGTCCATCACAGATGAGAACTTGGAGGCAGAGAAGTTCAGCTTCAGCCTGAGTGTTCGGAGCGCAGCAGTGGCAGGACCCATGGCAGGGAGGATTGGCTCAGGAGCCTGGGGACATCATTATCACGCTACATTGGGTCTCAGAGATACTGATCTTAGGGCAGCCCCTCCTGCCATCCTACTTTACACATTTGCTACCATGCCACTCGGAACTGCTTTGTAAGAAGCAGCATTATGTCCGTAGTTTGTGATGGCCGAGGCCCTGGTCACCCTGTGGGTAATGTTCTCCCACTGGTCCCGTCATCACCTTTCCTGGCTGGAGGGCTCTTCCCCCAGGGCTCCTTTGGACACCTTTGGGTAAGGTCTAGGCAGACACGATGCCATCAGCTACACCTGTGGGTGATGCCCCATGGCCCATGCTTCCTTCCCTCTCACCACCTTTGCTGGCACTCATGGCTCACTCATCAGATGTGAGTGGAGGAGGAGCGGTGGGAGGAGGATCAACAAGCAAGGCACAGGAATTGTCTCCCACCTCTGTGGTGGAGGCAGGAGCAGTGGACCCAGCAGGAGATTTGGGGAGATGTGCTGGGCCCCAAGCATCTGCCCCAGAGAGCTCCTTCTCTTGCCTTAAGCCTGGTGGTGGTTTAGTTGCTAAGTTGTGTCTGACTCCACCAGGCTCCTCTATCCCTGTGATTTCCCAGGCAAGAACACTGTAGCGGATTGCCATTTCCTTCTCCATGGAATCTTCCTGACCAGGGATTAAACCCATGTCTCCTGTGTCTTCTGCTTGGCAGGCAGATTATTTACCACTGAACCACCAGGGAAGCACAGGTGCCTTAAGTCTGGTATTTCCCAAAGTTGTTCCTGGGATAAAAGTGCCTTAAATATTCTTTGAAGAAACCTAGTGCTGGAAAATTTGGGAGAACACTTTGCATCTCCAGAGTCAGGATGCACTTTAACTCATTGGTAGCTCCGGGAAACTCCACAGTAAAGAAGCCTGTTTAAGTCATAGTATCCACTGAGATTTCTGTTGAAATGCAAATGCATCACTTGGATGGGGATTAGGAACCAAAGATAAAATCTATCAACCTCACGACTTCGCCTCTGCCTCTGAAGGTAGGAGTTGGAAACAAGTGAAAACAAGATGGCCTTTAAGTTTTTCTCACTGAATTTAATTAAACTGCTTGATCTTTCTAAGCCTTGGTGTTTTAAAAGTATCTTTGTAAAAGAAAAATAACACTTGCTCATAGGAGAAAAATCAGGAAAGTATAAAGACATAATAACAAATAACTCAGAGTTCCAATACCTGGAGATTATCACCGTTAGCATGTTGAGTGTTTTCCAATAATGTTATGGTAAGTTGCTCAGTCATGTCTGACTCTTTGTGACCCCATGGACTATAGCCTGCCAGGTTCCTCTGTCCATGGGATTCTCCAGGCAAGAATACTGGAGTGGGTTGCCATTTCCTCCTCCAGGTAATCTTCCTGACCTAGAGATCGAACCTATGTCTCTTTCTTTTCCTGCATTGGCAGGTGAGTTCTTTACCACCGAGTTATCTGGAAAGCCCAATAATAATATTTTAAGAATTTTATACAGTGGTGAGTGTGCCAGGGACACAGATCTATATCCTGAATTTTTTCCCACTTAACATTTTATGTAGGAGCTGTGGGTTTGAGTCCTGGTTTAGGAAGATCCCCAAGAGTAGGAAATGGCAGCCCCCTCCAGTATTTCTATGGACAGAGGAGCCTAATGGGCTACAGTCCAAAGGGTGCCAAAGAGTCGGACACGACTGAGCTAGCAAGCTTAGGTGTGGGATTGTTTGTGTATGTGACCACCTTTCAATCTCATAACAACTTTATGGAATACCTACTGGCATCCTCCATTTACAACCAGGGCCATGAAGCTCAGTGCACTTGGAAGGCAGGGGGCTCGACTAGGGGTCCACCTAGACCCCCTGAATCCTTCTGCTGGTCCCTCAGGCATTCTCTGCCCACCTGCATGCTTTGCTTCTACTGGTCCACACCTGCCAGTCTCCAGACACTGCTGCCATTGGGCCATGGAGATGCTTGGCCCCACTGTTTACCCAAACTTTCAGAGAATGGGAGATTCCTGAGAGTATGGATGCTCCTTGGGGCTCCTAGCCAATGATGGGTGTGGGAAGATGAGTGTTTACAGAGAGTCAGATACATCCTAAGATGTCCTTTACATTCTGGAGCTTCTCTGCAGGGTCAGTCAGACTGGGCTCCACCTGAAATCACACCCCTGCCTGGCTTCTTCTCCATCTCCATCTGCTGCCCTTTCTCCTCCTATTTCTCCTGGGAGCACGAGCTCAGGGATCTTTACTTAGGGACTGCATCTGGGACTCTGATCTGACACAGGCGTTTCCTCCACGGTCACACCTTTCATAACCAGCATATCCAGACCCCAGGTGGACATGTTTCTTATCACAAGTCCTTGCCCAATTCCCAAAGAGGCAGCCGACGTTTTGGGAGGAGGGTCTCTTGGCAGATCTGTTCATCTGGGGAGCGAGGGTGAGCCTGGCTTCTCCAGCACTATCAGGATGTGCCTGGAAGGATGGCAGGGGCTGGAGGCAGTGGAAAGCTCTGAGAAGGGGCAGAGAAACCCCTGCTCCAACATCCCTAAGGGAAATTAACGAGCATGGCTGCCCCAGCCCTGCTCCAGACAGTCAGGGGGCACAGAACTGGTGCTGAAGATGAACCAAGCAATAGACTCAAGCTCTAACGTGCTGGCACCCGGCCAGGGCCCCACTTACCCATAAACCGCCCCAGCCAACCAGGCCAAGAGGCTTGTGTACGAAAGCTCGAGAAATATTACTGTGGGCTCCTGCTGGGAATCAATTTGGTCCATTTCAGCTCTCACATCATGGCAGTGAAATACACAAATATAGAGCCAGCTCATCCAAAGAGCTTTTCTCTTTTAACCTTGAAGGACATCCCGTCTAAGGCTGCTCTGGAATCGGCCACTATGAGGGGCTGCTGGGCCCAATTTCATGAAGCAAGAGGACTTAAAGAGCAGACATCAGACTGTCAGATGCAGTTCCCTCTCAGTACACTAGAGACCCACCGTAAATGCCGAGAACGGGGTGTGCAGGGGGTGGAGAGAGTGTGACGGTGGGTCAGGAACAAGGTGCTTGCCACTGGGTGTGGTTCGTCATCAGCAAAAGGGATTAATCTCTCGGTTCTGACCCCCTAAGAACATGTTAGCATGTTCTCTCTCTCTCTCTCTCACTCACATACACAGCCAATGTGAATCTTCATCTATCATCCACAGGCAGACTCATATTTTGGCTCTGATCGCTTAGGAAATCTGTCAGCTCTGTGAGAGTGGGTGTGTTGTGTGTGTGTGTGTGTGTGTGTGTGTGTGTGTCTGTCCCTTTCAGTTCGGGACTCTGAGAAGGAGGAGGGGCAGGGCTGAGCACTTGCACACGAGCCCGTGTACAGACAGCTGATACACAGAATCTCCCTCAAAGGAATGCGGAGAGAATGACAGTCTTCAAAACCAGCTCAGTCACAGTTCTATTTATGGCTGGAGAGGCAGGATGCTGGGTTGATGGGAGGGACTGTGGTTTTTCCCGGGAAGAAGAGCTTTGGAGGGAAGCATGATTTAAACAAGGTTGCGGAGCTACTCTTGGCTGGGGATCCTGGGGTCAGCTGGATGGCCACCATCTCTCAGGACAGCGGTCTTAGCTGCTGAAGGACTCAAGCTATGGACAAGGATTCTGGTTTCCCATAAAATTAAGTGATGAGCTGCTGGGGTACAAACATTCGTTTAAGGAAGTTTTGCAAGGACAAGAGTTGATTTCTGCTCAGCTACTCCCCAGAGAAGACTCTTGAGAGTCCCTTTGACTGCAAGGAGATCCAACCAGTCCATCCTAAAGGAGATCAGTCCTGGGTGTTCACTGGAAGGACTGATGTTGAAGCTGAAACTCCAATACTTTGGACACCTGATGCCAAGAGCTGACTCATTTGAAAAGACCCTGATGCTGGGAAAGATTGAGGGCAGAGGAGAAGGGGACGACAGAGGATGAGATGGTTGGATGGCATCACCGACTCAATAGACATGGGTTTGGGTGGACTCCAGGAGTTGGTGATGGACAGGGAGGCCTGGCGTGCTGCGGTTCATGGGGTCACAAAGAGGCCGACACTACTGAGCGACTGAACTGAACTGAACTCCCCAGAATATTCATCGGAAGGATGATGCTGAAGCTGAAGTTCCAATACTTTGGCCACCTGATGCAAACACTCAACTCATTGGAAAAGACCCTAATGCTTAGAAAGATCGGTGGCAGAAGCACAAGGCATCTCATCCTCTTGGCAGAGGACAAGATGGTTGGATGGCATCACCAGCTCAATGGACACGAGTTTGAGAAAAATCCCGGGAGACAGTGAAGAACAGGGAAGCCAGGTGGGCTATAGTCCATGGGGTCACAAAGAGTCAGATATGATTGACCAAACAACAACAAAGCCATGGTATGTGGTAGCTGTGTTGCCCTGGGCTTGGTTTCATCATTTCTTGGAATGCATTGGTCAGGCTGAAGCCAGGTGGACAGAGCCCACGTCAGGTAGTCTAAAAGGGGAGTGTGAGAACACCCAAAGGCTGGTAACATAGGGTAGCCAGGCCAGGAGGGAGACACAGGCCACCCCATGGGAACTGGATTCCAAAGAGACACAACTACAGTCTTAAAGGCAAACCGGGATGGAAGGGGTGAAATATAACTGCTTCTCTCTCTAGCTGCTAAGCCCCTGACAGAGGTTTCATTGGCTAAACCTACACAGAAGCCAGTTGGAAGGAAGTCTAGGAGATGTATTTTGCAGGAGAAGGATGAGGAATGGGCAAATGACCAATTCAGGAAATTTACAAGATGTTTCTAGCCCTACTTATTCCAAAGGATATTGGTGAGAATCAAATGGAATGATACATGGAAATTATACACACAGACATTACAGAATGCTACCCAAATACAGCTCTGGATTTAATTACGTTTGTGTCTTAAGAGTTTTGGCTGGCAGTCAAAGAGTTTTCATATTTAACTGTTGGGTCATTAGTTCTCTCCCCACCTGGATCTGGAGTAGAGATGGGCTGATGGTGTTTCCCTGGGGCTAGTTCCTGGGATGTGTTCACCGCAGATATCTGGGAGCATTGGACAGTACCAGGTGATGACATCTTTCTGCAGACAGTGTGACTCTATTCACCTGCATCTAAACCATTAGTCTCAGAACCAGTTTAATGTGCATGGGATGGTGGGCATCAGGCTTGGAGAAGGGCCTCCCCGGCTCCTCTTCTTGGCAGCAAGCAGCCCCGATGAACAAAGCCACATCCAAGTGAAGAGGTCTGATGCTATTCAGATGATGGGAGAGAGAGAGGAAAAGAGAGCTGAGACTTTCCCGAGCAGCACCACTCCCCGAGCATCACACCGGGCACCGTCCCACATCGTTTTGCTCCTGATGGTGGAGGAGATGCCTGGGGAATAGGGCCAACACAAGTGAACCCTTTAGTCTCTGCAGCCCCATTAACCCGCATCCACCCAAATGGATTCTCAGCCAGTCCCATTAAGACATCCTGTCAGAACCATCCCAGGTTATTTGCAGAGTGAAGTGAATATCAATAAAACTGTAATGAGTAATTTTCCCAGCTTCACTGACTCTTACTGGAAACCAAGCCAGCACCTCCGCTGTGGGTATTGATAAAAATCTCCATTCCTCCTGGGATCTGGGAAAATCTGAACCCCATCTGAGCAGACACCAGGTGTTCTAGTTTAATGGGCATGGGCACATGGGCAATGGGCTTGGTAGGGGGTCTCAAGCCTCTGTCCCTTCCTGGCAGGGAGTAGCCCCGATGAAAGAAGAGGCTTGATCGCCCCATGCTGAGGCAATAGAAAGGAGGCAGGCGCTGACTTCGAATCTCCATTTACTATCTACTCCCACCATCTACTCTAATCCCACTGGACCTCATTATTTCATCAGTAACAACAGGGTCCTTTCCAGTTCTGCATCCTGTGATTCTGAGAGATGAGAAGGCACGGAGAAATCAACCTGCCAGAGATGGATGCATCTGACAGTGTAGACCCTTGAGGCCGAGTCTACACTGCCAGGCACTCACGAAGCAGACAGAGTGGGAGTGTGGCTGGCAGTTTCTCTCTGTGGCTCCCTGATCACGGAGATCCCGGGCATCACACCTGCTCCACGGCTGTGACAGCCAGCACTGGGAGACCAGAGCTGTGAGTGACAAGGCGCTAATTCCAGGCGTAAGAAGTGTGATGGTTAGGGACTGGCCTCCTCCTTTCCTGTTGGTTCCTTTCTGTCTGAAAGGCTGTCAGCAACTCCTGTGGATATCTGGCTGTAATGGCCTGGATGCCTTCGTCCCCTGCACGGAGGTGTGGAAGAAAGTATGGAGGTGTTTCTGCAGCACCTAGGCTGCTGGTTTGGAACATGCTACCTATGCGGAAAGATCAGGGATTGCTCAGCTATTGTTCTGCGCCGAGGTCCAGCCTACTCTTCTCAGCTGCCCAATCAGGGTTCTGGGCATTTGAATGGAGGGGGAACTTGAGTGTACATGTGTGCCCAAATGCACAGTTAGGGGGAGAAAACTGAGTTGGTGAAGTTGAGATCCTTGCTATCCCGTGAAGCTTGATTTTCAGGGGAGGCTTTGCAGGCTTTTCAGAAACCCCCATAGCTGTTATTCCTCCACCCTGCCTCCCTCCTGTGCCAAAGGTCACACAACCAAGGGCAGGGGTAGGTCGCACCTGGTGACCAAAGCTCTCCGGGAGCCAGGCAGCCAGGCACGAGTTCTGTGGGGACTGCTGTGATCCAGCTGCACCGTGTGCTAAACCCACTGGCGGCCGGATTGGTTCGGATGATATAAGTGGTGAAGTGGGTATTAACTCCCCCCGCCCGCTTCCCCCCGCCCTGTGCAACCTGCCTGAAGCTGAACACTTGACTAAAGAGAGGGTCTGACCAGATAATGTGTATTACAAAGTACAGAGCACACTTAAGTTTATAAAGGCCTTTTCCTTATCTATTTCAATTGTGAAGTCAAGAAAATGGAGTTATTATTCTCATTTTAAGGAACTACATAGTACCTGGTTCAAACTCTCTTCCACTCCATCCTAGAAACTGTCTCCTGCAGGAGGGGACACTGGCTTCCAGAATGACCCTAAGGATGCTGATAATGGAGCATTCTTAGGATCTCCCCTGTGATTTTTAGAGAAAAGCGGGAGTGGGGCTAGGAGGGTCACGTGCCCCTATGACATCTGCGTTGCCATGGTGACACGTGACAGCCACATGGTGGAGGTAAGAGCAGTGGCCGAGTTCTGAAATTCTTATTACTTAGGGAAGCACAATGGTCCCTCATTATCCAGAGATGCAGCACCCATTTTACATAACAGGACTTGAGCATCCGTGGATTTTGGTATCCATAGGGCTCCAGGGACCAGTCCCTTGTGGATGCCGGGGAATAACTGTCCATGGCCCCTCTCCTTTGGAAACAAATATAAGACTGGAACCGATGACGTGTGAACTGGTCTGGGCTCCATGTGCTCTCCAGATTGGGTGCACCTGGCTTGCTCTTCTCCCCATAAGAAACAGTGACCTACTCTTCACTGAAGTAGCTGCCTTTACATGCATTTGTCCCTCACTACAAGCCTTGAGTTGGTGTAGATTTATCCTCGATTTATGGGTAAGGAGCCTGAGGGACAGAGGAGAAATGAGCTGCCCCGTCACACACCCCTAATCAGGTAGAATCAGGATGCCCATCCAGGCTGCAGAGCGCATGCTCAGAACCCTGCGGACCCCACTTCTGTCCCATGCACGCGTATGCTCCCTGCTCTCCCACAGTCTTCTACTTCCCTACATGTTTTCCTGCCAACCTGCAGGTGCAGACAGTGTGTGTGTCATGTGGGTGATTCCATATCCAGTGCCCAGCACAGAGCACCTCTTGGCCCCTCCTTGCATGCACTGGTGCAGGAATCCTAGACACACACCTAGGGGTCCCTCCAAGAAGCCAGAGGGAATCAGCGGTTTGCCTCCAGGCACAGAGAGGCTCTAGCGCCCCCATTCATTCTGGAAGCCAGTGTCCCCTCCTGCAGGCTCCTGGATCCCAAAGCCTCCTTCTCTTCTGCCCTGAGGCCACGTTGCTAAATATATCCCAGGATGATCCCATTTACCATCTATAGCTAAAATGCCTCTTGACTGTTCTGCGCCAAGATTAGAAGTCCACGTCGATGATTATTTCATCGGCTAAAAGGAAATTGATCAAGCCCCGCTCTCCCTGCAGACTAAAGAGGCTCTCAGTCTATTTGTAGCTCGGTCTGAAAGGCAAGCGGCGGCTTCTCTGAGTCAAGACTGCCTGTTGCTCTCGGCGCTGATAGAGTTCACACAGTGGATCAGGGGTGTGTTTAGCCTGGGCTTAGCAGACCCTGGGGTAGAGGTCAGAAGGACAGTTTCTGTCTCCGCTTCTTAAAGCAGACCCAGGCTGCTGCAGCAATGACCATCCCACACTCTCCGCGGGGCCACCCTGCAGGATTCCACTGGGCATGGAGCTCACCCGAGCTAATCCATCAGGAAGCCCCTCCCACCTTGGCCATCCTGAACTACTCACAGGAGCAAAGTTAAACTAAAAATGGTTCTTGAGAAAGGAACAGAAATATCATCAACTGTGCAGGACTCTGAAATAAAGTTGTTGTTTCTGTCTTTTGGGGAAGTTAAGGAATGAGACCAGACACTTGGGTGGGAGAAAAATGTATAAGGAAGCAGAGGAAAAAGCTTTCCTACCCAAAAAGCTTTAGCAGAAATTGAAAAGAAAGACAACAACAAAAAGTGAGATCCAGGGAGAAAGACAGATAAATGTTTCAGTAGATATTTTTCTTACCTTTAAAAAAATTTAACTTTGTTTTCCTTTGTGATCACAAGTTTCTTACCTCCACTGAGCTTCTGAGCTGAATAATAGAGTAGCCAGCCCAGCAGAGACAACCCACTGCTGGGTAGGAGGCTCCCAATACACAGGGAAGGGATTTTCCATTTCATACATCATTTAAAGCCTGCTGCAGTGATTTACCAATGTCAGGCCATCTTTGGAGCCCAAAAAGAGAAGAAAGAGAAATATGCATGCTCCCGCTGTGTGTCCAGACTGGGATTCCAGGAGCGCTATCGGGGATAGGTGCTGGACTGGGATTTCTCCCTTGGCTAAACACTACAGAGAAGCTGAAGACTGCCCAGCATGTAGGCAAAAATAGAGAGGAAGGCGGCTTTTGTCTTGCAAAGAAACTATGCTTCCCTTTCCACTGACCTGGCCAGGCAGGACGGGGCCCCTTCCCACAGCCTGTATTTTTGTTGTTCCCAAGTTCTTACACTTAGAACCATCCTCCACCTCCATAAGAATCACCGTCTTGAAACTCCACCACTATCATGCCATTGCCCTGCTTAGGGAACTAAAACCATTCTCCAAGCAAATTGGATCTCTCCTCACCAGGCATGCCAGCCTTCAGGACCTGCATGCCTGACTCTCTTCCCATTTACCCTGCACTCCCGTGTGGTTCCGTGGGGCCAGGTGCCCCAAGATGCCCTCATGCTGCACACCTTTGCCATCAACTTCCATGTGTTCTCCCCTCCTGGAAGACTCTCTTCCGTCCCATTTCTAAAACTCTCTCAAGGACCAATCTGATACCCACTTCATCCACCTCTCTTTCCATGGCTAAGCCTGTCTGCTTAATCACTTCTCCGAACTTCCACAGCACTTTGAGTCAGCAATGACTCAAATCAGAACATAGATAATACTGATATTAGATAATGATCATACATGTCATGGAGCGATCATTGGGCGCCACATGGTTTCCACACACTACCTCTTTCCACTCTGACAAACCTCATCAGAAGATGCTGTAAATATTTCCAGGTGACAAAAATGAAGGCTTAGCCTCTGTGAAGTAATTATTTAAAGCTATGTGGCTCAGTGGCAAAGAATCTGCCTGTCAATGAAGGAGATGCAAGAAACATGGGTTTGATCCTTGGGTAAGGAAGATCCCCTGGAAAAGGAAATGGCAACCCACTCCAGTATCCTTGTTTGGGAAATTCCATGGATAGAGGAGCCTGGCGGGCTACCATCTATGGGGTCTCAAAGAGTCGGACAAGGCTTAGCAACTCTAAAACAATAACATTCAGTTAGGAGGTAAGTTCGGAGAAGGCAATGGCAAGCCACTCCAGTACTATTGCCTAGAAAATCCCATGGATGGAGGAGCCTGGTAGGCTGCAGTCCGTGGGGTCGCTAAGGGTCGGACACCACTGAGCGACTTCACTTTCACTTTCACACTTTGGAGAAGGAAATGGCAACCCACTCCAGTGTTATTGCCTGGAGAATCCCAGGGACGGGGGAGCCTGGTGGGCTTCCATCTATGGGGTCACACAGAGTCGGACATGACTGAAGTGACTTAACAGCAGCAGCAGCAGGAGGTAAGTTGGCCAGAATCTGAATCCAGATATTCTGCCTTCTTTTTTTTTTATGAGTCTTTAACCACTCCTTTGACAGCCTCTCAGTCCAGTATTACTTCTGAGGTAATTGATTTTTAGGTTTTAGTTTAGTTCTGTAATAAAACTGTGCACTCCCGAAGGAGGTTGCTCATGCCTGATATACCTGTATCCCCTACAGCTCCTAACCTCACAGCCAGATAAGCAAGGCACATTCAGTATAAACTTGATCACTCACTGACTGGCCAGAGAGCTTCCAGATCTGGAAATGCCTCCTTTTCTCATTTTGGAAAAGTGCTCAAGGCAGACTGAGGGGTGCAGGTGGAAGGGCACAGCCAGTTTTCTTTAGAGAAGTCTGGTATGGGCCCAGTTCAAGGTAATCAAGCAGACATCTATTAAACACATATGATGGCAGGCCGGGCATGTGGGGACAGGAGGGAATCTGAAACCTTCTTCTTGTCATGAAAGAGGAAAAGCAGCCTGAAAAGATCCAACTAGAGAGCCAGGCAAGGCAACCTTTACTAGGGTCTTTGTTGCTGCTTGGCTGTGTGGTACAGGACATGGGAAATGTGGATTAAAAAAACTCTGCAGATCAGCGTGGGTCCTCAGTGTGGCTGGACAGAGCTTCAGAGAGGGGGGCCAGTAGGGTTTGAGGATGGGGAATGGGGCCCTAGGTGAAGTAAAGGGGGATGGAGCACCGTCATGAGAAAGTGATTCTGACCCTTTACGTCCACTCTTCAGTGACTGAAGGATGGTTGTGGTTTGCTTAGACTTCGTCACTATTCATGATGTCTGCTTAGTTAAGGCACTTGCTCAGTCTTGCTTATGGGCTAGTCGTGGGATAAAGTATGATCAAGTCTACGAGTGTAGTGCAGAAGTGGAGGTCCTATATACATGGCATCTGGTCATTACTTATCGCTGTCTTTGATGTGACTGGTGCACTGCTCTACCATCTCAGCAGCACTCAACTCTACATGCAGAGGCTGTTTGTGGAGGGACCCTGGACTTGAGGGAGTCTGTCCAGCAGAACAAGGCAGAAGCAGTTCCCAGCCAGTGACAGATGGGGGCAGGGGCACAAGTGCCCCATCTGCTTCCTTGCCCCTTGGCTCGGCTGATTCTGAGGTCTGTTCTGTGCAGCCTGAGTTCTGGCTGCCCCACGGTGACTTCGACATAATGAGCTGCTTGTTGGCTGCTTTCCCTTCCCCTGGCTTCCTCCCCGCCTCCTACAGTGTTTTCAGGGATCACATCCCAAATGAATTGCTTGCATTCGAATTGCATCTATTTCTGGGAGAACCCAAAGTAGGGGCTTTGGGGTCTTTATTAATTGTAGAGGTATGCATAGTTGCTAATAGATCAATTTCCCCAATTGTCCACATGGGTTCTGCTCAAGGGTAATAAACCAGGTTGGCCATTCACCAGGTCTCAGCCCTGGGCTCTGGTGTTGCCCACACTCACAGGAGGCTGACGGCATCCTTCTCATGGTATGCTCATCCAGGGGTTTGGTTTATCAGCTCCCTACCTCACCCCACTCCAAACTAGTATTGGAAGTCCTTACAGCAGAGGCTGTGCCACATTGAGTCTCTATTGTAAATCCCTCTTACAGAGTGGGTGTTCGATGAATGGTCTTTAAGTTGGATTATGTTCACAGAAAAAAAATACCCCTCTGTTCAAAAGCAAGCTAATCCCTATGCCTTTCTCTGGCTTCTAAAGTGATAAAAGTTCAGTTTCCGAAGCCACAGTGTTCACAAGTTTCTTGTAATGGGTCCATCATTTTATTTATCCCGCTGTACCCACCCTGAGTGGCCTTTCAAATGGGATCATGGGCACCCTTTTCTTCATCAGCTTCAGATGCACCTAAACAGTCTTCTCTTCAGTGAAGCTCACCTGGTCCACGTGTAGATGAACACCGCCTTTGTAACTGGCGCCTGAGAACACCGTGATTGAGGAGGAGTGAGTGCTGGCAAGTGTGCGGTCCAGGAGATCTCTGTCCTGGGGCAGGGCTCCTGTCCACAGTCCAAGGCCAAGGCTGTGTCCTCTCTGCCCTGGCTTCATCTCTGCCAGGGCAGCAGAGTGCATCTTCCCCCTTCCCTGGCAGCATGGTCTACTCTGCATGCCCTCCGGGAGATGCCACAGCTACCTGTGCCATGCACTCGACAGTGGATCCATTAGATGGCTGGTTACTGGACATAAGTATCAAAGGTGGCAATGGAACCAGCCTGGCTTCCGGGGGCCGAGGCCGGTTGGAGGTCCCATCCAGCCAAGTGGATCATCACTCAGAGATGGCTCACCAACCACCACTGGGTCAGAGCCAAAGTGCTGAACCAGAGCTGGAGTTCTCTCGCTGAGCTTTCTGTCCCTGCCCCTGAGATGCAAGTCTCCTAGAGGGCGGATCCTTCACGTAAAATCTGACAGACCTTGTGAGAAGCAAACATCTCACTAGAACGCAACTTCCTGGCTGGCCCATACCAATTCCCCTTGCCCACTGTGGGCCCTCCTGGCTCCACCACACACCACACACCTAATCATGCCAGGCTTGGCAGGTCCCAGACAGGACAAACAGATGCTCCCTCAGCCTCTCTTCCAAGTCCACACATTGCAAAGACTGCAACTGTGAAGTCCAGGAGCCCTGGGGCGCATCCACCCTCTGCACCTGCCGGACAGGAGAGCAGAGAACAGGGGAGTCGGGATGTGCCCTGCACGTCTGTGCTCAGTGGAGGCCTTGGGGCTCTGCTCACCATACAGAGAGCAAAGGATGGCTTGGAACAGGGTGCTGCATGGGCCATAGGATACACATGGTGACAACTGCAAAGGGTGTTTTCTGCACTCGGCAGAGGGAGTTTTTTCCAGCCTCAGAGAAAGACTGGACCCAAACAGTACTACTTGACCACAGGGGCACGGAGCACATTTCTCCAGACAATCAGCTCTGCTGATGACCTGGAAGCTGGCCTGGCTTGGGGTCTGGAGCCAGGAGCAGGCATCGGGAGCATCCACGGAGCCTCCTCTGGTAAAGCCAACAGATGATGCCTGAACCAGTCCAAATAGACTCTTCAGAAGCAATCTCCATCCCTCAAACAGCTGTGCCCTCTGGTCAGGGTCTGCTGAACACATGGCCTTCTGCTCTGATGCCCAGATTAGGGCCATGTGTCCTTGTGAAGGAAGGGGAAGCACAAAGAGGTGATGAAGGACCTCTAGGTCTGAGTGGGATGGGAGCACTCAGGGCCACCTGTGAGCTCAAAGGAAATCAAGGGAGAGGTCCGTGGTGCGAGTGGTAGTAAAGCTGGGCTGGATAGCGCATTCCACGCTGCATTATGCTGTGTGACTTTGGGTAAGTCACCTACCCTCTCTGAACCTTCAACAATGCCAGATACAGATATACCTTACAGGGCTTGGGAAACTATGAAACAGAAGGCTTATGATGAAACCTTTTTTCCCAAGGGAAGATGAGACTTCTGAATAAAGCTGTTGTCATTCTCCTAGCCTCTCGTCAGAAGAGCTGTTACCTTGTAGACCCGCCATGAGAGAATCTAGGTAATCAGAGGGGAAAGGGGTCTTCTGGTCGCTTGCACCGGCCTCTCCCTGGAAGCAGAAATCTCTGCTTCAGGGTTTGCTTGAGCGCATCCATGATAAAGAGCTTGTCTCCCTCAGTTCAGCAGCATATAGAGGGAGCTCTCAAAGGACACGAAAGGAGTTCTTTGAAAAAAAAGAAGGGAGATCCGAGCCCAGAGAAGACAAGAGGGTCCAGTGCACCTGTAACCAAAGTCAGCTCAACCCTCATGCAGCACACGGCATCCAGGGCCCACGCATGATGCTGGGGGCACGGGTGAACAGAACGCTCATCCTATGCCTGCCTTCACAGGGCTTGAGTCCCAAGGATGCCCTGCCATCAGGAGCGGAGAAGGGACCATTGTCCAACCAATTCAGGATATCCCCCAATCCGACTGGGCTACCCGAACAGACCACAGTGCAGAGAGCGGCTACAGCAAAGGCACAGTGGCCCCCAGAAGGGGCCTCAGGTCGTGTTACCTTTGAAACAGTTACATAAAGCCTCTAGCTTTCCTTTCTGTCTCCAGCCTAACCCAGCCTAGCCTTGCGTTCATATTCTCTATGAGTAGGGGCTCTTCCTGCTCTGTGCGGCCACACTGTGCTGAATAGAAATGAGAAACAAAGAAGATATTGACCAGCCCTCTGCATTCCCGGTGTGCCCTACAGAACCCAACGACAGCCGTGGTCCTTTGAAAGGCAGCCTAACTCCCAGAGCAGGCCTGGAGGGCACCCAGGGCATGGGCAGTGTTCACCCCGAAACTGAGTGATTAGATCAGCTGTATCTCTGGCCACCAGTCCTGAAGGGCACTGGCCGCGCGTCATCACCTGGATGGAAAATTAAAGCAACCACTCCATCAGTGGTTACACATTCCAGCATGTAAAGGAACACATTCCTTCAGAATCCACAACAGACACATCTTTGTTCAGCCCAAGAACTTTGATAGAAATAGTAGCTTTTTTGGACGGCTCTGTCAAAAGTGTAATATATCATGGAATAGCGGATACAAGTTCAAAAGTACATATAATAATATAATTAAGATAGCTTGACAAGAATGTATTTTAAAAGTATAAAATACCTGCAGGTGTAATAGCTTCATAAAGTCTGTCAGATTTACTTCTGCTGTGAAGAAATTTAAAATGTTTTACTTTAATGCGATGCAAATGAAGTCTGAAGTATGCATATAACAAAGTCCTTACAAAATAGGAGGAAGGAAAAGAATAAAAGTCAGATGCAGGCCAAACAAGACATTCAACTTTGCAGGTGACTGGGTAATAGATCAAGCAAACAGATCAGGGAGCGGTGCTGGGCTGTTTGGAGAAAACACCAATTTCACATTTCCCTCCCTTGTTGGCTACGGGAAAGTAAGTGTTTTTATTCAAAAATTAATGATTCCCTCTGTACATTTTTCTTCTGGCTCAAAAGGTTCAAGCATAATTCTTGTTTAAAGCAAAAGCAATTTTTATATAATTACTGGCCCCTGGAAAATTATTTTTCATCACTCTAAAAGCTAAGGAGAGGAGTGACTCATACCCAGCATAAAGGCCTTTGGGACATGTCCATGGACTCAGGCACCAGCCACCTCCCGGACAGGAGGAATCCCAGCACTGTCTGGACCAACTCCGCGACTTGTGTGCTAGATGGATGCTTTTTCAAGCAAAGAAGCAGTAACTGTTTACCCTGTATTAAAGCAGGGGTACCTGACCTCTGTGGACAGGTACCTCCTGTCAGAGCAGAGGCAGCATCAGATTAAAAATAAAGTGCACAATAAATAGGCTTCGCTGCTGGCTCAGTGGTAAAGAACCTGCCTGCCAATGCACAAGACATGGGTTCGATCCCTGGGTCAGGAAGATCCCCTGCAGGAGGCAAAGGCAACCCACTCCAGTATTCTTGTCTGAGAAATCCCCTGGACAGAGGAACCTGGCAGGCTACAGTTCATGGGTTTGCAAAGAGTCAGACAGGACTTAGCAACTGAGCATGCCCAATAAATGTAATGTGTTTGAATCATCCTAAAACCATCCTCCCTCTCACCCCCAGTCTGTGGAAAAATTGTCTTCCGTGAAACCAGTCCCAGGTGCCGAAAAGGTTGGGGACCACGGTAAGGATGCCATGATAGGAGATTAGAAGGTTAATCCAATTAGCGAGGCCACAGATTGGGACACCCAGGTCATCTCTCACACTCTCTTCAAAATTCTCCTAAGGAATCCCATCTCTGCAGCCTGGTGGTCTGCACCATCAGAATTAACCCAATAATGTCCACAGTTTTGCATCTCAATCTGCTGGGTATTCTTCAGGGGTCAAGGTAATACAAAGTACCTGCCCCATCCATGACTCAAACGCAGCATTCTGGCCTTGGTGTCATTATTGTTTTCTTATTCCCAGGTGGCATCAGACAGATAGGACTTGGGGATGAAGTAGCCACATAGTCTTCAAGAACTCTCCTAACCTCCCAGAGTCTAGGTCATGATTTACAGTGGGGTCAGTTGTCCTTTCCTTTGCAACACAACAGGATATCCTGTATCTCATATCTCCAGCTGTGCTTGTGAGGAGGGCTAGGTGCTTGCCAAAGCAAAGAAAAAAAAAAAGCAGTTGGGAAAGGCACTCAGTAAACGGTGTCATCTCTTATCCAAGGTAAAAATTACATGCTTGAATCACAAAGCAGCGTCGTTTAAAAACCAACATCCCTGTGTCTCTGCTGCTGATGACTGCACCCGAAAGAATTTTCAAAGTAAATGTACTTTTTGCCATTATCTTGCTCATTTGCATTCTGCTCCATTTGGGTTCTGAAATTCGCCTAAACGCTTTATTTTCAGGGTAGGTTTGCATGATGGCAAACAAACAGTTTGGGAAGGAATTAGCCATATGGGCCTGGGCATTATTTCCTTAATGTGAGAATTGGGTCAACCCTACACAATGTTTGCTCAAATACTTCCATGGGCACGTTCCCTCTTCGAGATGGGGCATTTTCGGAATTCAGCTTCCCATTTGGCTCTGCATGGACTCATAGCTGGTACTTCCAGCCTCCAGAGGCTCATGAAATATTAAAGGCATAGCAACCTCAGAGAACACACAGCTCAGCCTCCTCATTTTGTAGCTGAGACGCAGAGGTCCAGAGACATCAAGTGACCTGGAAAGGTCACACAGCTCACAGGTCAGTCTGCGTCACACTCTGCTGTGATACGACTGACCCTGACCCGGCGGAGGTCTGTGTCTGCCCTTCTTGTTTCCTGCATACTAGGAACACTGTTCACACTGGCCACTAGGGCAGTGGTCCCCAACCTTTTTGGTACATGGAATTGTCATGGAAGACAATTTTTTGCAACAATGGTGGAGGGGATGGTTTTGGGATGATTCAAGTGCATTACGTTTACTGTGCACATTATTTCTATTATTATTTCCTCAGCTCCACCTCAGATCACCAGGAATTAGATCCTGGAGGCTGGGCATCCATGATCTAAGGGATGCCATTGCAATGTGTGCCCCTACTCTATACTCTCCCAGCCCTCTGTGAATTCAGAGTTTTTGATTTTACATCAACCTGTCAATCAATCTAGCCTCAACCAATCAAATGATACATTCTTCTGCACACCTCCAGGTATGACCCTGAACCTCTTTTCTCTCTGCCCTTCAGAATCAGAGGCAAAGTGACACAAGTACAGATGAGATCCCCAGAAATCACAATTCTCCCCTCGTGACAATCGGAAAACATAATACTGGAAATGGCACTGCCAGCGGTGTCACAAGTGAAGGATAACAATACCCGCAACAGACCTTTTAAGGGCAACCCATTATTTTTGTAATTTGTTTAAACAAAACCAAGTGACTCTTTAAACTCTAATTCACATCTCAGAAATCCAATGCTGCTATCTCTTGTTTCTCTCTCTGGAGCCGTGGCAATAATTTTAATGCCAGTAGAAGGCATTAGACATTAGAGGTGAGCAAGGCACAGGGTTCTGGCTTTTATCAGATAATTAAGATGCTACCAAAGTCAAACCTTTATCAACATTAGACTAAAAATAAGCTTTTTCCATCCAAGGCATTTCTACAGAGCATTCAGAGTGACAGTGTTCTGGATAAGGGTTTGCTTTTAAAACTGGTTCATTGTTTTTCAACTTTTATTGGCAATCCATTCTCATTACGCTCCACGCATTTGTCTTCATCGAATGTACTTCACAATTATAATATCAAAGGGTTTGTATCTACATAATAAAAATGATCTATAGAATAGTACAGGGAAAACAGAGTAACAGCATGATCATTAATGAGATGAAGACTTTGAGAGAAAACATGGCATCTCATGGGAGGACGTGTCCCTATATTATAAGATGTTAGAAAGCAGGCAAAGGCTTGGAGGTGAAAGTGAAATTAAATCTCTGCTTCCCTGGAGACAGCAAGCACAGCATGGCCAGGCTTGACTTTGGTGATGGGAGGGGTGCACCAGGTGACCTCGTGTTGGAAATAGTCACTTCAAAGTCTATCCCTCTATCTATCCTTCAGAACTTTCTGGTGTGAATACCACTGGCTAAACAGACCACGGAGAGCTGGGGACTTTTCTGTCCAGAATCAGCATTAGAAGTTCTCTCTCCTGACCAAGAGTTGCTGCTGCTTGCCTGCAGAAAGGCACCTGCTGGGTACGGGCTTACTAGAATCAATTTCTTAGGCTAAAGGCATTGTCTAGAGATAGCAGTCCCGCATCTTTTTGGCACCAGGACCGCTTTCATGGAAGGCAATTTTTCCACAGACTGAGGTGGGAAGGGGGCAGCAATAGTTTCAGGATGATTCAAGCTCATTACATTTATTGTGTACTCTATTTCTATTATTATTATTACATCAGCTCCACCTCAGATCATCAGGCATTAGAGTCTGCCGGAGGTTGGGGAGCCCTAGTCCAGAGAAGCGAAAGACGTGGGAAGGGGGTGTCTGTGTGGTACAGAGAAGCTTGGGATCATCTGGATAGTTGGATCGCCTACCACACTCAAGGAAAAATAAGCACACAGCTGATCAGTTTGCACAGACTCCATCATGCTGTTTATTACTGCACCTATGCCATCTATCATAGGGTTTGGTCGCAGTACATACTCAGTAAGTAGTTTTTAATGAATGGGAAAAAAGAATGACTTTATCATTAAGACAAAATATTTCATAATTGATAACCCTTACAAGAGATGACAGAACACTTTAAGACAGACTATCCCTGAAATGATGAAAAGAGTTGTATTAATGAGGACGAAGGAGAAGAAAGAACACACAAGAAAGGGGCGGGAGGCTCCTTGAGTTTGCATAAATATAAAAATTGGTTGTGGCGCTTGGCCAAGGCAAGGCTGGTGACCCCTTGCCAGGCAGATAGGAGGCTTGGCAGATGTTCGAACAGGAAGGGGGAGGCCGAGCAGCTGTCCAGCCTTTAAGAGACCACAGATTGAGAAAAAGCACTGTATGCTTCTTAGCTGATAGGAAGCAGTGTGGACCCACTGGGGGCAGGAGTTTTGTTTTTTTCTGGAATGGCCAGCCAAGAGCTGAATGACACCTGGAACTGGGCTTGAATATGAAAGCTGGATTTCATATACACATACACAGCCCTCCATATCTGAGGATTCTGCATCCATGGAGTCAACTAACTACAGACTGAAAATGCTAAAAAAAATTCTAGAAAGTCCCAATAAAGCAAAACTTGAATTTGGTATTATAAGTAATCTGAAGATGATTTAAAAGTATATGGGAGGATGTACGCAAATTATATGCAAATACTGCTGCTGCTGTTTAGTTGCTAAGTCATGTCTAACTCTTTGTGACCCCATGGACTATAGCCCACTAGGCTCCTCTGTCTATGGGACTTCCCAGGCAAGAATACTGGAGTGGGTTGCCATTTCCTTCTCCAGGGTATCTTTCCAACCCAGGGATAGAATCTGTGTCTCCTGAATTGCACGTGGATTCTTCACCACTGAACCACCAGGGAAGCCCACATGCAAACACCTTCACCGTTTCATATAAGGGATTTGAGCACACATGGAGTTTGGTATCTGCAGAGGGTTCTGGAGCCAATCCCCTGTTGACATCAAGGATGAATGTATTTTCCAAATCTTCCTGTGGCTTCTGTACATTCAAGCCCAATGTGAGTCTGAATGAAAAGGCTTTGGTCTGAAAACAGGATGGGAAAGTAAATTATTTAATCTGTAAAAACCCAACCAGTTTATAGTTAGGATCTGTGATCCTACAGTGGAAAGCATTGCTCTGCTTCACTGGTGAGTGAAGTGGTGGGTGAAGCATAGACTCTCTAGACATACCTAATGCACACGGGGTCTACCCCAGGAAAACAAAGTAAATTATATTGGGAGCTAAAACAATTCCAGCATCAACTGATTTCGGGGAAAGCACTTCTGACTTGATTTATTTGGAAAGGCATCTCCACTTATCAACTTGATTTGGCTAGAAGAACTCATGAATGTGCCAGTGATGCTGGGAAAGATTGCGGGCAAGAGGAGACGGAGGCAACAGAGGATGAGATGGTTGGATGGCATCACCGACTCAATGGACATAAGTCTGAGCAAACTCAGGGAGATAGCGATGGACAGAGAAGTCTGGCGTGCTGCAGTTCATGGGGTTGCAAAGAGTCAGACATGACTTAGCAACTGAATAACAGCTTTGAACAGGGAGTGAGTGGTCACATTGTTGTGACAATATCTTTGGGCTCAAGATGGTCCGCAGAAACACAGCAGCGATGGGAACACCGAAACATAAAGGCAGTGACACACAGCAGTATGTGATAACAGCCATCGTGCACTCACCATTCACATTTTCTATGCATGAAAAGGCAGAATATTAATATAATAGGTGCTAAACAGTTGCAGTGTCAGGGCTAGATTTCTCCTTAGAGATATAACCCAAGTTGCTTATTTCACAGATGATTCAAAGGGGCAAGGTAACTCATCCAGAGTCTTAGAGCTGAGATGAAAGCCTGGATACCCTTGACTCCTAACTCAGGGCTTTGGCACTCCCACACACGACCTACCATTCACAGGGGGAGAGAGAGGTGTGTGTGTGCTGAGAGAGATGGATAGATACACACTCTCTCAGTAGTGTTCGTTTTTAGACACAATTATTCTATCTTCAGATTCAGTATCCCATAGGTACATCAAAAACTCCCCGAAGGACATTTAAACTTTACTGCAGAGTTAGAAACTGTAGAGAATTAAAAGTCCCCTGTAGCTATTAAAACAGTGTGTCTCGGGAAGAGCTGCGTTACGGGTGACTAATGGGGTTTCACCACCTCCCACCCCCATTATACACAGATGCTGATACAGATATATATGCTGCAGATTTCTTAAGCAAGGTGTCCAGTATTTTTATTCCTGGGGAGGGAGCAATTGCTGACTGTTTTTTTCCCCAAAAACTGCATTAAAACTTTCTTTTGTAAGAAAAACGAGAGAAAAAATCAATAAAGCATGAAAGGACATGAAAAATGCATTTTAACCCATATATATATTTCTCTAACAGTGCAATTTTTTAAAGCTCTCGGAAAAAAAAAAGTCAATGTGATTCTCAAGGAAAAACACAACACACACAACCCTGAATTCAGGAGCAAAGGCACACACACATGTGCGTGCGCGCGCACACACACACACAGACACAAACGGCCCTCCAAGAATAATGAAGATCTAAAGATCTGACCTAGTAGTTTGAGGCAAGGATGAGAAATGGAATAAGCCTTGGCCACCGTGGGACTGGCAGGTCAAAGGGTGCGTTAAATGTGATGGGGAACGAATTCTGTTTTTGGATAGTTCAGCATATAACCATATTAAAGTTTTTAAGTCTCCCAACTCAGTGAAATTACTCTCCAGGGACAAAGTGTTCCCCTGTGGACCTCACTGCACTTCTTTTTTTCTCCCAGAAAGAGTAAAACAGCACAGCAAAGAAGGCGAGACATCCTTTTCAGGGCTCAGGTGAAAAGTAGAGGGGAAAAAGAGTGAGGGTTAAATGTAATATTGAAGATGATGTCTCTTAATCAGCGTATCTTTCTTTCTTGCAGCTAAGCAATCTTTGTCAATTACAGGGCATTACTCTGCAGGCCAACTGGCAATTATAATGGCATCTTCTCATCAGTGACAGCCAAAGGAGAGAGTATTCTGAGTCCGGCTAAATGTAAAGTGGGAAAGTGGAGCTCATTTCAGAGGTAATGTAGAGGGAACCTATAACCAGGATGCAGATGCTCCTTGCAGCTGTTATGCAAAGAAGCCCCTGCTCAAAGAGCTGACGTGTTTATTTAGACTGGTGCTAAAGCCGAGTTAATGCCAATTTCCAGAGAGGATTAATATACACTAATGTGGAATTATTGAACCGTTATACACATCTGGAAATGCGTGGTTTTAACTGTTTCTTTTTTGTGGCTGCCAGCTGCACTGGAGAAGCAGCTGATACAGCTGCGGTTGCTTTTAAGACCCAGCTGAATAGATGTCATGCTGTTGGGATGACTATAGGCCCTTCTGATCAAGACCATGGCCCTCACCCGCTTCTGATCCTTTCACTGCTCCTCTTCATCTTTGCCTGAATGCCAGTTTCCCACCTTCCTTTTCAAGATCAGGCGGCAATCTTTTCCATTTCTTCCCGGCTCGCTCACTGTTAAACCTCTTACCATGCAGCCGTGAGTGATCCCAAAAAGGATAACAGCCAGAGAATCAAAAGCCTTTGGATTTCACCTAGAATTTTGTGGTTCATTCATTTAACGTCGGTACAGCAGGAGGCCCCAGTTAGATTCCTGGGTCAGGAAGTTCTCCTGGAGAAGGGATAGGCTACCCACTCCAGTATTTTTGAGTTTCCTTGGTGGCTGAGATGGTAAAGAATCTCTGCCTGCAATGCGGGACACCTGGGTTTGATCCCTGGGTTTGGAAGATCCTCTGGAGGAGGGCATCCCACTCCAGTATTCTTGCCTGGAGAATCCCATGGACAGAGGAGCCTGGCAGCTACAGTCCATGGGGTTGCAAAAAGTCGCACACGACTGTGCAACTAAGCACAGCACAGCACAGGACCAGGTGGGTCGTCCGAGAGAATAATCCTTTGGCAAAGAGACCACTTAGATTCATGATAAAGGTCATGTCAAGGATTCAACTGATCGAATGACCCAGAAGTATCTCTCTCCAGAGACCATCACGTCCTTTACTGAGCGGCAGACCCGTCTCAGAAAAGACCATTGACCCCATTCTCCATCTCAATTGTTCAAGGAGGAAGCTGCGGTATTTATCAGGTATTTATCCCCTCAAGTAGGCAGCTAAAGGTCATCCAGCCTACCCTCTCCTCTTTCTCCCTTCTCTGCCCCTATCCTTTCTTGAATGCAGGCTAATCCGGACGTCCACATGATCACTGAGCATCCTAGAAAAGTTTCACTTATTTGATCTTGGCTGCAGCTGTAAGGATTTGCCTCTCAACAATTACAAAGCATATGCCAATCAAAGTGCCCTACCCATATCAGCCATAAATGCAATTTACCTTTTGAGATTCCGTTGGAGGCTTTTGACAACTATGTGGTTCAACCCATCCCTTCCCCCTCCCACCTTTTGCTCCCTGAATTGCCAGCCGTTCAGACAGATCCCACTGAGTGAACATCAGTCAAACTGTCCCTTCGTCTCCAGTTTCCAAGTACCCTGCAATCATTTGTGCTTTCCTCCAGAACATACCTCTTTCAGCGCCACATCAGAAGAGCTCTTTAAACGCTAACAAGAACCAATATTTTAGATTCTACTGCTCGGCGCTTCAGCTCAAGTCACTTTATTGTAAAATTAGATGTCATTGTGAAAAGCATGGATATAAATATAAGAGCAAAAGGCCCTTTTCTTAATGCAGAAACCAAGGTAACAATATCCTATTTTTTCTTCGTCGTCAAAAAGTTCTTTCTTTTGATAGCTCAGCCAATATAATGTGTTGCATATTTACACTTGGCATTAAATAACTATTATGCAAAAGCACTCCACAGTAATATCTAAGTGTATTTATGGAAAGCTAAATTATATTGCCAAGTTTATTTTAGACCAAGGAAGCCCCTGGGAAGGGATCTTGTGTATTTTAAAGAGTAAATGTAAACTATTAAATAGAGAGAGCCTTTGTGGAATGTAACACATTCTACCTAGGTAAATCACAGAGCAATTACACAGTAAACTTTTCTTTGATGAAGCACTGAAGTGATGACATGTAATTACTTTTCCAACGCTGCACCGTGTGTTTATCAAAATGTTAATGCAAGCATAATAACAGGCTGTATGTTTGCGCCGAGAATGTCAGACCCATCCAGCTGTCAATCACATCTGAAAATAAAATCGCAAATAGGCAGGCAGCTTGAGAGCAGGAGTGACAGCCAATACTCACTCAGCTGACAAGTCCTTTGCTCCTCCACCAATCACAGTGTCAGTGTAATGTACCTAATGGGAGTGTATCTTTGATTAGCCGGAATGGGTCCAAGTGGCATAAATGGCTGAACTCCATGTGCGGCTGCCTCTCGCTTCTCATGTTCTGCTAATGGGGCCGCACTCAGGTGCCAGCCGATCCCATTACTTTTCTCTGAGCTCTTTCAGATCAGTGCCCTTGTCAAAGGGCTGCCGAGCCCATGAACAGGCTAGCATGATGCACCCCCAATTCAGACCTGGCTTCCTGGCCAAGGAGCCTGGTTCTGAACCAACCCTACTGTGCTTTCCTCGGTCATGGTCCCTGAGACAGAAGGTCCTAGATGGCTAGGACTTGTCTCAGCAATTGGCTGAGCTGGTTTTCCTTAAAGCTCTTCATGCAACTTAAAAAAGAAAAGGTGCCTGGTTTTGAAAAACAAGTGTAAAAATGTTTGGGAAGGCATGGATGTATTACTTTGAACTAAAACTAGGGTGAGCTAAGTAAGCAGTGCTTGGAGCATGGAAGATCCCCTCAGGAACTTCCCTAGGGTGCAAGGGTTGGCGGGGGCAGGTGCTAAATCGGCCCCTGATAAGGTCATATTCCGCAGCACTTCTTTGTACTCTGGAACATCTGGGAAATGAGCACTCTAGTCCTGGAAACTTCATGCTCGCCCTGACGCACGTCCTCTTGACATTCTCTGAGAACACTATTCACTGAAGGATCCTTTCAAATGTATCTAAAAATTGCCAGACACTTGTTAAAGCAGGAGCAGGTGCATGCATCACCTTTGTCTCCTTGAGATCAGTAACTGCAGGCCTCCGGTTCAGTAGGGGGCATTTTTGAACTTCATCCTGCTAATGCACTGTGGGGCGGTCGGGTGGGCATAAATCTAACCCCACAGTTACAGCATAGCTCACTTCCCTAGTCAGCTGAATTCAGCACACAAATCATACCTGTGTATTTGCATTTTGCTGTTACAAAATGCTGGGCCGGCTTGTCCAGCCTGCCCTTTGCGTGTGTGTGATTGTAACCAGGGGAAAGAGACACTGAAGGATGCAGGCAGAAACGAAGGCCCTAAATTCTCTGCTTGCCAGCAATCTCTTTTTTACTGCTTACATTTCTTTACTTTTTTTAAAATTGGAGGATAATGGCTTTACAATACGGTGTTGGTTTCTGCCATAGCTCAACAATGATCGCCTATAGGTATACATAGGTCCCCTCTCTCTTGAACCTCCCTCCTACCTCCCACCGCATCCCACCCCTCTAGGTTGTCACAGAGCCCAGGTTTGAGCTCCCTGCATCATACAGCGAATTCCCACTGGCTCTCTATTTTGCATATGGTCTTACACATGTTTCCATGCCCCTCTCTCAATTCATCCCACCCGATCCTTCCCTCACCACGTCCACAAGTCTCTTCTCTATGTTTGTCTCTCCACTGCGGCCCTGCAAATAGGCTTGCCTGTATCATCTCTCTAGATTGCATATATATGTGTTGATAAATGATATTTCTTCTTAGTTCCATTATTTTTCGTGCTTTCTGGTGATGCCAACAAATGTTGCAATGACAAGAGCCCTCTTGGACGTTCTTGGCTGCCTCCAGTATGTAGTGAATAGCTGATTCTGTACCCACTTCCGTGACTCCCTGAGTGATGGAAAATTTCCTATCACATGCCTGGACTAATGGATGCATTTTGAGTGGCAGGTTGCCAGTGTTACAGAAACTTTAAAAGTCACTCAAACAAAGAAACCTACGGAGACCCTAGGTTCAGGCACCTTGGCTGCAGAGCCCCTCACCCCTCTGCATATGATCTGTTGGGAGTTGGATGATTATGCAGGAGAGAGAGGAAGTGAGAATTTAGAGAGACCTGGAAGGTCTGCCCACTGAGCCCCATCTACTAACACCCCAACTCAGCATATATGGCTCCCCATTAAAGCAAGTGTCATTTTAGTTAAAAGTAATACATCTCCTCTTGTTTAAGCCAAAGTCCTTAGGGTTTGTTACTTTACTTTGTTCTTTTCTTCCAAACAGGAACTGAGTCAGATACTGAGTCTGCGGCCTTGTTTCTCGGCAGTTGAGGAGGAGACAAGAGAAACATCAAGTGTTGGAAAGAATCATGGAGAAGCCTGCAGTAGTTAAGGGGAAAACGAGGCAATGTGGAAAGGCAAACCAGGTCACCAGGGTTGTGAGAGGTCTCTCCAAACGGCAGAGCATTTAAAGCCCTTGGAGACCTGTTCCCATCAAGTGCTTCTCCTGTCGCTTCCTGCCACCTCCCTCCCCTGCAGCTCCGCCTCCCCGCTTTCTATGCACACAGGACCCTGCACTGGTTCCTAAGCGCATGGTCACCATCACCGTCTCCATGACACTACTTACACTGGCACCGTGGCACGGCCTTTACTCATCTCCAGCCCCGGAAAAAATCTAACACTCTTCAAGCTCCGTGAAGGGTATTTTTATGGCAAAGGATTCGTTGCTGTCTCCTTAGCACACACTCACACCTCTTGGAGCATTCACATCCCTCAAAGCTTTCTTAACACCGTATCA
The DNA here is from genome assembly GCF_049115385.1 of Moschus berezovskii. Taxonomy (NCBI): domain Eukaryota; kingdom Metazoa; phylum Chordata; class Mammalia; order Artiodactyla; family Moschidae; genus Moschus; species Moschus berezovskii. The sequence goes on along the minus strand of NC_142484.1, from coordinate 18,938,827 downwards.
CACGATGGAAATCGCATGGGTAAGCATGAGGGCCCAAACTCAGGCTTGGAATTCCAGAGCCGAACACAAGTTGGCTTATGGATTTGTAAAGGGTGCCTTGAAATGCTTATTGATTGAATTTATGATCCAATATTAGAAAGTAGAGGGGCTTCCCGAGTGGCTCGGTGGTACAGAACCCTCCTGCAGGGCAGGAGACCCAGGAGATGTGGGTTTAACCCCTGGGTTGGGAAGAAGGCAATGGCAATGGCATGGCAACCCACTCCAGTATCCTTGCCTGAAGAATCCCATGGACAGAAGAACCTGGCAGGCTACAGTCCATAGGGTAGCAAAGAGCTGGACATGATTGAAGCAGCTGAGCACACATATTAGAAAGCATGCTGTGTAAAAGAAGGGCCATTATATATTTATTCAGAGTCAAAACTGGAACTGAGCAGAGAAGATGGAGGCTTTGAAGCAGAACAAAGAACTTTCTGATCACTAGAGCAGCTTCAGTTTGGAAGTCTCTTGAAGCTGTGAGCTCCCTTCCTCTGCAAATATTAAAGAGGAGGTCATGTAATCTCTCCTTGGGAGATGGCACACATGACCTCAGTGATCCTCATGACATATGTCGACCTTAAGATCCTGTGAAGCATCAGGTGTGCATAGGTGAACAAACAATTGTTCAGGTCTACTAGTTTAAAAACATTCTCCCTCAAATCACTGAAACATGTATATTACCATACGTGAAATAGATCACCAGTCCAAGTTTGATGCATGAAACAGGGCACTCAAAGCCAGTGCACTGGGACAACCCTGAGGGATGGGGTGGGCAGGGAGGTGGGAGGGGGTTCAGGATGGGGACACATGTACACCCATGGCTGATTCATGTCAATGTATGGCAAAAACCACTACAATATTGTACAGTAATTAGCCTCTAATTAAAATAATTAATTTTAAAAATTCTCAAAAAACAAATACTGCATATTAACCCATATATATGGAATCTGAAAAAATTAGCATACATGATCTTATTTACAAAGCAGAAATAGAGACACGGACATTGAGAACAAACATGGATTCCAAGGGTGAAAGGCAGGGATGGGATGAATTGGGATACTGGGATTGACATATATCCTCTACTGATATCACGTATTTAAAAGATAGCTATTGACAACCTGGACTTCCCTGGCAGCTCAGTGGTAAAGAATCTACCTGCCAACGTAGGAGACTTGGGTTCGATCTCTGGGTTGAGAAGATCCCCTGGAGAAGGAAATGGCAATCCACTCCAGTATTCTTGCCTGGAAAATGCCATGGACAGAGGACCCTGGTGGGCTACAGTCCATGGGGTCTCAGAGAGTCAGACTTGACTGAGCAACTAAATAACTAAAGACCCCACTGTATAGCACAGGGAATTCTACTCAATGCTCTGTGGTGACCTAAATGGGGATGGAATCCAGAAAAGGGGGAGCTAGGAATACATATGGCTGATTCACTGTGCTGTGCAGTAGAAAGCAGTGCAACGTTGTAAAGCAACTACACTCCAGTAAGTTTCATTTCAAACGTTCTCTAGTGCTGCTTGATTCTCAGCATATATGACTCCCTTGTAAAGCTTGTTAAAATCCTGGGCTCCACTCCCAGAAATCCTGTTCAGCAATGTGGGGGCGGCCACTGGGAATTTGCATGTTAAACAATCTCTGTGGATGATTTTGTTGCAAGTAGTTCTGGACTGGGCTTTCCAGGTGGCGCCAGTGTTAAAGAAGCAGCCTGCCAGTGCAGGAGACTTAAGAGACGGGTTCTATCCCTGGATTGGGAAGATCCTCTGGAGGAGGGCATCCCACCCACTCGTGAATCTTGCCTGGTGAATCCCATGGACAGAGGAGCCTGGCGGGCTACCGTCCATGGGGTCACAAAGAGTCAGCTACGACTGAAGACTTAGCACGCACACATGCACGCATGCAGCTCTAGACTATTATTGGAGAACCACTGTTTTAGAAACTGCCAATCAATAGACCGGTGACCACGTTACTGGACAAATCTATCTCTTTTTCTTTTCTTTTTAAATATTTATTTGGCTACACCAGATCTTAGTTGCAGCCTGTGAACCCTCCGTTGGAGCATGTGGGATCTAGTTCCCTGGCCAGGGATCAATTCCCACCCCCCTGCATTAGGAGTATGGAGTCTGACTTACCAGGGAAATCCTGACAAATCTCTCTTTACATCACCACGAAGACAACCCAAGCTTCAGGGATCTCCTAGTACCTGAGTGTGAGAAGTTTACAGTGCGGGCTCCAAGTCCAAACACAGAGGCACATGAAAGTCTCCAAAGCCAGGCTGTCAGGATGCAGGGAGGATGTGTTCAGAGGGTCCTGGGGAAGGCTGGGCAGGTGGGAGATAAGACACATGCACAAGACTGCTACAGCTCTCCCATCTCCAAGGATAGCTCAGTGCTCTAGGAGGGAAAGTAACAAACGATCCAGCACGCAAGGATCGTGACCCAGGAAACTCACTGATTGATCAGCGAGATGACAGATTTTGAGGCCTATCCTTAGAGAAATGAGACAAGGAGGTTTGTCAAGGTTGTGGGGGAGCTCAAAAGCAATGATGTCACCTCTCCTCAGAGGCTAATGAAGTAGCAAAGCTCAGCTACAAAAGTACAACAAGCAGATTTTAACATACATGGGGCAGTCAGTTAACAGGAGACACACAGCCAGTGGCTGCTTGGCAGCAGTGAGATTTCTCCACATCAGACAACCCATAATCTGTGTAGTTAACAGCACCCAGAGTTGATCATTTAACCCAACCCTCTGTGAATAAATGTTGGGTGAAGGGGGCAAAAGGTTAAGAGGCTAGTATATTGTTTTCACATAGAAACCCTTCTCTGGACTTAGTGTCAATACAGAAATCCTCCATTCAGACAGGGTAGTAGTAGAAATAGGGTTATTTCCAGGACTGTTAAAGCTTTGAAGATGGGAGAGGAATATGATGTTAAGAGATGACCATGGGTACTGTATCCTTCCATCCTGGACAAGCGTCCCTTCATTGTGACACTTTAGCAGTGAGAAAGATGCCAAATTCAGAGATGCGTCAAGTCTGAGAAGATGCACGTTCAAGATTACCTGGATCCCTGAAGACGGTGGGGAACATAAGGAGTTTCTGTGTGGTGTTACCTTCTGCAGTACCCACGCAGCTTTCACTCTCAGAACAGCCTCCCAGAGAAAGGATGGAAGCATGAAAAAAACAGTGTGGTTCCCAAACAGATATTCTTAGAAATTTGCAGAAAGGTTCTTATCAAATGCATTGAATTTCCTAGAAAGGATAGCATAATGGGACTTCCCTGGTGGTCCAGTGGTTGAGAATCCACCTTACAATTCAGAGGTTGTGGGTTCAATCCCTAGTCGGGGAACTAAGATCCCACACGCACGATAACTAGAGAGTCCACACACCACAATGAAAGACCTTGTGTGAGGCAATGAAGATCCCATGTGCCACAACCGAGACCCTATAATTTTTTTAAATTATAAATAAATAAATATTTTTTAAAAGAGGAAAGACAGTGTCAGGACAAATCACGCTAGAATCTCAGAAGCCCTGAGATCTTGTTTTGTTTCGATTGTGTGTGAATGTCAATGATTGTATTCATCATCACCATCACTGTCAACACCAGTATTGCTGGCATCATCACACATTCTTCTCCCAATGGAGAAGCAGCCAGAAATAGTGACTCTGCCTTATTATTTTCTTGCAGGTAATTCTTTCACAGTAACTGGGAGTCCCTTCTTTGCTGAACTAAGACTATCAATTAGCGGGAGCACAGAGCAGAGGGCAGCGAGCTGGTTCATCTCACATTGGATGCCTTGGGCACGTCCCAGTGTGCTCATCCCAGCGTATCTGGGACTTTAAAAAAAATAGGTTCCACTTTTCTATTTGGTAACAAATATTTTATCTTAAAAATTACAAGGCTCACAGGGTAAGTATGATTTCGCCCGTTTGAATCCACTGATCACAGGTTTTTGAAGCTAAGCAGTAAAAATGAGGAATGGGATTAAGAAGTAGTTTCTTTCCTTCCCATGTTCAGTCTGCTGGTCACCTGAGTTCTGTGTTCTGTCCTCTCAGCCTGCGCTCTCCTCTAGCTTGGGGCCTGACTCTTACACCTTTTCTTCTACACTGTCCTTTGTCCTATCCTGTCCCTGTCCTGCTCTTCCTTGTCCTAATGAAGATGCTAAGTGGTTCTGACCTATTCCTAGTACAGATGGTGGTGCATCCTAGACCCAGAAGAAGGAGAGATGTGGTCCAGGCGCAGCCATGAAACACCCAGATCCCAGCATGGCTCTTTCCCTGACATCAGCATCCTCATTAATATCCATTCTAAAAATCCCTGTCTTCCCTTCAGAGTACTCCATGTACCGCTTCATCTGCATTGCCTCAGCCCTGGCTTTATCAACTACACATTGCCAACGAAACGGTCTTATTCACCAGACAAGAAGTGGGCCTCATTTTTCTCTCTAAAGACAAACTTTCTTCTTACACTTAAAGGTCTTCTGCCTGAAAACACAGCCATGTTTCAGCACAAAGTTCCAAAGCAGGTGTTGGCTAATTCAGTAATTAGTATGCACATCTAACTCCGTGCAGCCTCCGTCGATCTCTCAATTATAGTTAGTGGGTCCTCTGAAGTTTGTGGTAGTCAATTAGAGCATTATTGAACGGTTGGGCTCGAGAGCTGAGCTCTGCCATCAGCCTCCGGCCTGGTCCCAAGTACTGAATGCTGGGGAAGTGCCAGTCTGCAGGGTGACCCAGTGCTAGGAGGGCTTAGACTGTCTTTTGAATAACAGCTGGAGGGAGGCTTCTCTTATGAGTGGAGAATAATGGCCACATTCTTTATTCTGTCCCACCCTTGACAGGAAAATTCACATTCCAATGGTGATCTGTTTCAAAAATGTCTCCTCGGGGGGAAAAAGATACCTTCAACATTCAAAAAAGAGGATAATGGTTCCAGGTGGGCTCCGGAAAGTCAAAACCTAAGGTGAACACATGAGTTAGAGATCATTCTCCCTGCCCCCCTTTTGCTACTTTGCCGTGACTAGGCTCCCAGAAGACCTTGGGAAGGGCAGAGAGAGACAGTGGCCAGGAGCGTGCAGGGACCCAGGCAAGGTGAACAGGGCATAAGATTACAGAAGGTGATTTGGAAACGGTGGCCTCTGAATAACGGAGGTATCATGTCATCTGAAACATTTGAGTCTGACTTTCCAAAACCCCTAATTGCCCGGGTTCTGTTCTGAATGCAGCCCATGAATATTAGAGCAAGCATGCCCTCATCACTCTAAGACAAAAAGACAAGCATGTCTTCGCCGATGGAAGGGCGGGAGGTGCTCGTGGGACTGGAGGCTAAGGAGGACGGAGCATTACTGATTGTGGTCACGGTCAGTGTGCTTTCCAGGGAGGATTCTCCTCTCTGTTCAAATTTAGCTTCCATGCTGTTCTTCTTCCAAATTCATGAAGTCAAAAGGGTCACCACTCTTTCCTCAGCAAGCAGCGAGGTGTATTATTCTGCAACCCACCCATCACTGCAGGGAAATGGGAGAGGCAGGATCTGGGCTGGTCCACTGAGGCGGTATTCACCTCTCCACCTCTCTTCCCCAACACCCCCTACCAATCCCAAGGTTCCCCTAACTTGGCCAGGAGTGTAAAGGCAATGGAGAGACACACTCATCTCGAAAGTTTGAGATGAACTTCACACCTTGGAGGTATTGGGGGTCTGGCTCCAGAGTCCTGCAATGAAGCAAACCTCGCAATAGATCCAGTCACACACGTTTTTGGTTTCCTAGTTTATATTATATCATAGTATATTAAGTGTGCAATAGCCTTATGTCTAAAAACCTTACATACTTTCATTAAAAAAATTTTCTGTCATTTAGTCGCTAAATCTCCAGTACTCTTGCCTGGAAAATCCCATGGATGGAGGAGCCTGGTGGGCTGCAGTCCATGGGGCTGCGAAGAGTCAGACACAACTGAGCGACTTCACTTTCATGCATTGGAGAAGGCAATGGCACCCCACTCCAGTGTTCTTGCCTGGAGAATCCCAGGGACAGGGGAGCCTGGTGGGCTTCCGTCTATGGGGTCGCACAGAGTTGGACACGACTGAAGCGACTTAGCAGCAGCAGCAGCAGTCGCTAAGTCACATTTGATTCTTTTGCGACCCCATGGACTGTAGCCCACCAGGCTCCTCTGTCCATGGGATTTCCCAGGCAAGAATACTGGAATGGGTTGCCATTTCTCTCTCCAGGGGATTTTCCCGATCCAGGGATTGGCAGGCAGATTCTCCACCACTGAGCCACCAGGGAAACCTAATTAAGAAATGCTTTATTGTTTAAAATGCTAACCATCATCTGAGTCTTCAGTAATTCATCATCCTTTTCTTGGTAGAAGGTTTGACATATCTCGAGAATTAGCAAAATGTGACACAGAGGCACGAAGTGAGCAAATGCTGGGGGAAAAATGGTGCTGACAGGGTGGCTTGATGCAGGGTTGCCACAACCTGTAAACAATGCAGTATTTGCAAAATGCAACAAAATAAGGTCTGCTTGTGCTGGAGACGAAATGGGTACAGTGGAAAGGAGGCTGCATTTCCAGGATCTGCTCTCCACTCGGCCACTGTGTGAGCTTATTACGTAGGTCACATGACTTCTCTCCAACACATCTGAAAAGTGGAAATTGGCATAATGTGGCCTTCAGAATCAGTTAAGCAGAGGTGAGGTTACCAACCGTCTGCCTGGGAAGGGCGTGAGTAGAGAGAGTATGGGAAATGATGTTAGAAGGCAGAGACCTGGTTCTTCTCTCCACTCTGTTCAGTGAGGGATCCTTAGGTGAGTCTTCACTGATATGGGTGTCAATTCCTCTAGCCACAAACAGGAAACATAGCAGGATCCATCTGATACATCCCACAGAATCAAGGTGAAGACTAAATGTGATAATTATGTGAAAATACTGTCAGAGCTGCAAAGGGTGACATAAACAAATGTTTAGTACAGGCTGGAGTGAGGCGGATGAGTGATCAAGTGGGCTGCACTGATTGCCGGGAAGCTAGGGAGAAAATTCTGAGAGCTTGGGACGCTCATCTACACAACAGCCGCAGAGGCCGACATCAGACAATTTACAATTCAGAGCTCTCCTGGGCTTGCAAGAGCCTTTGAAGTGAGGGAGCCTCCCCACCTCAGTTCCACTTTGCTGTGCTGTGAATGTAAAGAGCTCTTGCCAGATTCTCACCAGGCTCTCTATGGATCAATTCCTATACTAGGGAACAGTGTAGGAGAGCTCATCAAAGGTTCTAAGAATTTCATCTTGGTCACCACTTTCCCCTCCATCAAGCATCCTTTATAAAGGCCAAGCCATGAAGCAGGTACTAGATGTCTTTACATCCTATCTATCTGAAGCTAGGATGTGGTCCAAGGCTCTCCTGACACCGTTCCAGGCTAAGATGTGCTGTTTCAGAATTCTATAAGTCCCTATCAGAAATTCAGTGAATAGATAATGATTAGACTCTGTGATGCCAATGGAGGTTTGTTGTTCAGTTGTTACGTCGTATCCGACTCTTTTTGACCCCACCAGCTGTAGCCCGCCTCTCCATGGGATTCTCCAGGCAAGAACACTGGAGTGGGTAGCCATTTCCTTCTCCAGGGATCTTCCCAACCCAGGGGCTGAACCCACGTCTTGTGCATTGGCAGGTGGATTCTTTACCAGTGAGTCACCAGGGAAGCCCCCGTGGAGATTCACTAAGCGTTAAACACTGGAGGTCCATCATTTCAATTAAAAAAGACTGACTGCTGACTACGGGCTAGGTTCTGGGACAGCAGCATTGACCCCCTTTACCTCTCCAGGGATTGAGGTCCAGGAAGTCCAATTTGTGAAGTTATCAGTACAAATACACCTGGACTGCTGTGTTCTCATGCTGATGTTCATAATGCCCTATGGGATAGGCAGAGAAGACCTTAGCATCCCCCTTTACAGATGAGTAAACCACCATCTGCAGAGGTTAAAGGCACATACTTAGTAAATGCTGGAGTCAAGACTTCCACACACACTAAGGGGTGTGTGTCGACTGTAACAGGTTTATTGAGGTAACGTCAGCATACAATAAACTGCACATATATAAAGTGTCCATTTGATCAGTTCTGATATGTATTCACCTGTGAAGTCACCACTACAGTCTGCCATCGCTCCCTCTGGAGTTTTCTCATGCGCCCTTGTAATCTCTTTTTGCCTGCCTCCACCCTTCAAGGAATTACGTGATCTGTTCTCTATATCTAAAAATGAGTTGGCTTTTTCTAGTACTTTATATAAATGGAATCACATACTAAGAACTCTTTTTTGCTGGGCTCCTTTCACTTAGCATAACTATTTTAAGATTCATCTAACATTGCTGCATGTGTCACTGGCTCACTTCCTTCCACTGCCAAGGTGTATTCCACTGTGTGGATGTACCACAATTGGTCCTGATTTGATGTCCAAACAAATGTTTTAATGGAAACAGGAAAAGGAAAAAAAAGGGAAAATAAGGGCAATTCCCTCTACTTCTGCTCCAACTGTAGATGATAACAATTCACGTCTGTTCCTCAGATATCTATCTCCTGATCAAATGGTCAAACGTATCAGAGATGCACAGACCACAGCATCAGGAAGAATCATTGAGAGGAGGTCTTATTGAGACCTGTGCATCAAGACGACAGTTTCTTTGCTTGCAGACAAGGAGAACCCACAGAGGCATAAACAATGGAGAACTTTGGAAAAAATTATGAGAGCAATTTAGCAGTGGATAATTAGATATCTTTTGCAGGGTGTTTGGGAAATTAAATTAGCTTTTTTTTTTCAATGAAGGTTTGGGGGGAACACTTCATAAAAAATATTTCTGTGACTGATTATTTTTCTAATATTCTCTGCCTCTGTTTCTTGCACATTCAGGGAAGTGGCACTTTCGCCCTTAGCGGTGGCAGCCAATCATAGCCTATAATTGCATTCACTGCATAAATTGTCAGTGTCATGAATAATAAAATTAGTTTAAATAAACCCCCAGCCGCAATCACAAATAACTATCTGGTAGAGGATCCTCTGTCCTTTCATTCTAGGGGAAAGGGTCAGTGTAATCTCTGCAGTTAAATTCTCAAATTAAAATGAAGTTATAATTATTAGAGGGAGAGGGCTGGCAATAGAGGGGGACACTCTGTGATGCTCAGCAGCTTCATGAGAGATCTGGCTTCCCGCCTGGACCCTCAGGGAGCCTGATACCTATGCTGAACCACCATGGCTAGCAGTGATGGCCCAGAAAGGGTTTGCACTGCCCCAGTGGCCTCAGCTTTCCTATAAGAGGGTCGAGAAGGAGAGGTTTGGGACCCAAAGCTGAGCGGTTCCTCATGCTCTTGCTGTGTCCTGATGAAATGTCTCCACATATTACCTGCTGGCCCCAAGCTACTTCTGAAAACTTCCCCCACTGGTCTGGTACTCTGATCATCCAAGTTTTCAAGGGAATCTCTTGAGGAACTCTCCCACTGAATAGCGATCGACTCCTTAAGCTTCCTACTCTCTGACTGTACATAAAGGTGTTTTGAGAGTTTCGGAAGACCCAGCTCAGCTTCTTTATTCCCAAACTTTTTATTTTGTATTGGGGTATAGCTTATTAACAATGTTGTGACAGCTTCAGGTGGACAGTGAAGGGACTTAGCCACATACTTATGCGTGCTAAGTCACTTTGTGACCCCATGGACTGCAGTTGCCAGGCTCCTCTGTCATGGGATTCTCCAGGCAAGAATACTGGAGTGGGTTGCCATGCCTTTCTCCAGAGGATCTTCTTGACCCAGGGACCGAACCTGCATCTGCTTCATTGGCAGATGGGTTCTTGACCTGCTTGGGAAGCCCAGCCACACATACACAGTCTCCCCGAAACTTCCTTCCTATCCAGGCTGCCACATGACATTGAGCAGAGTCCCCTGTGCTGTACAGTAGGTCCTTGCTGACTATCCATTTTAGATATCCAGCTAAGCTTCAGTTTGACAGGATGACTCATAACCTCAAAAACCTTTGGAGACTACAGTTAGACATATGAGTGGACTCCATCAGCTCCTCTCTTCCTTAACACACCCTTTGCAAAAGCTCTGCCCTCTCAGGATGTTCCTGAAGCTGCTAGGGTGAGCGAGACAGGAGCCGGCAACCCCACTCTTCAACTCGGACCGCCTCTCGCCCACAGCATCCTCAAGCTGGAAGGCTGCCCCATCACTGTCCTCGCAGTGGCCTGCCTATGCCCTGGATTCTCCCATCCTCCTCCTGTCTACTTTCCTCAGCCTGGCTTCTACTGATATCACATGATTTTCCCAAACGCAGTCCTTTTCACTCCGACCCCAGCCCCCCAACTGAGCCAGTTCTCAGGCTGAGTCTCACCCCTTCTGCCCCCTACTCCCCTTATCCCACTCCTGCGCCCACTCTACTGACTTTATGTAATGAGGTTTATTGTTTGTGCTTAGCAGTTTTCAAAGCCCCATCACCCTCTTTGAGTTCGCCCTCAGATCTTCAGCTTGCCAAAGAGGTGGGCTTTTGAAGCTCCCTTCATTAATTCAGTACCCAGCTTCTGCATTTAATGGCACGCGGGTTTGAAGTGTACATAAGCCACAGTGGAAACATCTGAGAAGCGTCCCAAGATACCGCAAATTATAAAGGCTGATTAGGAAAGAGCATGGCGCTCTATCTTCTCCTGTCTTAGAACTTGATTCCTTATATCAAAAAGATTCCAGGGTATCAAAATATCACTGTCTGACTCTGATAATGACTTCCCAGAGTTTCAGACATTGGTGGAACAGAGATTTAATTTTAATTATCAGCAGCTCTGGTTTTTTTTTTTTTTAAATCTTCAGTGCTTGGAAAGGACAGGGGAGCTGGGAAGAAGGACGATAAGGAGGAGAAAGAGGCAGGTGAAACAGCTATGAAGCCCTGCTGCCTTCCACGGGTCCCACCACCCCTGGATGGAGGGGTTCCTGGGCTTCAGATGTAGGCGCTTCTCTGCTGCTGGTCTGTCTTGCTGGCATTAATGCCGGCAGGCGGCAAATGGCAGGAGTTGATCCCTGAGAAGCCACGCCGGCTAACAATCAAGGCAAATGCGCAGACGTCAGAAACCACACAGAGGCAATAGAGTTTCCAAATCCAGCCCTAACCAGCTGGGTTATAACCTGCTGACCCTAGAGCCATGGCAGGGGTGGAGGTGATGCTGGGGCAGCTGCAGTGGTGGGCGGAAACCAACCCTCTCCCCCACTTCAGTGAGGTCCCCGTTATCCCTGAAAGAGGAGCATGATCCTTGGGAAATCTGACTCAGGGAAAGGAATCTTATCAAAGACCACCTAAAGGTGTCTGTGAAAGTGAGGCTGGGTTTGACGTTATTTAGGGAGTCGCCTGTTATACCCAAAGTCCTCACCATCCCTGGGAGCGGCTAACACTCTTCACTGTCCTCCCACACCAACCTGGAGACAAATCTCTGACCTGGAGGCCTGGATGCTGGTCCTAACTCTACCAGCATCAGACACAGCCCGAGGGAAATCACAGAACCTCCCTTGTCTTCAATGGCCTTGGCGATTTCCAACCATTTTTCTCTTTTCTTTTTTTTTTTAAGCAATGGAAGCATTTTCTTCTTCAAATGAAATCTGACATACATGCTCACTATTTACAATAGCTGAGAGGGGCTTCCCTGGTGGTACGAGGTCCCTGCTGGCTCTGTTCCTCTTGGGCTCCCTCCTACCAGCCGCCCCAGCAGAGGCTGAGGGACCTCAGGGCACCCCAGTGCTCCTCAGAACCTACCAGGAAAACAAAGCACTAAACTATCTTCACAAGTGCTTCTGGCTGCAACATTTATGACTTGATTTTAATCTGTACCATTTAGGATGCACTCGGGGGCGGGGGCCCTGAGAGAGGCACATGGCAGACTTTGTTCCTTGGAAAATCAACCATCACTTATCCTTAAGGAGGAAAAAAGATGCCAATGCTGAGAAAATGATTTCCCTTTTCACAACCTTATTATGAATGCTGAGCATAGCTGGAGGCAAGGCAAGGCTGTGTGTGTGTGTGAGTGTATAAGTGCATGTGAGTGTATGCATAAGTGTGTGCATGTAAGTGTGTATATGAGCGCATAAATGTGTCTGTATAAGTGTGTGTCTGTATACGTGTGTGTATAATTGTAAAAGTATGTAAAAGTGTGTGTATAATTATGTGTATGTGTGTCTGTATGTGTGTATAAGCGTGTGTATAAGTGTATGTGTGTATAAGTGTGTGTGGATCACAACAAACCGGAAAATTCTTCAAGAGATGGGAATACTAGACCACCTTACCTGCCTCCCGAGAAACCTGTATGCAGGTCAAGAAGCAACAGTTAGAACTGGACATGGAACAACAGACTGGTTCCAAATCAGGAAAGGAGTACGTCAAGGCTGTATATTGTCACCCTGCTTATTTAACTTCTATGCAGAGTACATCATGCGAAATGCCAGGCTGGATGAAGCACAAGCTGGAATCAAGATTGCTGGGAGAAATATCAATAACCTCAGATACGTAGAATGGCACCACCCTTATGGCAGAAAGTGAAGAGGAAATAAAGAGCCTCTTGATGAAAGTGAAAGAGGAGAGCGAAAAAGTTGGCTTAAAGCTCAACATTCAAAAAACTAAGATCATGGCATCTGATCCCATCACTTCATGGCAAATAGATGAGGAAACAATGGAAACAGTGTCAGACTTTATTTTTTTGGGCTCCAAAATCACTGCAGATGGTGACAGCAGACATGAAATTAAAAAACGCCTGCTCCTTGGAAGAAAAGCTATGACCAACCTGGACAGCATATTAAAAAGCAGAGATATTACTTTGCCGACAAAGGTCCGTCTAGTTAAAGCTATCGTTTTTCCAGTAGTCAGGTATGGATGTGAGAGTTGGACTATAAAGAATGCTGAGCGCCAAAGAATACATGATTTTGAACTGTGGTGTTGCAGAAGACTCTTGAGAGTCCTTTGGACTGCAAGATTAAACCAGTCAATCTAAAGGAAATCAGTCCTGAATATTCACTGGAAGGACTGATGCTGAAGCTGAAACTCCAATACTTTGGCTACCTGATGTGAAGAACTGACTCATTTGAAAAGACCCTGATGCTGGGAAAAATTGAAGGCAGGAGGAAAAGGGGACGACAGAGGATGAGATGGTTGGATGGCATCACCAACCCAATGGGCATGAGTTTGAGCAAGCTCTGGGAGTTGGTGATGAACAGGGAAGCCTGGAGTGTTGCAGTCCATGGGGTCGCAAAGAGTCGGATAAGACTGAGCGACTGAACTGAAGTGTGTGTGTGTGTGTGTGTGTGTACATGGTATGGATGTGTGTGTGGTGTGGGTGGGCAGGTGTGGTTGACGACTCAACCCTTTCTGCTTTTATGGTTCTGTTTGCAGTAACAGGGTAGAGACTGCAGTCAGATCCCGGCTTTGTGCCCCGGGCACTGCGGGTATATTGACCCCAGGATGGCCAAGGGGCTGTGAATCCCTTCATATCCCATGAGAGTGGAGGGAACCCAGCAGGTCTCCCGTGTGAACTGGAGAGACTCAAGCCAAGCTTGTCTAGGGGACAACCCACCTCTGGGCACACGTGTGCAGCCTGACACCCGAGCCCTGGGTCCGCGCTGGACCACTGCTGAGTGTTCTAACCACCTGTCCAGATACACTGTCACCATCTCCATCCCCGCACAGCTGTTTCCTTGCAGGGGAGGAATTTTGGCGCTGCAGTAATTTCCCTCTATTGTCTGGCACCCCTGCTTTCACAGCAGAGAACTATAGGAGGAGAACAGTGTTCTCCCAAGCAGGTTTCAGCATTCAGGGGACAAATAAATCCACTCACAGCCCAGGCTTCCTCACTTCCCTTACACCACTCACAACAATTCAGATAAACACCTTTTCAAATGGCGCTTCACCTATAATTTCACTTCCTTTAAAAATGGTGATGGGGTTATGTCTGCTGCCCTGAAACGTCTATCATGCATTTATTTTATCCAGCTCAGTGCTAGGCAGCAATTAGCAAAGGGAACACTAATTAGGTTTTACAATGTAATATGTGTCCCCCTAAACTTAAGTCATAGCATTTTAAGCTCCTAACAATTGCAAGGTCACTCCTCTTTTCTTCATAATAGCAAGGATGCTAATAAGTGCATTTGGTATGCATGGGGATGTCCTTGTTTTCTCTTGGGGCTTATTAGCATTTATTGGGGACACTTTTCTTAATCTGTTGCTGAACTCATGCCCTAAACAGAACCAGTGAACTGAAAGGCTAACATTTTAGACTCTAGAGGAATAGATCCTCTCTATAGCCTGGATATCTGGGTTACTATGAGAAAGTCAACTTGTTTCCCCACCTGATTTCCAAGCTTCACATCCCTCTGTGTCCAGTTGTCTCAGCCAGCCAACCGTCTCCCACCTGCAAATGTACTTCAACTTGTCCCTTCCTGCCAAGACAAATGTTATACTACTAAACTATGTATGTTTTAAATGCCTTAACATTCAGAGTTTCAGGTTTTGATCCTGTTGCCAGGATACTCTGGGTGCAGGTACTGTTTCTAGAATCGGTTTCTATTTCTTAGACTGGAAGCTCTCAGGAGGTGGAATGCAAACCCATGAGATAGTTTCTGGGTGGGCTGAGCCCAGAGTCACACATGACTCAGTGCTCTGTGTGGGCTCTGGGCGTTGCTGCAGATAGCGAGGTGGTGGGCACATCGATGCTTCCAGCAGCCTCAGCAGAATTCTCCCCAGTGCAGCTGCAGGAAGACATGACAAAATGTATTTCCAGGGCTGACATGCCCAAATCATCGCGTTGAGGGTGACCTCAGAGGATGATGTGATTCTGAGACACTGATGGGAATCAACTTTCCTGTCTTCCTTCTAACAGAGTGAAAGGAAGTGATGAATGGAGGTTTACATATGCAAACTAGAGAAAGCTAGAGTTATCTTAATTTATTTCTTTGTTTGGTAAGTATTTATCCTGCTGTAGGGATGTAGTGGGGAACAAAATAGGCCAGGTGTCTTTTGTGCCTCGCGAGTCTATCTTTCAGTGTGAGGAGACCATGTTAGTGGGAGTTGCTCAGTCGTGTTCGACTCTTTGCAACCCCATGGACTGTAGCCTATCAGGCTCCTCTGTCCATGGGATTCTCCAGGCAAGAATCCTGGAGTGGGTTGCCATTGCCTTCTCCAGGGGATCTTGCAAACCCAGGGATCAAACCCAGGTCTCCTGAATTGCAGGCGGATTCTTTACCATCTGAGCCATCAGGGAAGCTCATATAGTGAGCTGCTGAAGGCAATGGCAAGCCACTCCAGTACTCTTGCCTAGAAAATCCCATGGACGGAGGAGCCTGGTAGGCTGCAGTCCATGGGGTCGCTACGAGTCAGACACGACTGAGCGACTTCACTTTCACTTTTCACTTTCACACATTGGAGAAGGAAATGGCAACCCACTCCAGTGTTCTTGCCTGGAGAATCCCAGGGACGGGGGAGCCTGGTGGACTGCCGTCTATGGGGTCACACAGAGTCGGACACGACTGAAGTGACTTAGCAGCAGCAGCAGTAGCAATTCCCCAATGCATTCTTCATTTTTAATCACGTTAATTAAAATAAAGAGGTATGAGGTGTCATCAAAGAAGATGGCCTGATCTACTCACTGGGTGTAGGGAGTTCTTTGAGGACAGGCTATTTCAGCTGGACTGTGACAGATGAGTAGAAGTTACTAGATAAATGGGGCAGGGACAGAGAGCAGCATGCATGATGGTCCCAGGGCAGAAAGTGGCAAAGAGCCAACTGAGGCTGCCTGGTCAGGCTGGGTTTGCAGTGGGGAGCTCTCTGCGGAACTTCATTTTTATCCTTGGCCAAGGATAGAATATACTTCGCCATTTTATCCTTGGCACCTTTAAAGCAGAAAGTGACATGATCACTCACCAGCCCTGTCCTCCATATTTTCTTGAGCAGCAATCAGATGAGCTCTTGAGCTATCTAGGCACTAAGTGGGAGTTACTCCAAAGCTGTCTGTGAGGATCGAGATATTAGCATGTACACACACACACACACACACACACACACACACACACACGCTCCATCTTCTCTGGGAATCTACAGGGTGTAGGATTCCAAAGCTGTCTGTGAGGATCAAGATATCAGCATGTACACACACACACACACACACACACACACACACACACACACGCTCCATCTTCTCTGGGAATCTACAGGGTGTAGGATTCCAAAGCTGTCTGTGAGGATCGAGATATCAGCATGTACACACACACACATACACACACACACACACATGCTCCATCTTCTCTGGGAATAGTTGTCTGTGAGGATCGAGATATCAGCATGTACACACACACACACACACACGCACACACACACACGCACACACACACACACACACACACAGAGTTCTGAATGAGAATCAACAGATCAGCATGGCAAAATCTGAGCTTCAAAGGAAGTAACTCCCAGGAACAGAGATTCCCAGCTACTGCAGCTTGTGATCATTCCTGGTGTTTCCATGATAGCTGCCTCCCAACAAGGAGCATCCTTCTGTGGGAAGAAGAAAAAGAAAAGCTTCCACGGTGGCTCATATGCTAAATAATCTGCCTGCAGTGCTGGAGACCCAGGTTTGATCCCTGGGCCGGGAAGATCCCCTGGAGAAGGGAATGGCTACCTACTCCAGTATTCTTGCCTGGAGAATTCCAAGGATAGAGGAGCCTGGCGGGCTACAGTCAAAGAGTCAGACACGACTGAGCGACCAGCACTAACAAGGAGCATCTTTCCGGTGGGAAGAAGAAAAAGACAAGCAGAGCAGGCTTGAGAGAACAGGTAGGAGAAAGGAAGGACCATCCAAGGCAAAGCTTCTGAGAAGCCCTCAGAATCTTTCTGCTCTCCCTTTAAGAGACCTGAAAGTCAGATCCTGAAAGAGTGAGATGAGTCCCGGGTCTCAGATGGACTGAGGGTCTGCATCACGCCTCTCCTGGTATTGAAAGCCCTCGTGCATAAAGCGCTAGTCCTTCGCCTCTGGAGCAGGTGGGGGTCAGACCTTCATCCCATCCCTGCCCTGAACCTCCCTTTCACAGCTGTCCTGAGCCGGAGACGGAACTCATTCTGTCAGGAGCCTCAGTGACCACACGACCCAGCCGCCCCCACAAGGCAGACACCTCAGACCCCCGACGATAAACACTACTTTGTCACACACACTTAAAAATGACATCAGGAGAAGAAACTGCAGTGGGTTGTGTCACCAGAGCAAATGGCACATTCTCATAGCCAGATAATGCAGAAATAAAGTGCGTTTGTAATAGACAACAAAAGGATTATCCCCCATTCATTTCAAAGCACCCTTCATTCCACTGAGGGATTACATTTCTCTTTACTTATCTTGCAAATGTTTTTTTTTTTTTTTTCTTTTCCCCTCATTCTTGTTTTCTCTAAAGAGCACACACACGGCTTATGGCAAATATGAAATGTAGCTGGATCTTTTAAAGGCAAGGCCTCCATTCATCACAGAGACTTCATTCTCCGGGACACCATAGAAACTCTAATCCACTGCCAGGTGGCTGGATGGCTCAGCAACAGACCCACACCATCCCAGGCATCACTGTCTCTTTGCTCATCTGCAAGGGGGAAAAGGAGCCTTAAGAGAGGGCAGCATCTCAGAGCAAAGCTGAGCCAGTCAGATGGCCTCTCTGAGTTCTTCCAATACTGGGCTTTGAGCCCCTGAGGCAGGCTTCATGGCTCTCCTCTGAACACCCTCCAGGTACCCATGGCTCTTGAAGAACCACTGACTGGCATGCTTTATTTTGGTCTCTCTGTGCAGCATGTGGGATCTTAGTTCCCAGACCAGAGATGGAACCCATGCCCCTGCATTGGAAGCGTGAAATCTTAACCACTGGACCGCCAGGGAAGTCTTGGGGACAGGCGTGTTTTCTAGAGACTCCTGCTTTTTACTTGGAATGGAGTAAACCTCCAAACCTATGAAGCAGGCAGAGTAAGGGGCATTCCCAGTGGATGGAACAATGGCACCGATGTCTGAGAAAACTTTGTGGAATGTACATGGAGTGTGGGGCCCGCTGGTGGCTCCAGTGCCCCACCATCCAGGGTGTGGGGACTGTGAGGACTGGCCAGGACTGCAATGCCGTCCAGAGTTCCGACTCTGCTCCGACCCCGGGGGAGGGGTGATGTGATCGTGATCTCTAGCACTTGAGAATTCACTCTTACCGTAGGGTTCATCTCTGTGACTCTTTGCGTACTTAGGTGTTACCCAAACACACTATCCTGTGCTCCTGTTTCTTTCCCACATTTAGTATTTCCCACATATAGTACTTCCCGCATTTAGTCCAGTGCTCTGCCCAGAGGTGGGCTTCCCTGGTGGCTCAGTGGTAAAGAATCTGCTTGCCAATTCAGGAGACCTGGGTTCAATCCCTGGATTGGGGAGATCCCCTGGAAGAGGAAATGGCAACCCAGTTCAGTATTCTTGCCTGGAGAATCCCATGGGCAGAGGAGCCTGGTGGGCTAGAGTCCATGGTGTTGCAAAGAGTTGGACATGACTGAGTCGCTAAACAACAACTCTCCAGGGGAACTTTCATAAACACCGCCATGGCTTCTGTTTGCTTCTGGCTCTGTTCATTTGCTCCTCTAGGATTTTGCAGTCACGAGACCCCAGGAAGAGGTCAGGGAAGGGGCTGCAGTGAGTAATTGGCCCTGAGTGCCTTTCTTGTGTTGAACTGCCCACTCCTGGCAGCATGCTGTGTCTTGACCTCTTTCTTTCCAGCTCCTGCTCTTCCCTGTAACTTCTCAACATAAGAAAAGCATC
The DNA here is from genome assembly GCF_049115385.1 of Moschus berezovskii. NCBI lineage: Eukaryota > Metazoa > Chordata > Mammalia > Artiodactyla > Moschidae > Moschus > Moschus berezovskii. The sequence continues at coordinate 18,919,977 of NC_142484.1, read as the reverse complement.
TCACAAACATGGACTGAAAACACCACCACAACTAAAACCAACCCTTCAGGCCACCGACCAGAGGAGTACAGGTGACCCCACTGCGAGGAGCAGCAGTTTGGCCCCAGACCCACCAGGCTGAGGGTGGAGCCTGACGGGTGTCTTCCCAGGCTGATGGGAAACTCCAAAATGAAAAGATCCGTCTTGGAATGAGGCCAGCTCTGGATCACACAGCTCAGGGAGACCTCCCTTGAAGGTGTTCAAACCCTCATGGAAAATCAAATCATATTTTAGAAAACAAAACAAATGAATGTGCAATTCAACTGGACGCCAGCATGATCTATCACGAGTGTCAGATCTCTTGTCATTCACCTGTCAAACTCCTAACTAACCCCACCTCGCTGCCAATGGGGGGGAGAGTGAACCCCTGCCTCCACGGAGGGTTAAATTCACAGCCTCCCCCCGTCAGTGTATAACAGGATCATCAGGATATTTTTATTTCTCCTCTCTCTGTGTTGCACAATGCCACATCAAAAATACATTTGCAGTGAAGCTTATTTTCTGAAGATGGATAATTTGGTTAAATCTCTTCCACTTTGATTTCATCTCCAGTTTCAGATGAGCAGCAGTACAACATGCAGCAGCAAAAGCCCATTTTATTCTCATGAAAAAGAATTTAATGACCCTCTGATATAAAATTGATCCTCTGATAAGATGGCACTTTGGGCTACTTTGACAGAAGCATTAAAGTAAGTGAGTCTGCACATATCCACTGATGTATGGCAGCTCGAGTTGCAGCTGGGATTAGGGAGGGCGTGTAACTTTGCCTCTGCTGGGGAAGGGGGAGTAGATGCCTGGGTTGTCTAAGCCCATGAAACACCATCGAGTCACTGAATTCCTGCAGCATCAGGGCGGTCATCGCAAGGACCACAGCTCATAGAGGCTGGGGAGTCTGCAGAGCTGCCCTGCAGACTCAAGCATTCCGTGTCTGGCAATCTCAGGTGGTCTGCCCTGGTTCTGTTCTTGGGTGCTAGTCCCTCCTATCTTGTGGAAATTTGAACATAAAGATTTAGCATCAAAGTCATCAGTAAGGAGAATAAATGAAAGTAACAATGAAATACTGCTTTGTATCAATTAGGTAAGCAAGAATTAGAAAAGTGGAGAACACCAAGGTTAGTGGACATGGGGCTGGGGAATGGAATCTCCAGAACTAGTGGCAAGAATATAAACTGGCCAATTATTTAAGAATACATCTGGCAGTATTTAATAAAATTATACACCCTAAGGCCCAGACATTGGGTCTGAGGGTATGAATGCCAGAATTCTCAAGCAGGTTCATGGGAGCGGAAAATGGAATCAGAAGCAACCTAAAGATCCATCAAGGGCTTCCCTGGTGGCTCAGATGGTAAAGACTCTGTCTGCAATGTAGGAGACCCAGGTTTGATCCCTGGGTTGGGGAGATCCCCTGAACAAGGGCATGGCAACCCACTCCAGTATTCTTGCCTGGAGAATCCCACGGACAGAGGAGCCTGACAGGCTACAGTCCATAGGGTCACAAAGAGTCGGACATGACAGAGAGACTGACACTTCCATTTTTTAAAGATCCATCAAAAGGGAATGGATCAGTGAAACTTTGCAAATACATCAGTTAGAGACAAAAATTGGGTAAATATGAATAGTTCTTAAACGTAGAGCTGGATGGAAGAAGAAACAGAATTATATGTGTGGTACAATGTCGTTTAGGTAAATTAAAACCATTCACACAGACAATGCTGCATATTTACAAACATATTCAAAGACACATATCAAACATAGAATAGTTACCTAGGGGTAGAGAAGGGAAACAGGAGTGAGGACCAGGGATAAAGGTAAAATAATACAGAAAAGAGCATTCTCAGATGGGTGACAATGACCATTAGGTGAGAAATACAACCAGCCAACATTTCTGCAGCTTATATTCAATTAAAAAAATAGCTTGCTAACTTAGAGCATGTAAATTCCATGGAGAATGTAAATTCCAACACAGACACTGATTCTGATGAGTACAATCCAGGCTCCCTTTTCCAATGGTCCGCTGAACCTACTTATCTTGTACAATCAGTAAGGATACTGTAAGACAAGGGGATTCAAAAGCGTTTGTGTTCCCTGTGACTAGAGGTAGTTAAAGCTAATGGAAAGCAGAAGGTCAATTAGACTCAGTTACAACGTAAGTGACCCCGGAGGATGGAATGAAACCAGAGAGAAGCTCTCCTCTCTTGTAGAATGGAGATGTTCTATGTATAAGACTCTGATTTGGGAAGTGCACTGACTTTTTGACTTGGGTATAATGGTCATTTGGAGAGGCTGATCAAAACAAGATCTGGTCTGAATTCTTTATATCCTTTCACTCTGTGGAGATGTGAAGATAGCTAAGAAGAAGTAATGGAGGTCATTAAAGTCGTTTGCACTTGTAAAATGTGACCTGGCAAACCATTAAGCACAAAATCTCTGATAACAGCAGTAAAAAAAAAAAAAAAGTGCCATGTACCCTAACTGACAAAGGAAAGGAAAGGAAGGAGCCGAAAGTTAGATGTGAACTCTGATAAGCTCCCTGCTGCTGGAATTATAACGGTGCCTACTTTTCTCCTTTCACCTAAGCAATCTATAAGTAGGTAGTGGAAGATAAACCTTCTACAAAGCTAGAGAACCCCTCGACCTCTGGAAAGCCATGTCATGCTCACCAACTGGCATGTCTGCCCAGGGGAATCCTAGGGATAAAGTTCTGGAAGCAGTTGTAGTGAAAGGTGGTTGTTGTTTACTTGCTAAGTCATGTCCGCCTCTTTGCAACCCCATGGACTGTAGTGCACTGGTCTCTGTCCATGGGATTTCCCAGGCAAGAATACTGGAGTGGGTTGCCATTTCCTTCTTCAGGGATCTTCCCAACCCAGGGATCAAAGCCAGGTCTCCTGAACTTGCAGGCGGATTCTTTACCGCTGAATCACCAGGGTAGCTCCATATTGAAATGTGCCATCAAACAAAAAGGACTGATTAGGTAGGTGGATGACGCCCAAGGCTGGCAAAAGAGCTGTGCCTGAAGTTCTGTAACATTTGAACACATCATTTAGTTCACAAGTGATCCCCAAACCTGGCCCAAAGTATGCCATGGGGGCTGAGTGGTTGAGCTTTACACATTAGAACAGGAAAAAAAAACCCAAAAAACAGCAGAGGCCCCGGAAGAAATCCTAGACATGCAGCATCTTCTTACACTCTTTCGTGGAGCTCACATCTGCTTCTACAAATCCCAAACTGCCCTTCAGTTTAAGCAAATTTGCTGGGAGGGAGGGAAGCAGCAATGAGCCTATTAATTGTTTGGTGGCTGGTGTTCTGTTAAAGGAGGAGTCAGTTGATAGATCATTTTCTCTGCTCTTCAAACAAGTGTTTTACGCCGTGGAGACACACTGAGGAGTCAAGGAGCTGCACACAACTGTGTCTATTCCCAGGTGTGAAAACACACAGCTCTGTTGTATCTAATTTATACCAAGTACATAGTTTAACACCAGAACAGTAATCTCTCAGTGACCAATCACTTACATTCTTCAAACCACAGACCCCCTTCATCACCTATGATCAAGGAGAAAGTAGATTCCACTGGGGTTCAGAACTAGTTAGAGCTTTCCTTGACTCCAGAGTTCTTGCATGCAAGAAACGCAAAGAAGCATAGGAATAGAAATGACAAAAAAAGAAATCCTGCAAGTCTATTGATGGCAACCCAATAGGAACGCATATTCATTTGCCCATAACACACACCCGCTCCCTTTCCTCTGTAAAGGGTTAAGCAAAAAAGTAATTAAACAATGATTTCCTTATAAGTGCTGGACTTCTGAAGCCTGTTTTCTCTGTTGGAAAAAAAAAAAATAGATTTAAGATAATGGTCCTATTCTCCCCAGAATAAATTAAGCTCGGAGATAAAGAATTCCATTACTAACGCCTTTCAGCAAAGCCCAGGCATCCTTTAAAGTCAAACTTTAAAGTATAATGTGCCGTGATCTTGTTGAAATCTTTCCTGTAATGATATTTAAGTGATAGGCAAGGGTATCAATGGTTCAGGCAAAGTATTGATTGTATATCTTCAGGGCTGTTGAGCTCTTCTAGAGTATTCTGTTGGAAGGAATGCACTGCACTTATTTAAAGACATTTTCAAAACGGTTGCAAGTGAAGTCAAGTAGCTGTTTTTCCTTGGAAAGTATAAACTTCAGTTAGGACTGAAGGAGAGAGAAGAAAGGGACCTGGAGGAGACTCAGGTAGAAATCAATGCAAAGACCGAAATATGGAACCAACAATTAGGTCCTGGGACGTCAGCTCGAACCAATACATGGTACCTGCTTCAAGTTACAGATTCTTTTTAATGTTCAGTTCTCATCATTTTTCTTTTCTGTGGGAAAAAAATGACAAAGAAGTCATCTTCATCCTTGCGGCAAGAAGCTGTCCACTTTCCCTTGGGGAGCAGGGGGCTTCTTGAAGAGCAGACAGCTAGCTGCAAGTCTGAAAAATCTGCACAGTCTCAGCAAATCCATCCACATTATCTTGGGAAGGAGATGCGGAGAGCCACAGGGCACTCAGGGCCAAGTCCATCAGCAGTGAAATAGGACGTCGGCTGGAGAGAATGGGTGACTGCTTGGAACAGTTATGAACCTGAGGGGAACCTCAGCTATGTTTAACTCTTGCAACCTCACGGACTGTAGCCCGCCAGAATCCTCTGTCCATGGGATTTCCCGGGCAAGAATACTGGAGTGGGTTGTCATCTCCTTCTCCAGGGGATGTTCTTAACCCAGGGATTGAACCCAGCTCTCCTGCATTGCAGGTGGATTCTTTACCGACTAAGCCATGAGGGAAGCCCATAGGGAATCTCTACTAGGGCTAAAGGCCCTTGATACCCTAAATGATCATCTGAATCATGGCCCTATTTAGGTTACAACTTGGATGTCCAAAGTCATCATATACAATGCTAACAAACTGATGACTAGCCCCAGGCATAGATTTGTCATGCTAACTCATCTCCCCTACATGACTGTAAACTTCTATTTTTTTTTTTAATTGGAGTATAATTGCTTTACAGTGTTGTGCTAATTTCTTCTATAAACTTTTTGAGTGTGAAGACTGAAAAAGCTATTTTCTCACCTGATAGTCTCAATAAAATACATGCATTTTGAGGCTGTCCATTGCAAACTCTTTCAATAATTGGTTGTCCTCCGTGAAGCAAAGAAACAACCAATGAATTTGCCTGGCACTGAGGCCATCACGGAGTTCACAGCTGCAGAGACCTCAGCTGGTTGCCAAGTGGCTCTCGAGACACCCCCACTGCAATATGAAATCTTTCAAGAGCATTTGAGCAGAGCGTCAGAAGCCCCATTCTTTTCTTCCACAGGACAGTGAATAAAAACAGCCCCAGTGCCCAGCACTCTGGGGTCTGCCAAGCACATCCTGGCTCTTGGGTATCACCCTTCAGTCAGAAACACTCACTAAGCCTTGGTCTGATGGTGTTACCACTGTGGAGCATGGAGTGTGCACAGGGCTTTGTTGATGTTGGGTTAGTCGCTCAGTCTTATCTGACTCTTTGAGACCCCATGGACTGTAGCCCACCAGGCTCCTCTTTCCATGGAATTCTCCAGGCAAAAATACTGGAGTGATTAGCCATTCCTTTCTCCAAAGGATCTTCCCAACCCAGGGATCGAACCCAGGTCTCCTGCATTGCAGGCAGTTTCTATACCATCTGAGCCATTTGGGGCCCCCCAAAGTTGCCACAGTTGACCCTGGCAAGGAAACACCCACTGTATGGAGGGTTCTACATAACTGACAAAAGAGAATCAGTTCCGGCCAGAAGGAATGTACTTTTCTATCTTTATTATAGAGTAAGAGTTTCCTTCCCATTGCTTAAAATTTCTGGCTCACTCTCAGTTTGATTCCTTGGGTCAAATTAATCATTTGAAATATGTGTATGCACATACCTATCATGTATGTATGTAATACACATTTGCTCCTGATCTGAAGTGTATATTTCACATGAAATTAGTTTAAGGCTTTACAAAAGGGAACTGGAAAGAATGTACTCACAACTATACTGCCTTAATGCAGCAGATTTGTTTAACACACATTTATTTGGTACTTGCTATGTTTCAGGCAAGGTGTTAATTCCTGTGGGTACAGAAGTGAAAGGCACACTCCTTTCCCTTGAGTCCATAGTCTATGAGCAGATGAGTGAGAAAACCGACAACTAAAATGCAGTGTGTTAGGAAGTGGACAGATGCCAGGCAAACACAGGGCACAGCTCTTCCAATACCCGGTATAGAATAATCTAGTTCTTACGCAGTTATCATCATGGAAGAGATGCAATTTTGTATTCTATTTTCCTCCTACCTGTGTCTTAATCACATTTCCTTCTTAGGCTATGTACATGTGCCTTCCCTTTCTCAGGGAGCTTTTCTTTAAATAAACAGAAATCTGGTTACCAAAATGTTACCACCCCACATTTCTGACTATATTTATTTCATTACTTCATCCGAATATATACATTTTTTAAACAGGAAGCTCAGGATTTTTTGACCTTGTGAAATAAGCAAAAAATACTCTCAACACTCAGCCAGTAACACATTGTACCTCTGCCTGTTGTTTTCTAGCTTGTCTAATTAGTCCAGAAAGAATAGCTATGGTGAGCATCCTCATATCAGCAAATATGCTTTTGATTTAAGAAATTATTATAGGAGAATGCTGGAAGCCTTGTAGTCATCTTTGCTATATTTAGAGAAAAATAATGTCTCTCTGCAATTACCATTTGGCTTGAGCTTTAGGCATTCACAGTTTTTCTCTTCTTTCTATTTAATACACTTTTTTCCATTCTTTTTTTTCTGGGTTAAACATGCAGGGATCATAGTTGCACAATTATTAAGAAGAGGCCACTTAAATCCCACCCTCTGAAGATACTGTGTCTGTGGCGGTGTTTAATTAGAGATTAAAATTGAGGAACTGACTAATTGAGGTTGCTAATGAATTTGAAAACTCAGCAGCTCAAGGGGAGCTGAGCATTTTTCTGGCTTTGCTTTTCTTTCTTGAGCCCTTTCTCTTTTTGTTTCTTTTCTTTTTAAAAAAATTAATTAATTAATTTTAATCAGAGGATAATTACTTTACAATATTGTGGTGGTTTTTGCCATACATTGACATGAATCAGTCCCGGGTACACATGTGTCCCCCTATCCTGTCTTGAACCCTTTTTCATTTCCCCCATCATCACATTTCTGGCCTGACTGCTGAGTTTATTACTACTCATAACCCTGGCCTAAGTGGAAACAAAAAAAAAGCTGCAGCCTCTTTGCTGAGCTCCCAGAGCCATTCAGTCTATTGGATTTATGGCATGTTCAGTAGCTGTGATTTCAGAAGCCTGGCAGTGATGAAAACGAGATATATTGGGCCACCAACACTTTCTGTAATCACCTTAATAGGTCAGTATAACAATGGATTCTGTCAGATGGAGAAATAAGAAGATGGTCTTAAATCAAAGAAATTTCCAAATATCACAAGTCCTCCTGCCACTCTCTCTAGGAAGGCTGGCTTATTCAGAGACCTTGCTTGGGAGGCTCACATCAGTTTCAGGTGCCCAACAATGAACACAGTCCCTTGGTTCACCCTGGATCAGAATCAACACTCCCCAAGGTGACCCTCCAATAGACCTGCCCCAGGTAGACAGCATATTTCAAGCCTGGCCTGGAGGTAATTCTTTGGCAGAGGTTTTCCGCATTGAAAAGGTGGCTGGATTATGAGACCCTGAAGGTCCTTTGCAACTTGAAAATGCTATGATTTTATGAAAGCGGCGTAGAGCAAATTGCCTGGCTCTAAGAGGACCATCCCCTTGGAAATCTTTTTCATAGAAAGTCAAAGCTTTTAGGACAATTTTTATCAGTTGGACTCTGTACTTCAGTTGATACATTTCAAACTTCATCTGGTGCAAAATCTAGGTGGTTTAAATCAACATTCAAGGTAAACATCTGCATTTTTATGGTCAAAGGCCCCCACACTTATGATTACTTGCTCTTTTCCTGTTGCTGGTTAAATTGTGCCCTGATATTTACTGCATTTCTGATGCCAATCAGACTGATTACTCTAGGGATATTACAGTTGATACAAGAGACTCCATCTGAAGCAACATCAACAGAACAGGCTTTTGGTCACAAAATCTTTTATGAATAAGAGGTCATTCCTAATAACATTTCCTTAAAACTTCTTAGCTATGCTTCTTAGCATAGCTGCTTGATGGCTTTCCACTGATGACTCCAAATATGTTTTTGACAGCAGGGAAAGAAGTCATCTGTTTTAATAGACTGTTCCTACTTGGGCCAAGAAAACCTGCCCCTGCTACCACTGAGCACATCCATAGCTTTAAGGGGGAAGGTGGTCAAGGTAGGGTGAAGTTTGCATATTTCCACATTTAATTTTGCCCTATTTTTATTCCACGTTCACTCAATGTTTGTAATGTTCTCTTTACATCTGTTGGCATGAAAGCCATCCCTCTGAGACATTAAGACCCCAGAGAATAAAATCTGTGGAAATTTTCTTCGAAGGTATCTAAGATGGTGCCAAGAATCATCAAGGAGCTAAAAAATAATTGACTCGAGATGATGATGGTGATGATGCAGAAATAGGGCGTAACATGAAAACTCATCTTCAGATACATATTTGTGGCAATGCTTCAGAGGAGAACCTGAGGTAGTCTGGGTCATTCTCTGGTTTGGCACAAAGGGCAGTGTCATGCCAGCTGCCACTCTGTGTCATTCCTGGATGGATGGCTCTAGGACCATACTGTTCAATCTGTAGAGGGTGAGCTAAGCATGATTCAGAGGCATCTATCTCTTTTTTTTAACAAATTTATTTTATTTTGGAGTATAGCTGGCTAACAACGTTGTGATAGCTTAGGTGGACAGCAAAGGGACTCCATCAAACATATACATGTATATTCTCCCCCAAACTTCCCTTCCATCCAGGTTGCCACATAGAGAGGGTTCCATTCTTGAGGGCAGGTGGGGTGTGGGGCAGGGATGGTTAATATTTTTTAATGAAGGAGAGGCTCACAGAGGGGTCTACTAGCTGCTGGTCTGAACCAGAAACATAGGCTTCCTTTGAGATGAATGGAAATCTTCTAACTTTTACCCACCTTGCTTTCTCACTTGCAAAATGGCATCATGGGGTTAAAGAGCGTTATAGAATTTCAATTCATCAATTCATTAGGTAGGCACTTACATCATGCCCATTCTTCTTGGGATTCCAAGCCGAGGAGCCCATAGAAAGGAAGAAAGTATTAGTTGCCCAGTCATGTCCAACTCTTTGTGACCCCATGGACTGTAGCCTGCCAGGTTCCTTTGTCCAAGGAATTTTCCAGGCAAGAATACTGGAGTGGGTTGACATTTCCTTCTCCAGGGGAATCTTCCTGACCCACGGATCAAACCCAGGTCTCCTGCATTGCAGTCAGATTCTTTGCTATCTGAGCCACCAGGGAAGACCCAGTTCCCTGCCCAGGGATCAGAGAGTGAGGAGGGAATGTCTTCTTTTTAGGCCTTGCTGGACCTGTCCCACTTGTGACCAGGAAACACATTACCAGTCTCAACCTGCGTACTGGATGGGTGTGAGATTCCGTTGCTGAAAGGTACCACCCTTGTCTAACCTGTCAGGCTGTGAACCTCTAACAAACACTGGAGCAGTGCATGAAACAGAGCTATGCCCACCTCCACGGCACAGAGCCCTATCTGCCACGGTCACTCCATTCTGGGTGGCTGGGGAACAGTTTCAACGGGGTGTGACTCCCCAAAGGACTCCAGGGTTCCTCTGTCCACACACAGCAGTGCAAAAATCCCAGTGCAGCAGAGTGGGGAAGCCTGGTGGAGATGAAACAGCTGACAGACAGGGTGATCCTGTTTGGGGTTTGTATACAACGTTGTCAGTTCAGATCTCCATTTCATCTGCTAAACCAGGAGCTTTGTAGAACCAAATGCCAGGCGGGCTTCAAGGCTGGGGGGTGTGCAGAGCCCCAGGCTGCGATCACACTGCCAGCCCCATCCTTCCTCCTCTCTGGGTCCTCTCACTACAGACACTGGTCCTCTTTCCCCTCAAACCCTCTGATTCCTTTGAAGATTTTTGACTGGCCTCCTTCTGCCCGCTGACCACTCAAGAGGCAAGCAGTTCAAAGATGCAGCTCCTCGTCTCTGAAATCGAAGTTATCCTGCCTGGAGAGACTGCAGAAGCCTTTTTGTTGGTGGCATGGGTCTTGTTAAAGGGAAGCCTTCAAAAGTAGGGAGGCTGGGAAAGAATTGGAATTCTTAATCTCTTATCAACAGAGGGAAACTGAGGCTCAGAAAAGGGACGTGTGAACAGCAAGATGACTCCCAAAGAGACAGGTCACACAGCTTCCCAGATGGCAAGGACCTTACAAATGATTTCCTCGCTGCCTCGGCCCAACAACTTGTTTTCCTTCCAGCAGATAAGTGAATGAAACAGTGTTTTTGCTTCAAATCTCATTTTCTTTCACTGTTTTTCAGCATGTATTGGAACAATATATTCACTGATAATCAGGAATAATTTTAAAAGCAGGCAATGTGAACTGCACACATTATAAAACAAGGTAGATCCTCCTGAAAGTTTACAATCCTTTTAGACCCTGAAAGTGTTATTCGCTCTGTCATACCCGACTCTTTGTGACCCCATGGACTATAGCCTCTCTGTCAATGGGATTCTCCAGGCAAGAATACTGAAGTGGGTTGCCATTCCCTTCTCTAGGGGATCTTCCTAGGGATCAAATTCAGGTCTTCCCTAGTGCGGCAGATTCTTTACCGTCTGAGCCACCAGGGAAGGAAGCCCTTTTACACCCTGCTGCTGTTGCTGCTAAGTCGTTTCAGTCATGTCCGACTCTCTGCGACCCCATAGACAGCAGCCCACCAGGCTTCCCTGTCCCTGAGATTCTCCAGGCAAGAATACTGGAATGGGTTGCCATTTCCTTCTCCAATGCATGAAAATGAAAAGTGAAAGGGAAGTCGCTCAGTCGTGTCCGACTCTTAGCGACCCCATGGACTGCAGCCTACCCGGCTCCTCCATCCATGGGATTCTCCAGGCAAGAATACTGAAGTGGGTTGCCATTCCCTTCTCTAGGGGATCTTCCTAGGGATCGAATTCAGGTCTTCTGTATTGCAGCAGATTCTTTACCATCTGAGCCACCAGGGAAGCCCTTTTAGACCCTAGAGCTCTCCTATGTCGGAGATGGCAATGGCAACCCACTCCAGTTCTTGCCTGGAGAATCCCAGGGACGGGGGAGCCTGGTGGGCTTCCGTCTATGGGATCACACAGAGTCGGACACGACTGAAGTGTCTTAGCAGCAGCAGCAGCTCTCCTATGTGGCCCCACGTATGAGGCTGCATCTGGCTTCTTTCTGGGATGTCTGTCTTGCTGTGAGTTGCCTTGTCTTTTGGGGGGCCATAAAGAGAAGTCAGAGTGGTTTGGCTGAACCCCAGTTTTCTGCTTCTGAGTTATTCCATTCCAAGGAAGAAAGGCACAATGAAAGGTTCATCATTTGGACAACCAAAGCAAAGAAGGAAGCCAATCTATGAAGGAACCCATAGTGCCCTTATATTTTCAAACGAAGGTACCTCTCTGATTTGGGTCCAGTCACCCACATGGGGCCCAGCACACGGTCAATAAACCCATCAGTATAGGATGTCACTATTACAGTTGCTGTTGGACTTGAATTTCTACTAGAGATTTGGTCAGAGCGCAGAGCTGTGTCTCTTCCAGTTGGAAATGCCCTTGCACTCTTTCCCCAGACACCCCATTACTCAGACTCAATGACTGATCTGTATGCTTGCCCATCTGGCTTTGAAGACTGGGCCATCTCCCGAGGGGGGTGGATCTGCATCTGATCAATTCATTACCTGATCAAATATAGTTACGATTATATTCACCAAAGACCACCACAGTCTGCTCCACACTTTGGGACAGCTGTGATAGAGAGGAAGTAGAAACGGAAGGTCATTGCCAATGGCACATAAACACAAGAAACAAGAAAAAGACAGCCTGCAGATTCGAGGCCAGGCAAAAAAATTTTTGCTGGAAGGACAGGTTGTAAAGCTAAGAGGACTTCAGTAACAAAATTAAGCAAGGAAAATCAGTCTAGGATTGGAGCTCTTCGAGGGCTTCAAGCACTAGTTCAAAAAGTGTTCCGAGTACCAGCTGTGGCAAGGCTCAGAGTTGACCCCCGGAGCTGCAAAGATGAATGCTTCTTTCCTTCACTCTAATGGAACGATGGGCTGAAGTTGTAGACAGAAAATTAGTGTAAAGTGACAGAGATGAAGACAAAGCTAGCAGGGTCTGGCTTCTGCTCTCCTCCGGCCTCACCCCTTCCTGCTTTCCTTCCCGCTCATTTTCTGCACTTTCTCCATCTGGTCCAGACCCTCGCCTTGCAAAGGTTCTCTTGCCTGGGGTTCTCGTCCTCTGGGTACCTGCATAGCTCGCCTCCTCACTGTCTTCAGATCTTAATTCATGTGTCGCCTTTTCAACAGAACCTCCCTTGACTACTTGATGTGAAACTACCCTGCCATCCACAAGACCCCCAAACCTCTCCCCTGCTTTCTCTTCCTTTGTAGCACTTCTCCCCTGGAGAAGGAAAAGGCAACCCACTCCAGTATCCTTGCCTGGATATCCTATGGACAGAGGAGCCTGGAGGGTTACAGTCCATGGGGTCGCAAAGAGTCAGATGCAATTTAGCTACCAAACAACAACAACAAAGAAGATACAGGGAACTACGACCCTGAAGGATGCAAGACCTAATCTGTATCCTCCGGGTGGCAGGGGAGTAGGGGGAGGGTGTCCTTAGAAACACGGCAGGCAGGTGGAGCTCTGCAGTAGAAATGAGCAGTGGTAGGACAGGGAGGAGGTTACGATGGAGAGGAGGGAGTTAGTAGGGGTTGTGGTACTGAAGCCCAGGTCCCACCTGTGGGCTTTTTCCATCACAGGTATACAGCTATTGGGATTGAGTGTGGACCTCTTACCTAGCCTGATATTTGCTCCAAGCAAGAACTCTTTGCAGTCATGAAAGACTCTTTGTAGGTACAGAAAACACCAACTGCAGTTCGTGTGCACCCAGGCTGTCCGCAGGGTGAGGGTGTAAACTGCATCTTCAGTGCCTGCTAAGCGCTAGACCCCAGGGTGTGACTCCATTGACAAGATGGTGATATAAGTCCAGACACACATCCCAGGCATAGACACCAACCCTTGGGGTAATGCACAACTGTGAAAGGGCTCTGTTCACTCAGATTATGATGGTCCCCATCTCTCAGGGGAGTGGGGGGGATGCGCTTTGTTCTCCGCAAACCCAGGAGAGGCAGCACCCTGACCCCAGACCTTTTGCTCCTATTGCCTCAGCTTCGGTGGGAATGGCTGTGCAGGGGGCCAGGCATCGCCACTGTAAAACACTTGCTTAAAATATGCATTAATCCCCGGGCGGGTGTTAGGCGAGATTCAGATATATGGTCTGTGATATGGGTAGGATATATTTTTTTATTGCAATAATAAGTTTCTCAAGTCCTAATGGACCCTGCATTAACTGAAGATGACAGGGAAAGAGGGATGGAAAGCCGGCAATTTGTTAAGGTTGTGGAGCGGCAGTTCCAGGGGTTGTAAAAGATAACGCATTTCAGCGTCATTAAAATCACCCTGAATTGTCTACCTGAGCTCAAAGCAACAAACCGAACTCAGCCCCGAGTCTATCACCAGATATCCTTTTCTTTATGGTGTGTCTGCATCTTGGAACTGACATATGGTTCAATCTTGCACTCCCAGAAGCAGTCAGGCTTTGAAAAGTCTTCTGTGGAGGTGGGCTTTTCCTGCCCAGGAAGGGAAACGGGACAGCTGTTTGATGGACACAAGCCCTGGGTCTAAAGACCCTCATTTAAAAGAAGAAGAAAGGGTCAACCATGGAGTACTTTGGAGAGAAGGGATGACTGGGGGATTTTAAGACCTTTTTGGAGTTGCTGGCTGGCAAGGAGAGAAGTCTTCAAATCCTTGATCAGGTCTGGATGACAAGGAACATAACCAGGAGCTGAGAAGCCTACACAGACTTGTGGTCAGTGGGGCATTTTCATGATAAATCTTGCTGCTGCTGCTGCTGCTGTGTCGCTTCAGTCGTGTCCGACTCTGTGCGACCCCATAGACGGCAGCCCACCAGGCTTCCCCGTCCCTGGGATTCTCCAGGCAAGAACGCTGGAGTGGGTTGCCATTTCCTTACCCACTCCTTACTAAGGACTTATGAAAGCCTAGGCCCCTGTTGAGGAATTTCCATAAATTAAGCCATACTCATTCATGGATCACAGCCTTGTGGTGGCAAAGGGGCTTGTGTAACTCAATGAAGCTATGATCCATGCGGGGCAGGGCCACCCAAGACGGACAGGTCATAGTGAAGAGTTCTGACAAAACATGCTCCACTGGAGGAGGGAATGGCAACCACTTCAGTATTCTTGCCGCAAAAACCCCATGAACAGTATGAAAAGGCAAAAAGATACGACACTGGAAGATGAGCCCCGTCAGGTTAGAAGGTGTGCAGTGTGCTACTGGGGAAGAGCAGAGGGCAACTGAAGTTAAGTCTGATGCTGTCAAGAACAATATGGCATCGGAACCTGGACATGAATTTGAGCAACCTGGGGAGACAGTGGAGGACAGAGGAAACTGGCGTGCTGCAGTCCATGGGGCTGCAAAGCGGCGGCCATGACTTAGTGACTGAACAACAGCAACAAAACCCATTCAAGTCTTAGAACAAGCGCATGTGATAAATATAATGTCTCCATTTTGTGGATGATGAAATTGGGCTAGTTTTTCAGCCTCTCCAAGAGTCAACATCACGCACCTAAAAAGACAATAGGGCTTGGCTTAAGCCCCAAAGACCCAATCTCCACATTGGCCACAACACGCCCCTCTTCCCAGGAAACAGTGTTTATACACTGCTGATGGAATGCAGGAAGTGTTCAACACTTCCAGTCCCACTCAGCTGATAGAGGTGGCTCCTCTGATGGAGTGTCCTTGCTATCAGATGGTGTCATTAGCAAAAGGAGCCCAGGAAGGGGCTTGCACTGGACCCTTGGGCTTGGCAGTGAGCAAAACAGAAAGATATGTATTCCAATAGCCAGGAAGAAGGAAGGCTGGACTTTACAATTGCCTCTACAACTGTCCTGGGCCGCGAACGTGCCTCTTCCTGTATTTTATCCTCTTCGGAGGCAGGGGGTGGGGGTCACTGTGATCAGAAGGAGGCAGGTGAAGGGGAGGGGAGGGGAAGCAATGAGAGCAGGAAGTTCCAAGGGATGACACAGCTCGGGGTACAGGCGATGACAACAATGATCCACCCTTCCTCTCCAAGTAGGAGCCCCAAAGGGGGAAGGAGGCCCCCCAAATAAAGGTAGTACTTGTGCTGAGTGGCTGTTTGGAAAGTGGCACTGTTGTCACCCTCAGAAAACAGTTTCTCATCCCGGATAAAACACTGACATTTGTCTAATTAAAAAACCTAATGGAGATTTTGCAGACAGGGACGCGGCCAGTACATCTGCTGGTGAAGCTTCCATATGGCCCAATCTGATGAGGGTTCTGGTGCAGGGACCAGCGGGGCATTCTAGCAGTAAGGCTGCCCAGCCATTAAATTACCTCTGCGCCCTGCTGGCCACCAACAGCCAGGGAAGGGAAGGCTCGGGTCAGATTTCTATTGGCCCCACTCCTCCCTGCCCCAAGGGGAAGGATCTGGCACGTGTACAAGCCCCCCAGGAGTGGTGGGGGTGGGAGGCGCAGGTGGCAGGGCAGACAGATTATTATGAAGGAATGTTCTCTTCTGCCCCCGTGGAAATGAGCTGAGATCATTCTGTTGTTTTTGAGATCACACCCAAGTACTGCATTTTGGACTATTTTGTTGACTCTGAGGGCTACTCCATTTCTTCTAAGGGACTCCTGTTCATGGTAGAAGATAAAATGGTCACCTGAATTAAATTCGCCCATTCCCATCCATTTTAATTCACTGATTCTTAAAACGTCGATGTTCACTCTTGCCATCTCCTGCTTGATCATGTCCAATTTACCTTGATTCTTGGACCGAACAGCCCAGGTTCCTGTGCAGTGTTGCTCTTTACAGCATCAAGCTTTACTTTCACCACCAGACACATCATTCTTTCTGGAACTATCTCTCCATTCTTCCCCAGTAGCGTATCAGACACTTGGACACTACCTACTGGCCCCAGGGGATGGTGAGATGACTCAGTAGAGACCAGAAAAGAAGCCCTGGAGAGCTGCTTCCAGCCCTAGGCAACCAGAGAGTAGTTCCAATCATTCAGAGCTCCCTCGTGGGAGCAGGGTGGGGTCTAGAAGCCTAGATGAAGTGAGTCAGAACTCCAGAAGACCAGTCTGGAGACCAGCTCTCCCTTAGAAAGACAAGATCGGACAAAAGCACAACCATCAGTAACATGGCTACTTTCCCTGGAGATGAGCTGGCAATCCGCACCTCAAGCAATTAATGCAGCCCAGCATGACTCTCAGGATGCAAAGGTGAGGCCCACAGGTATCTACAGCCAGGCTTCCCTCCCCACCTCTCCCTCTCTTCACCTCTCTGGACCCTGTCTGTCACCGTCTGAGCTATTTCTTCACTTTTCTCACACTGATCACCCCTTCCCATCTCACATTCCTCCAGCAGGTATGTGTGAAGATTGTGGCACTTTCACTGGCCCCAGTGCTGAGCATCTCTCACACAGGAGGACATCTCTCTCTCTCTCACACACACACACAACAGGCAGCCTGCCACGAGCTGCAAGATAGAAATAACCCAGCCTGTCTGTTAGTCTGGAATAAGAGCCTGATGAGCAGAAGAAGGGCCAGGCACTTCACCTTCCTCCTGGAGCTCACAGTGTGTAGCTGTGAGGTTTCTGCCCCTGCCATTCATTATGCTTCCAGGGTCTTTGTTTTGACTCTGAGGCACCATGGAGCATCCCCGCTACAGCAGCCTAATTACCAGTCATCTCTTCATTCCCACGGGTGTGGCAGGTAAAGCACAGCCAAAAAAGACTTGACATGACAACGGAACCTAGTGAGGAACTTCTCTCATTGTCATGACTACCAGCACCGTTTCATCATGATGACATGCTAGGGGGTGCTGAGTCGTGACACATAGGGTGTGCCAATCAGTCAAAGCAGGCATGAGAAGCAACACTTAGGGGACCACAAGCCGGCTGGAAAAGATTCTCAGCCAAGCAAACACAGTTAACAGGAGTGGTTGGAAGGCAGGTGAAATTTAGAATGCACCTCTGGCCATAACTATTCAACGAGACTCAAATGTGTATCCAACACACAGCACAGGAGCTGGGAAGACTGAGCTCATCTCAACCATCTTCCAATATCCTTTCTCCATGAGCTATCTGGATCAATAATGACTGCAAGTGACACCAGACTGTCCAATTATGGCTGGGAAACACAGTACACTCTCTAAGATCCATTCCATTTCTCCTTCATTGAATAACGGCAATGCTCAATAGCGAAACGATCAGTTCCCTGGGTGAGCCTGGTGGGTTTGAGGGCTGTCCAATTCCCTGAAAAGTCACCAGTTCAGAACCAGGCTAGTAGACCTCTTTGGACCAACAAGATGCAAGGAAGGATTGCCGAGAGGTGTTTGGAAACTCATCTCACTCTTATGAGAGTGATGGAAAGTCCACATGCTCTCTCTCCCTGGATGTAAAGCCTGAATCATGTTGCTGAGGTTGATGCTGGCAGCTGTCTTACGGTTGGGAAGGAGGCCTGCTTGGGGAAAAAGCCAATCCGTGAAAAAAGGGACTAAGACAAAGATGGAAAAGCAGACCCAGAGCCTTTATTCGATAGTGCCCAACACTGCATTTCTGGTTATGTGAGCAAAATTTTTTATGACTTTAGACCACTGGAGTCAGCTTCTGTTAATGAAGCCCAAAGAACACTTCTGTAGAAAGAGTACCTCCTTCCAAGTCTGCCTGGGAAAAGACCATCACCTAAGCACTGATGGAGGAACACAGGAAGTGGCCAGGCAGAGCGGGGGTTGCATGGGTTCTCAGGGCTGCAAAGCTGAGGAGGGGTCCCTGTGATTGACGTCTCCATGCGTGCATTAGCGGGGGCTCATCACCAGGCAACACATCCATCCACGCTCACGAAGAGGAGGTCAGCTCCCCCCACCGCACATCCAATCAGTCCATCAGCAGCACTGTGGCAGCTGCATTCTATTCCCCTTCGTCTGGGCCCCTCCTCCCTTTGCTGTGTGACCTACAGTGCTTCCTCAAGGCGGAGTTTCCTTCTTCATCCCTTCGTCAGGCTTGCACCGGCCTGCTTTACAACCTGTTTTAGCTGATGGAATATGAAACAACATGAGGTACGCCACGTGTGGGCAGATGCTTTGACCCTAGGTGTCTCATCTGGCTTGGCCAATTTCCGCCCTCTGTCATGAGAAAGAAATGTCTCAGAGTGATGCTACTCTTTTACCCAAGGCCCTAAAATGCAGTTGCGTGGAGAAGAGACACATCCAACACATAGTCCCCTGTGATGATACTGGTGGTGCTGTTGTTAGTCGATCCATCGTAGCCGACTCTTTGTGATCCCACGGACTGTAGCCCACCAGGCTCCTCTGTGCATGGGATTCTCCAGGCAAGAATACTGGCATGGGTAGCCATTCCCTTTTCCATGGTGTCTTCCTGACCCAGGGATTGAACCCAGGTCTCCTTCACTGCAGGCAGATTCTTTACCATCTGAGCCACTCGGGAAGCCCTTGCAATGATACTAAGAGGTCAGTATTTCTTGTTGTAGGGTGCTGAGACTCAGGAGTTGTTTGTTTCAGCAGTCAAGCTAATGCAAGTATATATCAAGTGCCACTATATTCTTAGGACTCTGCAGGGTGATTTGGAAGACACTGAATTATGAGGCCTGGTTTCTGTTCTCAGAGAGTTTACAAACACAATAAACTCCAAAAGAATTACCGAGAGTACACATTCAGGCATACATTATACACAGAGACTGTGGGGGCCATCAGAATTCAGAGGGAAGGAGACCAGAGGTGAATACACTTGCTGGGAAAATCTTCAAGAATGGGAGAGATCTGGAGAGCAGTGGGTAGGGTTCACAGTGGGTAGGTGTCAGGGCCTAGGCAACTGAAGACCCTCCAAGCCCTTTGTCAGCTGGCCTCAGTGAAAGGAGAGGCGTTGTCTGTGTCTGGATAGCACATACCACTTTACTTTTTCTTCTGCCTGCCAGAGGCAAAGATGCTGAAACTTCCACTTTCACGTCTGAAGGAAAATATCTCAGTGTACAAATTATCACTTTACAATTAATTATGCAGAGCAAGCAATACACCTGAGACCTCAATATTATGACAGCTTGGAAATTTACTGTTTTCGAACTTCGGATGCAACAATTCTTGCCAACTGTAGGTTGAAAAGTAGCAGAAGATTAGATGATTACCTTTTGATCTTGTCTATCCGTGGCACACTTTGGGGTCAGTGTAAACACCACAAACAACTCAGCATATGACAACCTGACATGTCATGCCACCCCCAACTCCTCCCCACTTCCCGCAGGACTCTGACCTTAAAAACCAACGTTCTTAATTAGGCTTTTTCCTCCCCTTCTGCCTTTCGGGAGAAGGGACTGTTATGAGAAAAGATATGATCGCACCATATTGGAGTTCACCAGGCATCTCAAATGGTTTGGGTTTGATAAAAAAAAAAAAAAAAGTAGATTTCATTGCTGAAATCATCCCTCCAGAATTTGTAAGCACCATGTGGATATCAAGGGGAATTTCATCAATATGTTTCTGATTCCTTTACACTTAAATCATTAAAAGATTTTTGAGGGTTTTGAAGTCCAAAAACTCTCCCGAGCTACTCTTTTCCCCCCAGCACATTTTTCATTTCTTTTCATAAAATTTAGGAAATTGAATTTTAGCTTTGGATTGAAGAGAAAAGAAAAAAGCAGCTGCTTGTCAATGATAGTGGCTAAGGATTAAAATCTTCCTGAAAATTGGTCCTGGGGTCCAACTATCTGATGATCATTTATTTATTCTCATTGGGCCTGCATCTCAGATGCATGCTCAATCACTTCAGTTGTGTTCGACTCTTTACAATCCCATGAACTGTAGCCCACCAGGCTCCTCTGTCCATGGAATTTTCTAGGCAAGAATGCTGGAACGGGTAGCCATTTCCTTCTCCAGGAGATCTTCCTGACCTAGGAATTAAACCCATATCTCTTATGTCTCTTGCATTGGCAGCCAGGCTCTTTACCACTAGTGCCATCTGGGAAGTCCCTCAGATGGCAGTGAAAGTGAAAGTCTCTCAGTGATGTCCAATTCTTTGCGACCCCATGGACTATACAGTTCATGGAATTCTCCAGGCCACAATACTGGAATGGGTAGCCTTTCCCTTCTCCAGGAGATCTTTCCAACCCAGGGATTGAACCCAGGTCTCCCGCATTGCAGGTGGATTCTTTACCAGCTGAGCCACAAGGGAAGCCCAAGAATACTGGAGTGGGTAGCCTATCCCTTCTTCAGGGGATCTTTCTGACCCAGGAATGGAACTGGGGTCTCTTGCATTGCAGGTGGATTCTTTACCAACTGAGCTACCAATTATGATTCTGGAAAAGAGCTCAGGGAATAGAAGCTTTGCTTTACTCTTTGTAGTATCCAGTTTTGTTCAAGAAAAGCCATGAGGGCTGGCTCGGATGGAGAGAGCAGAATTGAAATATCATAATCTGGATGAGGCCCGAGTACCATTCAGCCAAGTCTCTGCTGTGGTGAGGGAAGACCCAGCTTGACAGTTTCTAAATCTCTTCCTATGTTCTGTCCTGGTAGCTAATATTGCTTTAGCTGCATTGTAGTCAACTTATTCTTTGTTATGTTTGACATAACCTGATCTTCCTCTTAGGTAAAAGCATTTCCCATTTTCCCTATCCCTTGAGAGATCTGAACCTAATCTTGAAATGAATAATATAACTGCTTGTAAATATCAAACAGTATCACAAAGAATCCAGTGTAGAGTATAGATTCCATGACAGCAAAGACCTTATCTACCTTCTTCCTGTCGTATCCTCCAGACCGTGAGCATATAGATGAGGAAAAATACTTGTTGAATGAATGAATAAAACTCTAGTCATGTGAAAAATACATTCAACTTGTTCACAGCACTTCTACACCTACTGATGAATTGTAACCTACTACCATTCAAAATGAGTAACATAAATAAAGCGATCCTTTGCTGCTGTGGTTCAGTCGCTCTGTCGTGTCTGACTCTTTGCGACCCCGTGAACTGAAGCATGTCAGGCTTCCCTGTCCTTCACTATCTCCCGGAGTTTGCTCAAACCCACGTCCATTATGTCGGTGATGCCATCCAACCGTCTCATCCTCTGCCACCCCTTTCTCCTCCTGCCCTCAGTCTTCTCCAGCATCAGTTTTTTTCAATGAGTCAGCTCTTCACATCAGGTGATCAAAGTATTGGAGATTCAGCTTCAGCATCAGTCTTTTCAAAGAATACTCAGGGTTGGTTTCCTTTAGGATTGACTTGTTTGATCTCCTTGCTGTCCAAGTGACTCTCAAGAGTCTTCTCCAACACCACAATTTAAAAGCATCAGTTCTTTGGCCCTCAGCCTTCTTTATGGTCCAACTCTCACATCCATACATGACTACTGGAAAAACCGTAGCTTTGACTAGATGGACATTTGTTGGCAAAGTGATGTCTCTGCTCTGTAATACGCTGCCTAGGTTTGCCATAGCTTTCCTTCCAAGGAGCAAGTGTCCTTTCATTTCATGACTGGAGTCACTCTCCTTAGTTTACTTATAAAGTAGCTGAATTCCAGATGGGGTGTGAGTAATTTAAGATCTTACAGCTGGTCAATGTGAGACTGGAGTAGATTTCAGGTCACCTGACCCTCAGCAGGGGCTATTTTTCTCACATAGATCAGTGTTTTCCAAGGCTTAGCATGCCTTGAGATCACATGGAGAATTTATCAAAATACACAGTTCTGGGCTCCACCCCCACAGTGTCAGTTCAGTAGGTCTAGGAGGACCACCAGAATCTGCATTTCTAATCAGTTCCCAAGGGAGGCTGATCCTGCTGGTTCTGGGACCATACTTTGGGAACCACTCATGAGGATCATATCTAAAGAAGAGGAAAACAAAGGTGCATGAGACAGACTATTCTGAACATCCTCTGGCTGTACGATTAGTCTATCACGTTCAACTGACCAGGGTATTAACAGAAAGCCAGCCTGTGAAGTTTCAATGAAGACTCTATCCCTCTTCATTAAAAAGTTAAACAACAAAGTTACTGATACAGACCATGGAATGGGGGATCCCAACTTAGGAATAGTCCACCTAGAAAGAATGTTAGGTGGAATTTTACCAAGGAAGAGTCTAGGTCTTGAATAGAAATTTTGGAATTGGAAAGAACATTAGTAATCACCTGGTCCCATCTGCTCATTTTTACAACTGAAAAAAAAAAAAAGTGAAGGTTTAGACAGGTTTAGGCCTGGTCCTTTGACTGTGTGGATCACAATAGACTGTGGAACATTCTGAAAGAGATGGGAATACCAGACCACCTGACCAGCCTCTTGAGAAACCTGTATGCAGGTCAGGAAGCAACAGTTAGAACTGGACATGGAACAACAGACTGGTTCCAAATAGGAAAAGGAGTACGTCAAGGTTGTATATTGTCACCCTGCTTATTTAACTTCTATGCAGAGTACATCATGAGGACCGCTGGGCTGGAAGAAGCACAAGCTGGAATCAAGATTGCTGGGAGAAATATCAATAACCTCAGATATGCAGATGACACCACCCTTATGGCAGAAAGTGAAGAGGAACTAAAAATCCTCTTGATGAAAATGAAAGAGGAGAGTGAAAAGTTTGGCTTGAAGCTCAACATTCAGAAAATGAAGATCATGGCATCTGGTCCCATCACTTCATGGGAAATAGATGGGGAAACAGTGGAAACAGTGTCAGACTTTAATTTTTTGGGCTCCAAAATCACTGCAGATGCTGACTGCAGCCATGAAATTAAAAGAAGCTTACTCCTTGGAAGGAAACTTATGACCAACCTAGATAGTATATTGAAAAGCAGAGACATTACTTAGCCAACCAAGGTCCGTCTAGTCAAGGCTATGGTTTTTCCCGTGGTCATGTATGGATGTGAGAGTTGGACTGTGAAGAAAGCTGATCGCCAAAGAATTGATGCTTTTGAACTGTGGTGCTAGAGAAGACTCTTGAGAGTCCCTTGGACTGCAAGGAGATCCAACCAGTCCATTCTGGAGGAGATCAATCCTGGGTGTTCATTGGAAGGACTGATGCTAAAGCTGAAACTGCAATACTCTGGCCACCTCATGCGACGAGTTGACTCACTGGAAAAGAGTCTGATGCTAGGAGGGATTGGGGGGTGGGAGGAGACGGGGATGACAGAGAATGAGATGGCTGAGTGGCATCACTGACTCGATGGACATGAGTTTGAGTGAACTCCGGGAGTTGGTGATGGACAGGGAGGCCTGGCATGCTGTGATTCATGGGGTCGCAAAGAGTCGGACAGGACTGAGCGACTGAACTGAACTGAACTGAACTGAGGCCTGGTCCAGCATCCTGGCTTCTCCTCATATCTGATGCTTAAGCTTCAAGCCAATTCAGAGAAGCATGGCTTCCCCCAGCCTGCTTCTCCTGCAGGGATAGTCAGTCACTTTACAACAGTTTTCACTTTATATACGTACATTTTGTGGGTGGGGAAATCCAATTTCCAGTATGAGATTTTTGGTGGCTGCCATGATTTCTGGTGGCAACAGATAATCATTTTTCTGCCCTCCACTAATCTGCTAAGCATAGGGATGGATGTCAGAGTTGGGGTGAGGTTTCTGGAATGAAATGATAGAAGCCCTGGGCGGTGGCAGGGGCGGTGGGGGGTGGGCAGAATCTCATTCTCCCTCCCATCCAGCTGTGTCTCTGGTAGTTGCCAAACTCTTTCACTGGATGTGTGATTACACAGCCTGTGGGGTCAGGGGGCAGAATCTGGACCTGTGACTCCTCTCTTCAAGTTGGTCTTCATAAGACTCCACGCTGATCTCTGGCACGTGCATTACACATCTCAGAAATACAAGGTTACACATGATGATATATGTGCTTCTCAGGGGGATGACAGGGACCCGAGGCAGAGCAGTTGAAGGACACACGACTTGAGTGAGATGGATGATGCTGAAGCAAAAGAGGTGTTTGTCATTCATTTGCTTATAAGGCTGTTCCCTCTCCCCAGTGTGTGTCCAGCTGAGCCTCAAAATCATTGCTGGATGCCGAGGGCATGTAGTGAATTTCAAGTAAGCAAATAAACATGATTTAGGAGGAGAAGAGGAGAATTTGCCATACCACGAAACTTCCCTCTTTATCTATTTTGACAATTTGGTGTCTAATATTGATGACAGTGCTTTAGACTATCCAAGTAGTTTTAGTGTAAGGAGTGAAGATTTTGTAAACTGTATTGCTTATTCTCTGACAGGGTGATGAACAAGCTTACAGGTCGGAGGACAATCATGAGATTTTTAGCTGCTAAAACTAGTTAAGGGAGAGACCTTTGGACTGCAAGGAGATCAGACCAGTCAATCAGGAAATCAACCCTGAATATTCATTGGAAGGACTGATGCTGAAGTTGAAGCTCCAATACTTTGGTTACCTGATGGAAAGAGTTGACTCACTGGAAAAGACCCTGAAGCTGGGAAAGATTGAGGGCAAAAGAAGAAGGGGATGACAGAGGAGGAGATGATTGGATGGCATCACCAATTCAATGGACATGAGTTTGAGCAAACTCTGGCATGCTCAAAAGTACATGGGGTTGCAAAGAGTTGGACACAATTTAGCTACTAAACAACTACACCAAAACTGGTTAAATACTGCAGTTTGGCATAATATCGGTTACCATCGTCACTAATAACTCATGACATATGTTAGGTACATTTACACGAAGAGCTAAAACAATACATTCCCCGCCTCCCAGAGGTTTGTAAACTAAGACCGGGTTTGCAGATACATAGAAAGGGTACTTCCATTCTTCATCCTGTGCCCACGGCAGACATTACTAGTCAAGCATAATGTTCTTTACCAGCATCTTTTCTTACACCGAACGCCAGGCAGCCACTAGCAATGGATTGCAGTACCTGTGTGCAATCTTGATTGATGTACATTAGTGAAGAATGGGCAGCTGGGCCAGCAAGACATTCCTATGACACTAGATGGGGATGTATACAGACCCAAGGAAATGCAATTTTCTAACATCAACTTAGCTTTCCATACCTCTGAGTACTTAACAAACGTGTAATTTTTAGAGCTGAGGCATGGAAGCTCTGTGGGTTTCAATCCATCTGATTCCTCAGCGTGGATGCTCGTGTGATGTGGGCTGGAAAGAGCTCGTGGGAGGTGCAGCCATCAGGAGCGGCTCTGCCCCTAAGGTAAGAGAACGCCGGCCCTCTGCTTAAACACTGATCACAGCCCCCCATGCCCTCCTCACTTCCTTTTGTAGTTCCAGTTGAGTAATTAAAATCACTTCTGTTAAACTAGTGTGGTTGGCTCAATAAGCCAAGGGCAAGTTTATGAATCTGGAGGGTGGAAACTCCTTTAAACACCGGCAGTTCTAGCTGCGGTGAGGAATAACAATTAGAATAATTGATAACCAGGTCCTTGATGTCGGGCCACTGCCCAAGGCCTTGACACTTGGGCGGCGAGCCTGCTCCTCTGGCTGAGGGAGATAACAGAGCTGGGATCCGGCTGTTCTGGGTGCTCAAGCTGCTGTGGCTGGGACATGCTTCAGTTCATCGAGGCCTAATGTGCAGAAGCTTTTTAAATTCCCACAGCCAGCCATGCTCTGGAAAAGAAGCACTTTTCCTGAGACGGGCTGAATCAGAATGTGTGGCTTTCGGAGTAGATGTGGAGAAGTTTTAGGGCGTAAGGTTCCAGGGAGGACTGGCAGGAGCTGCTGGAGCAGGTGGAGTGTTGACCACATGGGACCAGCCAGTTGGCATGGCAACAGCAAATGCAGGTCATAGCTGTTGCTACCTAGGGATGCGCCATAGAGACTAGCTTGTCCTTCTGCCTTAATCAGGAAGAATGTTACTACTACCACTAACTGTCATTCACTGAACCATTACTACATGCCTGACAGGATGCTGTGTTCTTAACTCTGTCATTTGTTTCATCATTTAATTCTATCATGCAGTCTTCATATCAGTCCCATAAAGCACTCGTCATTCTCTCTGTCACACAGATGAAAGCTCTGAAAGTGTAAATCCCTTCCTTGAAGTCAAACAGACAATAAGTGGCAAGGTTAGAAATCTGACCCCCGAAACTCATGCTCCTAACACTCATGCTTTATCGCCTTACACAGGCTCTCTCGCTGCTGACTATACTTATGAGATGACTTTTTTTGGTCACTATAAGAAGCAAACCCAAGAGACCTGTTGACTAGACAGGCATAAGTGCACAGCATTATAATAAAGCTCTCAAATCACTGCTTCAAGGAACAAAAGGTTGAGTGAAATCTCTCTAAATTGCAAAGACCCTCACTTCACCGTGGGACTTAAGCCACTGGATCTGGATTTGGGATTCCAGTTCAAGAAGTCTTCCTGTGAAGACTTGCTTTGTTCTTGTGGGGCAGTGCCATGGCCTGTTTTTTCTTTTTTGTTTTTTTTCTGAAAGAATAAATTTAGATACTTTATTTCCTATCCCTAGTTTCCTAATTTTCCTGCTCTTTCTTGGCTATAGCTTTGAATGTGCTCTAAGACAGGTATGTTCTTGGATATTATTGAAACCTCCCTCTTTGCTTTTTTTCCTTCTCCTTATCCTACAGATCCCTCATCTCCATTCTCTTTCCTAACCAGCTCAGCCAATGCGTGAGACCCCATCATTCATCCTCTGCACTTGACCCCTGTGCCCAATTCTGGGATGATGAGGGTTGCTAGGCTAGGGACTTCCCTGGCAGTCCAGTGGCTAAGACTGCGCTCAAAATACCCAGGTTCGATCCCTGGTCAGGGAATTGATCCTGCATGCTGCAACTAAGACCCGGCACAGCCAAACAAAACAAATATTTTTAAAATGGTTTTTAAAAGAGAGTTTCTAGACCAAATCACCACAATACCCCACTAGTTCCATTTGTAGTCAAATGGAGCTATATTTCTCAACTGACCCCATCTGAATGCACGACCTCCAGCCTCCACTGACCGTCCCACCATCTGCAAGCCTCTGTGCTTCCATGATTGGATCTGTCTCCCAGCCTCCATAAAGGCTGAATCCCATCTTTTCCATGCTTCCCCAAATTTACTACTGCCTCCCTGGCTCCCTCGTGTAGCAGAGGAGATCGCCTTACTCCGCAGACAACATAGAAGTCAACAGAGAAGTGTTTTCTTAATGCCCCATTCATCTTGACTTTGTGCTTACCCTCTCCACATTTACACTTAGGACACAAGAAAAATGGCCACGACCCATACATGGTTTATCCCTCCATCTGTGCCGTGGATCCCTTCCTCCCACTTCTAGGGACCTTGTCCTGTCAATTTTACCCTCTCCCCTTTACAAACAGGATTAAGACACGTGCAAGTCTTTTCCATCCCCAAAACAGACAAAAAGCAGCACCTCTGTCTTTACCCTGGATTCCTCTGCAGCTACCTACCCACTTTCTCTGCTCTGTTTCCAAACTTCTTGAAAGGGGTGCGTGCATTCACTGGACCTATTTCTTACACCTGTTCCTTCCTCACCTGGATGAATCCACCCAGCTGGCTTTCCTGACCCTCTGTGGCTCATCCCTTCTCCTCACTGCAGAGTGATCTTCTGCAACACAGATTAGGTCTCACTGTCCTGTTTACAACCTTAAGAGAGCTCTCTTCCAGCACCTCTCTTTGGAGGCACTTAACAAGCCCTCCAAAAATATGAGCTCAGTGGAAAAAAAAGAAAGACTGGGATCTAAAATAGAAAAGATCTCCAGGCATGTGGGAAGTCTAATGCCCATTAATTTTATGTCATTCTTATATTTGCTCATTTGCAATAAGGAACACATGTGGCTTCATACACCAGCCCTACAACTATTCTTCGGCTTCTGTTTACTTCCTCTCAGAAACTGGCCCCAGAGTGATATTTATTTTAAGGCAGGGCCACTGGGGGATTTGGGAGAATGGAAAGATAAAGGGATAGCTTGGCTCCATTAGAATTCCTGTCTCTTCAAGCAAATGTGGCTGCTCACTTGCATCTCCAACAATGATGGTGGTGATACCGGATGCCCGTCCCCCACCCCTCTGATACCCACCCCCGTTCCCCCACTCCCCCTGGTTAGTTTTCCTGCAGGTTGAGGAAGTCGTTATTACCCTGATTCACTTTCCAATAGCATGGATAGTCAATGTGACTGTGTGTGTGTGTTAGTGTGTGTCTGGTGTGTGTGTGTGTGCAGAGGAGCCACGGAAGAAAGAGCAAATACACCTGGGGGCTGTGCTCTTAGGGCAAAGGGAGGGGATGTCTGTGTTCTTGAAAGAGACTATTCTAGAGAGATCTCTGCTCCTCCTCCCAGCTCTCTCCTTTCACGAGAGAAAAGGGCGAGGGTTTACAGCGTGCTGGAAGCTCTTGGAAAGGTCGGGCTGGTGCCCCTTTGCCATCTCTCCCCCTGCCACACACCATCACAATCCACTGGGGGCTGGAAGGCTCTCCTGCCCTTTTCCTGGGCCGTCAGTGCCCTGGATTTAACGCGCATGACCGCGTGTCCTGACAGGTGAGAGGCCCCCCTCCCACACGTGTGAGGAGGCTGCCAGCCAGAGGCAGGCCAGGCAGAGACAGGCGCCTGGGAATGGGGAGGGATGGAGAAAAGAGCGGAAAAAGTCAGCAGCTGCCCCACAGCACGGGCCTGGAGTCACAGAGTCGCCTGAGGCAGAGTGGGGATGTAGAGATTAGATGGAGGAGGCAGTCAGGCCCGAGCTGAGTTCAGCGGGAGGGCTGAGCTAGAGAGCAGATGCCACCGCCTGGGAGCCCACCTGCCTGCCCTCTCCTCCTTGGCATCATGTCCTGCTATTAATGACCGCCGGTTCCCCAGCTCCACCCTCTGCAGGGCCCCAGACCACGGACCTCCCGGAATCACCACAGGGAATCAGCATTAAAACTGCCTGGTGCCCATCCCACCGGCCGTCTCCCCGCCTGCTCCTCAGCTCTAGGTGGCGATGCCTCAGCGCTTCCCACCAGGTGGGCACCGCACCTGCCTTCTCCTCCTCTTTGGCCCTGTACCTGCCCAAATGCTCCCTCCTACTTGTACCTGCAGCGGTCACAGAACAGGGCTCCCTGCCAGGCTGAGGTCACCTGGATCTCAGAGATCCATGTCCAGAGGCGTCATCTGCCCTGAGCGAGGTCACAGGGGGCTGAGGATGCTGTTTCTCCTTCCCATGTCCTTTCTTCGACCCCAACCTTGCGTGCCCATCCCCCTTCCTCCCACTCCTCATCCACACCTCACACCAGGCCCTGGGAATGGGGCAGAGGAGACCCTGGGAGACAGCACTGAAGGTCCAGCCTGCCCATCTGTCATGAAGAGGAGGAGCCTGGAACACCTGGGTTTGAAATCTGGATCAACCCCCTACTAGTTGTGGCACCTCAGGTAAGCAATTCAGTTTAGTCTTCTGAAAGACGGGGAGACAAATTACTAGGAGGCTGTGCAATGAAAGTCGTACATAGAGCCCAGGATCATCACTGAACCTAGCTGGGCTGATTTGAGTATTCTGTTGTCATTTGGTGGCCCATGAGGCTCCCTGTGAGCTTCCCTGATGGATCAGTGGTAAAGAACCTGCCTGCCACTGCAGGAGACGCAAGAGACATGGGTTCAGTCTCTGGGTGGGGAAGATCTCCTGGAGGAGGAAAAGGCAACCCACTCCAGTATTCTTGCCTGGAGAATCCCATGGGCAGAGGAGCCTGGCCGACTACAGTCCATGGAGTTGCAAAAGAGTCAGACACGGCTTAGTGACTTAACAACAACAAGCAGCAGCAGCTCCTGTAGGGCCACCCTGAAGTCCATCTCCCCAGGTTCTGTCCAGGGAGATCCACAGCTCTGTAGGAACAGCTGAGAGGCTCCCTGGGTACCTTGTCCAGTCAGGGGCTACTCCCCATTTAATTCACATCTCTGCAAGCCCTCTTTGCCTCTGCAGAAGGCACTCGACTCTTGCCATCACTGCTCTAGTGACTAGCTGCAAGAATTAGGTCTGGGATGTGACAGAAGCCACCTGGCACTGCCCTGAAAGGAACGGCAAAATCTCCAGTGAGAATTTCCTTTCCCTTTCTGTGGTTGGGATGCTGAGCACAGCCGAGCCTCGTGGAAACCTCTGATGTTTGGGTGGCTTCTGAATACTAAAGAGGGTGGGGGAAAAAATGAAAGCCAGTGGAGAAAGAGGTCTCAGTCGGAAGTTTTTCTAATCGTTATGGATTTCCCCCTGTTTTAGTGGATTTGAGAGAGGGTGTCGGAAAAGGAAGGGAAAAAAAATCAAAAGCAGATTATTACCCAGAGCTGTTTTCCCCTTTCCTCCTGCACCATGATGGCGGTTCTATGCCTGCCCCAGCTGTGTGCTCAAGGCTGAGGGACCGGGCAGCCAAAATATTGACCACTGAGCTGAGATTATAGTTTACCTGGACCATGAAAGATGGAATCAATTAAAATGGAACTTTCCACTCACAAGGTAAATTAGCCTCTGGGGAAAAAAAAAAATCTGATTTCTCTACCAGTGTCCAGAAGTACTAAAGACATGAGAAGTGGGTCATACAAATTATTGAAAGGAAAGCTCCCTAATGCAGCACGCAGAACATGCACGCAGGTGCGCGCACACACATACGCACACGCACACACACACACTGCATACTTGGGACACAGTGACTGCTCAACAAATACTGGCTGGATTTATGACTGCACGTACACACAATCTTCCCAGGTGGCACTAGTGGTAAAGAACCCGCCTGCCCTTGCAGAAGACATAAAAGACATAGGTTTGACCCCTGGGTCTGGAAGATTCCTTGGAGGAGGGAATGGCAATCCACTCCAGTATTCTCGCCTGGAGAATCCCATGGACAGAGGACCCTGGTGGGCTACAGTCCATACAGTCACAAAGAGTCAGACATGACTGAATCGACTTAGCACACAAGCATGCACACACACTTATATATTGATAGGTACTATTCAACTATACCCACTATTCTGGATCTGTTCCTACTTGGCAATGCTAGGCATGAGCTCGATCATATCTGTGAGATCCCACCAGGCTCACATTTTTCTTTCTCTCTTTATCATAAATACAAAAGCTCTTTTAAACAATGAAAAATGAAAGCTCTTCTTTGACCATTCTCCTTTTGGACTACTTTTACAGGAAAATGTGGCCATGACTTTTACTGCAGCCACCTAACAACAGGTAGAAAAGAAACCAGTGTCAAGGTTTCCATACTCCCTGCCCTGGCCTGGCCCTCTGTCGCCTGAACCTCCAGCAATATTCACACAAGAGCCAAGCGTAGGAGCTGCCTCTGTCATCCCCCTGGTCCTTCCAAGTGTCCTCAAATCTCAGAGTATCTGTTTGTAGAATGAGTGACCCTGGAGAGAGAAGAGCCTCCAGAGGACACGGTCTGGCTGGTGAACACTGGCAGGACAGGGAGCCACAGGGGAACGTGTGGCTGGGTGGCGAGGGCGTGCTCAGGAAGAGGCCAGAGGGGCAGGGGGAGAGGGAAACTTCACGTGTAGAAAAGTGAGGCAGTTCCCCGTGTGGTATCATCTGCAACACAACGTTTTCTGACTTGGCCCCCAAAATGCAGAGCAGAACCGACTACGGTAAAAAGCAAATGCAACAACAACAAAAGGGAAGCCAAGTGAGACAGAACAAAGGCACACCAGGCCGGTCCAAGCTGGAGCAACACATGACCCAGATTTGCACCCGGGGGTACCCAGAGCCCCATCAGGGAAGGAGGCTGCGGAGTGCGTCAGCCAGGCCCAGAAACCAAAAAAGCAGCCTGCCCGGAGTCCCCTTGGGTACGAAAGTTCCTGGAGAATCTATTCACGGCTTCCAATTTCCCCTCATCAGACTGCACATTTGCCTGAGAGCGATTCTGCACTAAACATAACTCAGCCCAGAAAAATGCCCCTCTGTGCCTTCTCGCCAGCGCTGAATTTCAGCTCGGCTTAAGCAGTGTCCCACAGTGCGCACAGAGATGTGAACTGAGAGATCATTATCGCGTGAGAGGCTGGGGGGCCCCCACCCCCACCTCACCCACCCCTAACTACATGGGAGGGGGGAGGAGGGGAGAGGGGGAGGGGGAAGAGGGGATGGGGGAGGAGGGAAGAGGGGGAGGGAGGGAGGAGGGAAGAGGGGAGGGGGGAGAGGGGGGAAGAGGGGGAAGAGGGGAGGGGGGAGAGGGGGAGGAGGGGAGGGGGGAGACGGGAAGGGGAAGGAAGGCAGACAGGGAAGGGGAGGAGGGGCGTGTAATTTGTTCATTTCTTACATTTTATGGAACACTTCACTTTTGCTTTCAGCATAATTATTGTTGTACTTTTTGCTGTTTCTCATTTGCTGTGTTTAAAAAAAAACACATACACAAACCCTTCACTCCCCCCCCTGCACACTTTTCTTAATGCATTAAAATTAATAACTCGTAACAGTGACCTAATTTGCTTTGAGTACTGTAACTCAGGGTTGTTTTTTTTTCTCCTCTCAGATCTGCAAAACCTTTGACATGTTACTGTGGTAACAGGAGCAACTCAGTAAGTTCATGAATGAACCCACTGTGCTCTCCAAAGCCATCTCTTCCCCATTCTTCACAGCGCTTTCATCTCACCCATGCCTCCTGAGCCCTGTGTGGGATGCACTGGAACTGCGTTTCTCCCAAATGTCCCCACATGCATGCTGCGTGCCCATCGCCTGTCTGCCCTCCCCTAGGGTTCAGGGCAGGTCTCTCCCTACTTTTCCTAAGCTCTCCGGAGCTCCGTGGCAGGTGTTTTCTCTCTCTCCTTCAAAGTTCCTCCAAACTTAACAGCTGGCTCTGTGATGCATCCACTTTCTTGGTTGAGTCTTCTGCTCTTCCTGCCCTGACTGCCTGGGCTGGAAGCTGAAGGAAGGTGCTAGGCCTGAGGGGTGGGTGCCGGGTGCTCTCCACTCCTACGGCTCCACTGGGTCTGCCATCTTTCTTCATCATCTCCCTGCATTCAGCTCAGTTCTCCCAACCCATCTCATGCCCAGCGAAGTTCAGGGAGACTTACTGAACTGCCTGTAGATCCTGCCACTTCCGTGCTTCAAGCCCCACTCCCACCCCCTTGCTCTTGGGGGCTTCCCTGGTGGTTCAGATGGGAAAGAATCTGCCAGCAACGCAGGAGACTCAGGTTCGATCCCTGGGTCTGGAAGATCCACTGGAAAAGGGAATGGCAACCCACTCCAGTATTCTTGCCTGGAGAATCCCATGGACAGAGGAGCCTGGCAGGGCTACAGTTCATGGGGTCGCAAAGAGTCGGATGCGACGAATGACTAACACTTTCACACTTTCACTTGTTGCTCTCAGGATTGTGCCCCAAATCCTTCATGCAGCTTCTTCATAAGCCCTTCATCGTCTACAGCCTGGGTATCACACCAGCCTCAAGGCTGATCACCCTCTTCCCCACACCCTTCCCAACTGCACAGAACACTTGGAACTCCCAGCCTATGCAGTCATTTCTCTCCAGGCTTTTACATTCTGTTCGCTCGGCTCCAACATCCCTCCCCTCCCCAGCTTTCATCTCACATGCTGCTGCTGCTGCTAAGTCACTTCAGTCGTGTCCGACTCTGTGTGACCCCGTAGACGGCAGCCCACCAGGCTCCCCCATCCCTGGGATTCTCCAGGCAAGAACACTGGAGTGGGTTGCCATTTCCTTCTTCAATGTGTGAAAGTGAAAGTGAAGTCGCTCAGTTGTGTCCAACCCTTAGCGACCCCAGGGACTGCAGCCTACCAGGCTCCTCCATCCATGGGATTTTCTAGGCAAGAGTACTGGAGTGGCTTGCCATTGCCTTCTCCGTTCATCTCACATAGAGCAAGCGTAGATCTCACCTGCGCAGAAACTATTGGGGAGTTGAACACCCTTCATCTGAGCTCACACAGCCCTCTGTGCTCAGGCCAGCACAGGACTCAAGTGTACCACCCATGTGTGTCTGTTTACTCTCATTGCCTGCCCCTCCAGCTCATCAATAAGCTCTTTGAGGGATGAGCCTGTTTCTTGGGCGCTGTTCTATCCCCAGGACCTACTGCAGGGCCTGGTGCATGCTAAGTGCTGCAATCAAGACCGGATAAATGAATGGACACTCTGGAATCTATTACCCATCTCCTCCCTCCCTGCCCCCATCTCCACCCTTTCCTCCATCTTTCGCTGTCAATCACTCCACAAGCATTCCCTGTTGGTTACAGAAAGAGAAGGGGACACAGAGGCGAACCTTCCTGTCTTCCTGGAGCCCAGGTGCCTTGAGATCCATGCTTGGGACAATCTTATGATACATTTCTTTTGGAGGGAGTCTTTAGTGAACCCTCTAGGATGGCCAGCCTAGAGGGTGACTTTGTTTTATGTCCAAATCTGCTTTCTAGTAGCATTGTAAGAGTGAGGATCCTGAGTAGCCCTGGTTGTCTAAACAATTCAAAGGAGGAAAGGAAACAGACATACACCTGCCCTCGTTCTTCCTTACAGCATCCTAGGGAGGGTCAGCAGTTTCCAGATTGGAGCAAGAGGCAGGAAACGTGTAGTTGACCCCCTCATAGCAAAGAGAAAAGACAGTGACCAGTGCTGCAGAGCCCTGGGGCAGGCTGACCCCTGGGAGTGCTGTGTTCTCACCCAAATGGGTTTGGCCAGGGCACCCTGGTACCTAATGAAAGTATAAAAACTTCATCTCTACAGCTACCTGGAGTAGAAAATTCATCATCGCCCTCAGCAGACAGCAAGAAAAGAAGAAAAAGAATAAGAATGTAGCAAAGAGGCTTGATATTGATTTGAAAATCCTTGCTGACAAGAAAATGATTTGAGTCCATTTCCATTTTGTGGCCAAAGCCTGTGGTGCTTGCTCTGCTTCTGTCTGACCTCCCAGAGCAGAGTTCATCAAGAAGCTCCCTGGCTGACACTCTAATCCTGATTTTCCAATAGCCTGTTTGTCTAGAATGGGGAAGGGCAGGTCTGTAAGCGGTGCAGTATGGCTTCCTGGGTCTCATCTGGAAAGCAGTCAAGCAGGCCAGTTTGGGGGAGCGGGTGGGGCAGCCAAGCAGGCCAGTCCTATTTCAAGGCTGATTTAGAAGAATACATTTTAAAAGTGCTAGTTGGCCTCACACGGATATGGCCATGACTGTCAACATTCCTGTCCCGATGGGGGTTTTCAGCCAAGGCATAATGCAATGCATCCAGCCTAGCCAACAGCAGCTCTTGCCTTGGGCAGATCCTGCCACGTCGTCTGCTTCCCGCAGGTTCTTCCCACCAGGAACCTAGCATCTGCTGTGCGTGCCTTCTCTTTGCAGGGCCAGAATCCCAAGCAAGGGCAGCAGGCCTGTGTGTTTAATTCACTTGTAAGTGAACAGCTTCTGTGTGTTAGGAGAAAAAAAAAAAAAAAAACATAACTCAACTTATGAATGTGTAATTGCTTGAGATTTCACCTCCTGGCCACACTCGCCTTCCTATGGAGTTATTAAAACCCACACAATATGGTCTAATCATTTATTAATAGTCAACATAAACAGATAACAGCTCACATAGCCATATAGCCATTGCATGTGAAATAATGAGCGATTATTTAAAAGGCTCGTCACTGGAGAGGGGGAAGCCTGGTTGTTATGGTTTGGAATTACTGCTGTAATGGCAGATAAACTCATGGACTCAAGGCCTGCTTGACTGTTCACCTGGCTACCCTCAAGTCACTGTTTCCCTACCTTCATTTGGAAGGGGCAGGGTACCACCCATTGCCCAGCAGAAAAGGACATCCAAGTTAATGGGAAGGGAATAAACCATTTCCTCAGGGAACAAAGTAAAAAATACCGGAGTGTGTAGTTCAGTTTCTCTGAAAGAAGCTCAACAATAATGCATCTTCTGACTCGCTGTCAAAGTCTCCATCACCAGGAGGTGGTAGGGAGGTTTAAGAGGGAGGGCATGTATGTATGTATGTATATACATATATATATCTGACTCAGCCTCCTGAACAGCAGAAATGAACACATTGCAAAACAACTGAACGTCAATAAAAAAATTTTTAAACAAAAAAACAAAGTCCCCACCATCAAATTGGACATGCCTTTCTTATGACAGTTCCTTCATCCCAGTATTTTGCAAAGTGAATAAGTGAGTCCAAACTCATTACACTCTAATGTAGGACTCCTTGTTTCTTTCTGCCACCCCTGCTTCAATTGGCAGGCCTTCCCTCCCCACAGTCATCATGCTATCTTCCCTGGGGAACTCCTCTCTACTCTGAGTATTCTGTAAAATTTCAAATTCAGTAACAGATCCTGGGCAATCAGAAGAGAAGGCAGATGGAAGGAAAGCTGTCTTTATTTGATGAAAATCCTACATACTAAAAATCCTAAGGGATCTACAACAAAAATGACTAGAGCTAATAAATGAATTCAGCAAGGTCACAGGATATAAGTTCAACACTAAGAAAACAATCCCATTTACAGCAACATAAAACACTAAACATTTAAGAATAAATATAACAAAAGTGAAAATTCATACACTGCCAACTAAAAAGCATTGTTGAGAAAAATTAAATAAGTTTCAAATAGATGAAGAAGCATTCCATGTTCATGGATAGAAAGACTAAAAAATGTTAGATGGTAATTCTTCCCAAATTATCTTTCTATTTCACACAATTTCTATCACAGTCACAACAGTATGTTTTTAATTGACCCAATACCAAGATTTATATAGAAATGGAAAGAACCCAGAATAGCCCAAATAATTTTGAAACGGAATGAAATTGAATTACTTACATTTTCTGATTTGAAAATATTCTATAAAGCTACAGTAGGGACTTCCCTGGTGGCTAAGAGGGTAAAGAATCTGCCTGAAACACAGAGAAGCAGGTTTGATCCCCAGATCAGAAAGATTACCTGAGGAAGAAAATGGCTACCCACTTCAGTATTCTTGCCTGGAGAATTACATGGACAGAGGAGTCTGGTGGGCTACAGTCCATGGGGTCACAAAGAGTCAGACACAACTAAGCAACTAACACCTTCACTTTCATAAAGCTACACTAACCCCCACAATCTGATGTTGACATAAAGACAGACTTGTTGATGAATGGAATAGAATTGAGAGTCTGAAACTAAATCCTTACATTTATGGTCAATTGATTTTTTTAAAAAATATGCCAAAGCAATTCAATGGGCTTTTCAACAAAAGGTTCTGGAACAGTTGGATAGTCACATGAAAAAATGTGAAACTGACACCCATGCCTCATACCACATAAATAAATTTACCCCAAATTCATATAGACTTAATTGTAAAAGCTAAACCTGTAAAAATTTTTACAAGGAAACAGTTGAAAACCATTGAGACCTTTGTTTAGGCAGAGTTTTTCAATACACAACAAAAGAATGATCCATAAAGAAAGACATTAAGAATTGGACTTCATAAATATTTAAAACTTTTGTTCTTTAAAAGACACCATTAAGAAATTTAAAATATAAGTCACATACTAGGAGAAAATTTCGTGAATCAGATGCATAATAAAAAACTTATATCTAGAACGTATTAAGAATTCTTTTGAAAGCTCAATGATGAGAAAGCAGACCACTCAGTTTAAAAATAGGCAAAATCAGACAAGTCAGAGACTAGGAGACAATATCTGCAAAAGACATATTTGATAAAGGACTAATATATAAAATATATAAATAATTTTTAAAACTCCGGTGGTTGCCAGGGGGTAGGAGGGAGGGAAGCATGAATAGGTGGGTCAAAGAGGATTTTTAGGGCAGTTAAACTCTTCTCTATGACCTACAAGGGTGTATATATATGTTATTATATGTTTGTCAAAACCCCAGAAATGAACAACATCAAGAGTGAGCCCTGATGTAACCCATTGACTTTGGGTGATGATGGATCCACGGAAGTTCATGGATTGTAACAAATGTTCCATTCTGGTAAAATGTGGAAAACAGTTTGGCAGCTTCTTAGGATGTTAAACATACATTTGTTGCATGACTCAGCAAATCCACCGATAGATAGCTATTGAAGAGAAATATATATGACCACAAAAAGACATGCACATAAATGTTCATAGTAGTATATTCATAATTGCAAAAAGTGGAAGGCATTTAAATGTTCATTAACTCTATAGCCATACAATGAAATACAATTTAAAAATAAAATGAACTAACTTCTGTTTTTAACTTTTTATTTTATATCAGAGTATAGCCAATTTACAACGTTATGATAGTTTCAGGTGGACAGCAAAGGGACTCAGCCATACATGTACATGAATCCATTCTCCCTCAAATCCCCTCCCATTCAGGCTGCCACATACACTGAGCAGAGTTCCACGTGCTCTACAGTAGGTCCTTGTTAGTCATCCGTTTTAAACACAGGGGAGTGTACGTGTCCATCCCAAACTCCCTAACTATGCCTTCCCCCCAACCTTCCCCCTTGGCAACCACACACACACAAAAAAAACTAACTTCTGATGCTTGCTACAGCATGGATGAACTTCAACAACATGCTCAGTGAAAGAAGGTCCAAATGACCACATATTGTAAAATTCTACTGACATGAAATGCCCAGAAAAGGCAAATCCAGACAGAAAATAGCTCAATAATCACCCATAGCAGGGCAGGGGTGAGTGTGGGTGACAGCAATTCTGGGAACTATCTGAAACTGGGCATGAGGGACCTTTCTTAGAGAGATGGACTTATTCTAAAATGGATGGTAGCAATGGGCTCACAACTGTGTAAATTTACTAAAAATCATTGAATTGTACATTTAGTGAATTTACAGTATGTAAATTAAACCTCAATAAAGCTGTTAAAAATAGCAGATGCTTATTAAGGATGTCATGGGGGTCCATGAATGGGAGGGCACACATTAAGGAGACTGCCTGTGATTAATTTCACATCACCTCATTGCTGATGAATGAGTCTTTCAGGAATACCTC
The DNA here is from genome assembly GCF_049115385.1 of Moschus berezovskii. Lineage (NCBI taxonomy): Eukaryota > Metazoa > Chordata > Mammalia > Artiodactyla > Moschidae > Moschus > Moschus berezovskii. The sequence goes on along the minus strand of NC_142484.1, from coordinate 18,880,821 downwards.
CTGCTGGCACCAGAAATTCACTGTGTTTACCTAAGATATAGCCTCACAGTTAGATCAAGCAGAGACAACTGAAGCCACCAAGTTCAAAGTTCAATTCGAATGTCATCTTGCTGGCAGAATGAAACAGGATATCCCCCAGCTCAGTCAGAAAGAGGGTATGACCTGTTGGCTAGTCCTAAAACAACCACTGCCTTCCGGATGCCTTTCATATATCTCTGTGTGGGTTAAAAGGCCTGAACATTAGAGTTCTCACTGACCAGTTGACTGGCCTCTGCTTTGTACAAGGGCTGGGGTGAGGATAATCATTGTTTTTGGTAAAGCACCTACCACGCACCATCTCAACTATCATCTCAGCAACCCTACCATGAGATGTGGCCAACGCTGTCAGCTGGCTGGTCTGAACCTCATCCCTGCTGCGGTCACTGACATTTGAGCATCAGTTTGCTGGGTGGGCTGAAGGCAAAACTTCTGCTTTCCTGACACCAAGAAGCAGATCTTCCATGCCTTCCTCTTCCCCCTTCTCCACACTGTATTGGGACCATGAAGGACAGAGTCAATAGAAAAGGGCAAGAGAACCCGTGAGCGTTGCCAAGATGCTGCTCCTAATAAGGTTAAACTGCTGGACCAACTCTAGCACATGTCCTTGGCAGGCCTGTTAAGTGAGATCAGTGAATCTCTACTTGTTTAAACCATTGTGGCTGGCTCTTCTGTTTGCTGTCGCCAAACGTACTGCTGTCTGTTAAAGTAGAAACTACTAGTCGTACTTCGCAGATGCCGAAACTACAGTTTTGCAGAACTACGCAATTCACTCAAGGTCATACTGGCAGCAACTGGAAGAAGAGTGACTTGTACCCAGGTTCCTGAATCTACTGGTCTAAGAGTAATAACAGTGATAAAGACAAAACCCACCTACTGAGCACTGATTAGGCCCCAGAGCTCTGACTCCAGGTGGTTGTCATCATTTAGCTGCTAAGTCGTATCAGACTCTTCTGCAACCCCATAAACTATAGCCCGCCAGGCACCTCTGTCCATGGGATTTCCCACGCAAGAATACTGGAGTGGGTTGCCATTTCCTTCTCCAGGGGATCTTCCCAACCCAGCGATCAAACCCATGTCTCCTGCATTGACAGGTGGATTCTTTACCGCTAAGCCACCAGAGAGCCCTTTTCTGTAATTCTCATGATTCTGCAAACTAGGTATCATTAGAGCCACTTTACAGATGAGCACACTGAGGCTAAGAAAAGTTAAGTAAACTGCTCAAGGTCACGGAGCTAGTAAGTGGCAGTGCTGGGATCCTCAACTGGCATATGTCTTGCCCACTATGAGGGAAACTGAAAGGAATAAAGCACATGCCCTTGGATAATGGAACCAGCTGCTCAATGTTACCACGGACTAAAAACATCATCTACTTGGAAATGGGTCTGGGTGATCCCTAGTGGGATTCAGTTTAGCTAGCAAACCTCACAGTGCTTGAGTGTGTGCTGGAAATGGTCACATTTTAAAGAGCAAAATAAAGACTCTATTGTTTTTATATTGTTTACAGCCACTATTATATCTTATCCTCCAACTTTTTCAGGAAGCTCACACTGATCACAGGATGGAGGGGACAGTAAAGGCGTTTTCCATGGGAGAGGTGAGGTTCTGCTTCTCTCTAGGGTGTCAGTCGCTCAGTCGTGTCTGACTCTTTGTGACCCCATGGGTTATAGCCTTCCAGCCTCTTCTGTCCATGGAATTCTCCAGACAAGAACACTGGAGTGGGTTTCCATTCCCTTCTCCAGGGGATCTTCACTTTTCAGCACCACCAGGTGTAAGGACAGCTCTCGGAGCCTAGAATGAGCCAGAGGAGAAAGAATCCCCTTGGAGGGTGAAGCCCAGCCCTGGTGCCTGCCTGGCTTCAGTGAGAGAAGCTCTCTACCAGCTCCAGGCACACACCATAAGCATCACCGTGATGGTCACTAGTGCTCTTTCAGGTGAAGACGGGTAATCTGTAGCATCCTCGAGCTGTCCTGGGGCCTGATGTGCAAGCTAGTTTGGAACTGAGGGAGGATGGTGAAAAGTACTTTGAAAGGATTCAGAGAGGTTTAATTGCTAACCGCTGCCTCTTCCCAAGAAGTAATCTCCCGCTTCTGAGATGGGCTGCAATATCATCCATCTCCATCAGACCCAAATAGGTAGATCACCCTTTAGGAGCTTAATTAACTTTTCTTTCTGGGCTCCTGCCTCCCCAACAATGATTGAATAATTGATTCACTCAAACAAGGGACAGCCAGAATTGATGACTTTTCAAGGGATCTCAGAAGCCTCGGCCAGGGAGAAGACAGGCCAATGCAACACCTTGGGAAAGGCTGGGATGGTGCTACTGAAAGGCTATCTCAGTTAACAGGCCTCCACTGGCCACCCAGGTGGTGCTAGTGGTAAAGAACCCTCCTGCCAATGCAGGAGACATAAGAGACAAGGGTTTGATCCCTGGGTCTGGAAGAGCCCCTGGAGAAGGAATGGCAACCCACTCCAGTATTCTTGACTGGACAATTCCATGGACAGAGGAGCCTGGCGGGGCTGTAGTTCATAGGACTGTACAGAGTCAGACATGACTGAAGTGACTTAGCATGCATGCATGGACCACCCAACTGCTGTCTCCTAGCAACGGTGCCTCCCACAGGCTGTGGGCATCTCTCAGATTTGTGAGATGACACACAAGGAAAGCTGAACATGGAGAACCATGCTCACTGTACCTTGGTACAGTCCTGTGGCCTGGAATCTGCCCTCACTCCTTCCAGAAGGGGCTGCTTTCCTATATGCGATTGACTCAGCATTTCCACTTTGCAAGAAACTGAAAATACAGCGAATTTTATCTCCATGGAAGCAATGAATCTTCCTGGCCATCTTATCATCCTATGTCCTTCAGAGACACGTGGTCTTCCCCAGGCTCACTCAGAGTGAGCCGCAGGGTCATTCGAGGACCTTGGGAAAATCATTAGGAGAAAACCAGTAGAAAGAAAAATCTGATCATGCTCCCGAGAGCTTCACCTCCTCGACTTCTCACCACCCCCTTCATAGCCCCATCCTCCCAACCTCCTGCCCCTTCAAGCTTAAAGATTTTCACAGAGTCCACCTCTAGGGATAAAAAGGACTCTTTTTGCTTATTGAGCATACTATCCAATGCCACTCCTCCAGGACGAGAAGCAATGTGGACCACAGGCAGGTCAGAACACCTCGACACTTCTACAGTCTCCCCACAAAGCAGTATCAACATGAAACTAACCTGTGTTCTCTCATCAAAAGCATCACAACTCACTGAACGTTGAGAATATTTTTTAAATCCGTTTTCCCAGATTAGAAAAACAACAGTTGTTTCTCTTTCTTTTTATTTCAGCAGGGTTCCAGATAATAAAAAGATTTATAATTAAGCCAGTAGATTTACTTTTGCTATGCCGCCCTAGATTATAAAAAAGTATAATTATATGCAATTAAAAAATGAACAGTATTTCTTATCCGAGTGAAGCTTTAAAAGTCATTATGAATCCATTAGCTCAGCAGACCTTACAAATGGCCTTCTCTACTCTGGACTTCATTTAAATTTACAACAGCGAGAAGGAACTTTTCCCCATCTCCATGCTGTGTGTGTGTGTGTTTGCTCCTCCATCTGCTACCACAGAGTGTCCAGACATTCATCTTATGTGCTAAGGCCATGTTCTCCATACTGAAGTTGCCATGTTCTTCCAGTCATATGGCTCATAAAGTAGACTCACTTTAGGAGTCTGCCAGCTGGAACACTGAGGGATGACCTTAGACTTCTAATTTATCCTTGTCCCCCATCTTTGCTCTATAGGCAGCAATTTAGCCCTTAGATACTGTCAGTACCAGATGAGGTCATGATTGCCATGTAGCCCTTTGGACCATGCTCAGTTTCCCTCCTCTCCTCCAGCTCCAACAGCCTGAGTTTTCGGAGCAAACTGATTTACGGCCGGGTTACTATGGAGTTACTAGTTGCCTCACTTATCCAGATAATTATGTAGGGTGATGGAAACTTTATATGTTGACTCCTAGGGACAATGCTTACAGGAGAACTAATCTAGATAATTCAGACACTAGTCATGATTTTATTTCAATTGAGCCTTCGTGTCAGGCAAGAAGCTGTAATTACAGAAAATTTCGTTTCCAGTCAAATAATGGATCATACCCATAAAACCTTTTCCCCCTCTTATTCCTTAATGTTGGAATCACCCTCAATGTCATTCGTAGCAATAGCCCCAGAACTGTAGTTAAAACAACTAGAAACATCCCTTCAAACCCTATACCACCTTCCTTCATGTAACTGGACATCACTGTCACTTCTATCTCCAGCTTCCAGTGTTTTGACCAATGACACGAGAGCCTTCAGTAGTAGCTCCAAATGCGGCCGATAATCAGAATCACCCGGGAAGCAATTTTTAAAAATACAGATGAATCATAACCTAGACTTACTGAATCAGAAGTTCTGAGAGAAGGACTGAGGAATCTGCCTTTAGTTAACTCTGCAGGTTGCTTCCTGGAAGCCAGCCCAGCACGGTATCTAAACTGGCATTTACATCGCTACAGCCTGGAACAAGGGTTGGGCATGCTCAGGAGGATAAGAGGAAAGCCTCATCTCTGCTCGTTCCCCGCTCTTTCCTCTTCATCCTTTCTCGGTCTTTGGGACCAGCCAGGATGAACAAGGGTCCCAACACACCCCAACTCTGCAGTCTTCCCCAAGCAGGCCAGGTGGGGGTGGTACACCCTCCCCGTCCCTGGGGAAGATGGTGGACTTTCCAAGTGTCTGTCTCAGCGCACCCATAACCGCTCAGCAGACACAAGCTTCCCCCTTGATTATTTTCCAATGTTTTAATGTTCTAGTTCCAGCACGCACTTAATTCACCAGAAGCCATCAACGAGTTACTTAAAAATTAAAATCCTGCAACACTCCAAACAGGAAGACAATGAGACAAGGAATTTGCCAAAATGAAAAGAACACAGGGCTGGAATTCAGCCGAACTAGCCTTTCACCCCAGCTTTGCCATTTTCCAGGGCTTTAGCCTTACGGAAGTCTCTCCATCTTTCCAGACTTCAGTTTTCTTTTCATCCGAGTAATAAAAATTGTTGGGATAGATGATACTTAAATTCCCTTCTGGCTCAAACACTCTGGAATAAGACACACTCCAAGAGAGCTTCATACGTGTTCTTCCAAGGATGAATACTTTTACACTCTCCATCTCTTAAGATCTCAAGTTATTAATCTCTTTGAGACTTAGTTTACTCGTTAATAAAAATGGAGTAATAGTATTATCAAGCAAATAGCTGGATGAGGATTAAATGATACAGGCACTGAGAAACCCTTCTGCCGTGCCTGGCCCATGGTAAGTGCTGGACCTGTTACATCGTGTTAGCATCAGATCATCATCTTCACCCTCACTCTTATCACCACATCACCTCCAATGTTCCAAAGGGCCTGCTGCATGCCAGATACTGTATCACCCTGTCAAGGTGGTAACAAAGCATCTCGTTAACTAGTAAGAAGGACTTAGGAACCAAGAATCGGGGCATAACCTCAACCTTGGATTCAGAAAACAGGGACTTACTCATTCCATAAATGTCCAGGTCCCACTCTCTCCCTTCCTCTCCCAGCTGAAGAGGGTCACTCAAGTGCCATAAAGTGGCAGCCGCTCGGGGACAGTGACCTGCATTCATCCTGGGAGTCGGGTGGCCCGAGCGGGAGGGTGCTTTGTATCTTGTTTTAATGAATGAGGCCCTTCAGCTGAAAGGAGTCTCAGATGTCCCCTGGCTCACTCTGTGTGGCCACTCCAAGAGCAGGGACTCTCCCTAGGGGCTGTCCTTGAGACCCCAGGGCTGGCAGGGAGGCAGCCCCCTCCTCCAGGCTTGTTGCTCTCCTGTGACCTCATCTTCTTTCCCCGTCTCTGAACATCTCAAAGCCAAGCGGTCTGTAAGGTCCTCCTGCCCAGGTGGTTGTTACCCCAGCTCCATGCATTAACATGCAGGCAGTGAAGTAGGCAGCAGCTCCGATTTGTTGTATTAAGGAGGCTCTACTGCGGTGGAGAGGAACATTGAAAGATTTCACTCTAAGATATCCCCTCCAACCTCCCACCTACTGCAGATAAAGTCTCACGGGACAAGCCTCTACTCTGGCACAGTCGTTTGCAGATTTCTGATAAATGCTCCCATCAGTGTCTCAGGCCCTGGTGCCGCTTCACTGGGTCTTTCCCTTGAGGGTCTCAGGGGTTGGCTCTTGAGATGGCATCGGGCCTTGAGCAGCCCCTGCGGTGAGACATTCATCTTCATCCTTCCCCCGCTCTCACTTGCAGGGAAAGCTGCGTCCCGGGGAGGCATGGAGGGAGATTCCATCTCTGCCACAGAATGCCTCAGTCCTGGAACTAATCACAGCTTTTCTCTGCCCTTCTCGGCACAATCTGATATCATTATCACCAGCATCGTCAACAGAAGCCCCTGTCCAGATCATATTGTACACACAGAGTTGCCTAGACATGGCCGACTTTGCCTCTTTGCAGCTGGCAAGCACATTTACACAGGGCCATGGAGCACGGGTGAGGACAAGCCCAGGACGAGATTAAATCATGGACCGAAAGCTAAATGAGTGTCAGGCATTAGTAGTGAATATATTTCTCAGCGTGAGTGCCATATGGGGTGGAAGGTTAGGAGGCGAGCATGACCGCAGTGTCCGGGGGGACCAGAATGACTGATGCGAGGGGTCAAGGGTGGGCGTTTCCTCTAAGGGAAGCATTAGAGAGCAATCTCTGTAAGTGAAAGGAAGGCGTCATCGTCCCTTTTGTCCTCTTTGTTTGATTAACATCTTGTTGGGATGAGTGAAAACAAAGTCTCAAGGTTTGGGGGCTATGCTGTCATGAAGGCAGACTGAGTGGGGGCTTCTTCATTTGGAAATTGAGGGCCAGGCCAGGGAACCTCTTCCAGGGCTCATGGACAATCCAGGTGGGCAGGAGGAAGGTGAGAGCATGAACCAATTTTTCTCCAAGGGGACAGGGCTCCAATGAAAGCTTGCAGAAGAGGCAGAGCTTTGACTTGGGCTCCGTCGGAGACAAGGCTGGACTCTGCAACCTGAACAGGGCAGCCCAAGGGGCGCGCCTGCACTTGCCACCCCTTCTAACACCTGTGTGCTTGATGGATGCACTCTGGCCTCCCTGGGGCTCCTGGCTCTGTCTAGGCTAGGGCTGAGACAGAGGAGAACCCAGCTCCCTCCTCTGGCTCACAGAGCTGCTAATTCATAGCTGCGTTAGCTTTCATTTGGCTAACAGCATGGGGGATTCTCAGATATTGGCTCTGATCAGATTTAATCTACAGGCTGAGCTCTGCCCTCTCTCCATTTGCCTTTTATCCAAGACGCTAATGGAGAGGTAGATGTGGCTGGTGGACGCACATCCCGTCCGGGGTGGAGAGCTCCCGCAGCCCTGCATCCAGGTCTACCCCACCATCACTACCTGCTCCAAGGAGGGACAGGGCCCGCTTGACTCCCTCTGCTCTGAAACAAATTAAATCTCCCTGACACACTCTGCCTGCCTCGCACTGAGTTCTCCGTGATGCTTCGCCTTCGGTTTGCTTTTGCAATGACAAAACTGCTTTGACACGTTTGCAGATTCTCAGGGCCCCCACTCTCTGCAGCCCCCGCCCCCGCCGGGCCGCTGTCCAGTGTGATTCTTGTCACCGCAAAGCCATCCTTCTTGGGTGTCGCAGTGTCTACAGCTCTTCAGAGATGTGTCATCAACCTTCAGCCACAAGTGTGGATCCCACGCCTGGCTGTGTCTGGGGCGTGAGGACACCTCCGCTTAATTCCTGGAGGGACCAAGGGAGGAACCCGACGCCTTCTTTCTTCCCCTTCCTTCCAGCCAGCACAGCCATCCTGTTGAAAGAAGTCATTCTTCCCTGAGTCTTCCTAGAAGGAGGTTCCTAGAAGAATGTGGCCTGGGGCCTTTCAATACCATTTTAATCTATACTTGCGATTGAGCAAATCTTTAGAAATGTTCCCCCAGGTTGTGGGGAGATACATCTCAGGATTCCTCCAGTGCCTTGTGGGGAAGCTGCTCTCCATTCTCCAGCCTAAGAACCTCATTAGACTCACAATAGACTTGCCCTTCCTCCACTGGACTCCTAGACTGAAGCTTTCCCACCTCCTTAGGATAGCTGGAAAAGGGGCGGGGGGAATTCCAGGCAGGTCACCATCAAGACTGTGACAATAACAAACATGCCGATGACCATAAACCCTGCATTTTCAAAGCTTCAGTTAGTGCTTTCGTTTAGAGTGGCTTTATTCGACTTAATCACAGCAATCATGTTGGTCAGTCACTTGAAGTCCGGTAAGGTCCTTTCAGTTCTAAAGTCCGATTCATTCATGGGCTCATTTGTTCATTCATCAAACACATATTGAGTACTTGTCACGTGCTCGGCCTTTGGATTGGATTGAAGCACTCCCTGGATTGAAGTTCCAAGGGAATGGGCTGGAGTCAACCAGGCTGGAAGGGAAATGAGACCACTCTCCTGATACAGGTGCCCAAACACTCTTCTCACTTCTTGTCCCCCGTAATCACCATAGCTTCTCCTTTCCGGTCCCTTTTTCTATGCAAATTCTCTTTGATCCACCCAGCACGTCAGACATAAAAGGCAGGGATATGCCCTCCAAGGAGAACTTCCACTTCCATCCCCCAAGCAGCACTGACCTCTTTCATCTGACTCCTGGCCTCGTCATGGGCCCTTCCTCCAACCTATGATGACAGTTGCTAGAATGAGGCCTCTCCAAATCTCAGATCCTGAGCTGGGGCTTTAGAAATTCGGATCAAGTCAGGAAGCTTAACGAGAGCTGCCAAGAATACTGAACTGGACACAGGAAACCAGAGTCCTTGAACTGGGGCCCAAATCCCCCTCATGAGAATAAGAACCCAGAGCTTAGACTCAAGTTGCATTTCTTCCCCTGAAATGATAGTTGTTTTCAGTCACCCAGTCATGTCCAGCTCTTTGCAACCTCATGGACTGTGGCATGCCAGGCCTCCCTGTCCCTCACCATCTCCTGAAGCCCCTCAAACTGCAAAATAAACTGATGGCTCAGGCAGTGGCTTCCAGGCTTCACAGTTGACCAGCCACCCTTGTCCTCTGAAGGGGAAGATCTGGTTGACAAGACACGCTACCATGCTGGGAGGTACAAGACCTGGGCTGTAGTTCTGCCTTCAGTTCAGTTCAGTTCAGTTCAGTCGCTCAGTCGTGTCCGACTCTTAGCGACCCCATGAACCACAGCACACCAGGCCTGCTGTCCATCACTAACTCCCAGAGTTCACTCCCAGAGTTTGTGATGATGCCATCCAGCCACCTCATTCTCTGTTGTCTCTGCCTCCTCCTACCCCCAATCGCTCCCAGCATCAGAGTCTTTTCCAGTGAGTCAACTCATTGCATGAGGTGGCCAAAGTATTGGAGTTTCAGCTTTAGCATAAGTCCTTCCAATGAACACTCAGGATTGATCACCTCTAGAATGGACTGGTTGGATCTCCTTGAGTCCGCCTTGGTCCTCATGTATTGGGTCACCCAGCCCAAACCAAGTGCTGGGCCTCTGTGTCCTCATTAATAAAACACTACTCTGCTTTATTTATTTATTTCTAGAAAAGGATTTATAATAAGGCTATAAAATATACAGGCTACACTAGATGTTTAGTAAGGTGACTTTCCACTCTTTAAGGCTCACAAATTAATTGATTCATTTATTTAATATATCTTGAGAACATACTTTATGTCAGTCACAATCATAAGAGCTCACAAAATATGTCCCAATAACTATAACAGGAAGGACGTCACTTAAATAACAAGATTAAATCACTACAGAGAATCAAACACTCACTAATAGATGAAATAATAATAATTGTTATTCAGTTCAGTTCAGTCGCTCAGTCGTGTCCGACTCTTTGTGACCCCATGAATCACAGCACGCCAGGCCTCCCTGTCCATCACCAACTCCCAGAGTTCACTCAAACTCATGTCCATCGAGTCAGTGATGCCATCCACCCATCTCATTCTCTTTCGTCCCCTTCTCCTCCTGCCCCCAATCCCTCCCAGCATCAGAGTCTTTTCCAGTTATTAAGTTACCATTATTATGTATCAAGTGATGCACTAAAGGTTCCACGTGGGTTTTTTAATTTATCTGGACAGAACAATCATATCAGGTAGATTATCATTGTGCACACATTGTTTGATCAATGTTTCTTGTGTATTTCCAATGTGGCAGGCCTTGTACTAGATACTCTGTATGGTGTGTCCAGGCATAGAGGGATTAAATGACTTCCCAGTTACCAAGCTAGCAAGTGGCAGAAAGAATCTAGCTCACCAGGTTTCACAGCCCAAGCTCCTAGCTGCTAACCATCCTACCTTCTTCAACGTGGTTTGGTAATCGCCATAAAGCCAGCCAAAGCCAGTGTTTACTGAATCAATAGCTTACTCAGTCCCATGGTCCTCTGCCCACTCGGCTTCTCCCGCATGGGAACTGACCTTTCCCACAGCCATCCTCCACCTATGAAATACCCACTTTGTATTCTCCCTGCTTCACTGCTTCTCATTTTCAATTTCTACCTGCACACTGCTATTTTCTTCTTGTCTTCCACTCTTTGCTCCCTCCTTCACCTCTCCTCTAACTCTGTGAAAGAGCTGTGAATTGGCTAAACAGAAGGACTCTCCCATGGTCTGATTCTAGAAGCACAGACTATGAACTCCTTTGAAAAGAGTGGCTACACCTTACAGAACCCAGAGCAGCAATGGAGTCAGGGAATTCCGAAATGACTTTCAGTGAAGCTGGGGGTGTGGGTGTCTTGGCATGTCTCGAAACTGGACGGCCTCTTTCTATCTTGAAACCACATTTGATTGGATGGGTGCAGTGAAACAGATAAACATGAACAGCCCCTGAGTTGACTTAAGCACGCACACAAGACATACAAACACCTTTTCCCAAGATAAAGATGTCTGGGTCAGGTTCTCATGCATCACGTGGGAGATGATGTGACAGATGATGGAGAGATGGGTCCATCTCTCCAAGAGATGGGTCTCTTACTGATGGGGATGCTGGGTCTCTTAAAGAAATCTGGAAATGTCATTTCATAATGCACAGCACTATCCTAGCGAGTTCTTCAAAATATGACTTGCTCTTTCAGGCCACCATGATGTCAGTCTCGTCTTTGATCCTAGTCTAGAAGGTGGCTCTTAGAAGCTGTTGTGGGTCAGGAAGTACAATGCCAGAACAGAAGTGAACCAGCCCTCACTTACCATGAAGCTATGAAATGCTCTTTGACAAAACACAGCATCAGATTCCACATGTGAGTGATACTCCTGAAACTAATATACTTATAAATCAATGACGTGTCAATTTTTTTTTTAAATGGTGACAGGCTCTTCAAGAGTTAATTCAAACAACCCAACTGCAGCTAAGTCACCCCAAACTCCAATACAGCCCATTATTTCATAAGACGTATTAAATATGAATTGTTCATTAAACTATATATTATTGGATGTTTAACTACCGTGTAATTGATTTTCTATCCATTGCCAAGTGGTTAACCCTCAATAAATGCTGTTTTTGTAATCAACTTAAAGTATAATACCTATCATGCTTGATATCTTTCTCCTTTGATTTAATAAGAAATCAATTCTGTATTATTGACATCGTACTTGATCATAAAAAAGAAAAAGGTCAAGGTTTTAAGAACAGCATAAGAAAGGCTCCCTGGCATGAACCTGTCCCCCTTCATAGAAGGATTCAGGGCAGCCAAGAGCTCAGGGGACCAGGATTTGGTTCAAGTCACTGTGATATTAACTAAGGTGCATGGCAGTCAAAGGCTATGCTCACAGTCAGAAAGTCAGCAGAATCGTAGTAGAAACAGCAAGCAGGAACAAGCAGGAACCCAGGGTCACAGTCCAGTGTCTGACAGAAAGTGCAGCTCTTCCCTATGGCTGTAAGGTCCAGAAAACTAGGAGGTGTTTTTGGCTTCCCCACAGCACAACGAAAGAAATTAAGCGTTAATATGCATTTAAAGGGCTTCCCGAGTGGTGCTAGTAGTGGTAGAGAATCTGCCTGCCAACACAGGAGATGTAAGAGACAATCCCTGGATCGGGATCCCCTGGAAAAGAAAATGGCAACCCACTCCAGCCTTTTCACCTGGGAAACCCAGGAGCCTGGTGGGCTCCAGTCCATGGGGGTCACAAAGAGACACAACTGAAGCAACTAACATGAACCACGAACTATGAATTTGAAAGACCCATAGAAACAAAGTTTCCTTCTTCAGAACTTTGCCCAGTGCTATTTCAATCTTTATTCAACTTACTCCTAGAAACTCTGCCTTCTGGTGGTGCCCACCTAGACAGCATGGGAGGAAAAGGAAACTGACCCCATTTATGGCTTAACCAAGCGGGGGAAATGTATTGTTCAACTCCAGTGAGGCAGAAACCTGGGGGTGGAACAGCAACTCAGAGGTCAGAGTAGGGGACGTGAGGGAGGCGACACCGCTGGATGGTCCTCACAAACCCTAACAGGGTCACAGAAGGCCCAAGTCTCTCACCTCCAAAACCCACCCAGATAAACGCACATTCCCTAAACGTGGCAGAGCTGGGCGAAGGATGAATGACATAATGCATATAAAGCTCTCAGCAAAGGCACAGAGCAAGTGCTAAAAATATAAACTATCATCAACCCTGAATACTCATTGGAAGGACTGATGCTGAAGCTGAAGCTCCAATACTTTGGCCACCTGATGCAAACAGCGGACTCATTGGAAAAGACCCTGATGCTGGGAAAGATTGAGGGCAGGCAGAGAAGGGGACAACAGAGGATGAGATGGTTGGATGGCATCACAGACTTAATGGATATGAGTTTGAGTAAACTCCAGGAGGAGAGGGAATCTGGTGTGCTGCAGTCCATGGGGTTGCAGAGAGTCAGGCATGACTTACCAACTAGACAACAACATCATTTTCTCTATTAATATTTACTATTCTACATTTTTGTCTATTAGTAAGACTCTTGAGAGTCCCTTGGACTGCAAGGAGATCCAATCAGTCCATCCTAAAGGAGATCAATCCTGGGTGTTCGTTGGATGGACTGATGCTAAAGATGAAACTCCAATACTTTGGCCACCTCATGCAAAGAGTTGACTCATTGGAAAAGACTGATGCTGGGAGGGATTGGGGGCAGGAGGAGAAGGGGACAACAGAGAATGAGATGGGTGGATGGCATCACCGACTCGATGGACATGAGTCTGAGTGAACTCCAGGAGTTGGTGATGGACAGGGAGGCCTGGCGTGCTGTGATTCATGGGGTCGCAAAGAGTTGGACACGACTGAGTGACTAAACTGAACTGAACTGATTTGTTATTCTACAACAGGAGGTGTTGTTTTTGTTCATTCGCTTAATTTCCTTAGCACTATTGAGAGGAATATTATACTTTGATGAATTGATTAATTTCCTCCCTTAGATAAATTCCTAGATATGATTTTTCTGGGTCTGCGGGTATGATTTTTGGTGAGCTTAAAACGTAGAATTCAATCTCTCTAGAAGCGCTATATGGAAGCGGTACCTCAGCTTCCTGGTTACCATGAATTAGATATCTTTGTAAGGTATTAGATATCTTTGCCTTTGGTCAGAAGAAGGCGGCACGAGGAAGATGACTCTTTTTTAAAAACTGAAGTACAGTTGATGTATAATGTTGTTATTAATTTCTGATATACAGCAAAGTGGTTTTTATATATATGACAAGCATTCTTTTCACATCCTTGTCCATTACGGTTTATAATAGGATACTAAGTACAGTTCCCTGTGCCTACAGTAGGACCTTGTTGCCTACGCATTCTATACATAACAGTTTGCATCTGCTAATCCCAAAGTTCCAATCCTTCCCACCCCCACCCGACCCCCTTGGCAGCCCCAAGTCTGTTCTCTTACGTCTGTGAGTCTGCTTCTGTGTCACAAATAGTTTCATTTGTGTCATATCTGAGATGGCACACAGAAGTGATATAATATGGTATTTGTCTTTTTCTGACTTCCTTCACTCAGCAGGATCACCTCGAGGTCCATCCATGTTGCTGCAACTAGCATGACTTCAACCCAGAAGGTCTCTTGGTTGGAGGTTAGTGATTTATAGGCAGTCGGACTCCAAGGTCTCTTCGAGTTCTTAGATTTTATGATTCTGATTCTTCTGGAACACTGCAATAGTGATGCACACGCACCTTCGTGTGGAGCGACATAAAGGTGTAGTTCAGATTCAAACCCTAACAGGCTGCTAAGCATCCTCCCTGGAAGCTCTCACTCTCGGAGCTTGAAGGCTGAACATGTCCTCATTCAGCCGGTGACAAAAGAGAGAGAGTGCCTGGGTAGTGTGTGCTTGTTAGACACACAGGAATCCTCTTCTCAAAGAGTGTTCTCTTCTGCATAGTGAGTGGGAAGCTCGCGGCATTTAGGATACATCCCTAAAATAAAATTCAATGGCCACCAAATGACTCAGTGTGGGAACCTTTCTGTAGGAGAAGAGGGCTGCTAAGAATGGCAGGAACCACCCACAGATGGTCTGGGTACCAGTTGCATCAACAGATGCATACACAACAGCTCTTTTCTCTGAAGCATCCAGCCAAGCTCACATCGAGTTCTCCACTGTGTACATTCAAACCAAAATAAATAATCTGAGAAAATCTGCACATGTCTGTGTGTTTGGGGTCCAAGATAAATCAGGCAATAGGCCCAAGAGGAATTTAAGATATTTGGCCACTTGTTTCTTCTTCTTTTTGGTTTGTTATTTATGAAAACCTAAGCATTAGATCACTCTCCAGCTTTAAAATATGCAAGGATACCCAACGCCCATGCCCCATGGTTAATGGCTGGTGGTGAAGAGCCTTCAGAATCTGACCCTGTATACACAACTAATTTCACATCTCATAAATGCCACGGCTCAACCAGGCTAGTTTCCTCACTATGGTCACCTTTCTCTATCATTCATTCTTATTTCTACCTTCAGGTCTCTGCTCAGGCTTCGTGCATTAAGAAGAGGCTCACATTTTCCTCCTCCATGTAGAAAGATACATCCTTCTCTAAGGTCAAGCTGGTAACCAATGCCTTTGCCTAGTGTTGATCTGGGCTGGTCCCTCTCTTCTCTCATCTCCTATCACACAGTGGAAGATAGAAGTGAGGGACCATCCACCTGCATACGTATTTTAGGAATCCCGGGAAGCAAGGACTGGTTACATTTGCACAGAGCACATAAACTCCTTGGTAGAAAAGTGATGGAGTGGACCTGGTTCAAAGACTTCTTGGGGAATAAAGATACAGTTCCCTGCATCATACATCAAACTCCCACTGGCTATCTATTTTACATATGGTAATGTATATGCTTGAATGAAATGATCCCACCTCTCCTTCTCCCTCCGTGTCCAAAAGTCTGTTCTCTTTTTCTGCGTCTCCTTTGCTGCCCTGCACATACTATCTTTCTAGATTTCATATATATGCATTAATATACAAAATTTGTCTTTCTCCTTCTGAGTTACTTCATTCTGTATAATAGGCTCTAGGTTCATCCACCTCATTAGAACTGACTCAAATGCATTCCTTTTTAGAGCTTAGTAATATTCCATTATGTATAGCTACCACAACTTCATTAAAATATTTTCATTCACGTGGTAAGTGCCAAAGATCAGTGAGTGGAGAGGGGTCACTGATAGGGGGGTCTGTGGGGAACCCTGGGCAGATGTACCACTTAAAGACTCCATGGGTAATTTTGGTGATAGACTTGAGAATCACCATCTTAGCCTATGTTTAAAGTAATCTGGTTATCAAAGGTTGAAAATCTACAGAAAATAAAGGAACAATGAGGGTTTAAAAACAAATGGAGTTGTGTTTATTTATGACCTAAATGTGCTGCCATTCCGTAACCTGCAGAAAGGGAGATTGAAGGCGCAAAGGCGAGACAGGTAACCAGGGGTGGCGTGAGTGTATATTACTTTCCTATCGGTGCTGTAACAAATGACCACAAATTCAGTAGCTGAGAACTCCACCAATTTATTGTCTCACAGTTCTGGAGGTCAGAATGGATGATGGCTCAGCAGGGCTGGGTTCCTTCTGGAAGTTCCGGGGCAGAAGTTATTTCCTTGACTTTTCCAGCTTCAGAAGGCTGCCTGCATCCTTGGCTCCCAGTCCTGCATCACACCAACCTCTGCTTCTGTTGTCACATCGCCTTCTCTGATTCTGTCCCTCTTGCCTCCCTATACAACGACTCTTAGGATTACACTGGGTCTGACCACATCATACAGGATAATCTCCCCACCTTAAAATCCTTAACCAAATCTCATAGGAGTCACTTTTTAAATATGTATTTGTTTGGCTGCACTGGGTCTTAAGTTATGGCATGTGGGATCTAGTTCCCTGACTAGGGATCAAACCCAGACCCCACACAGTGGGAGCCTGGAGTCTTAGCTGCTGGACCACCAGGGAAGTCCCCAGAGTCACGTTTGATATGAAAGGTAACATATTCACAAGCTCTAGGATCAGGGCATGAGAATATCTTTGGGGACCATCATCTGTCTACCATAAGAGGTAAATAAAGCTCATGTGCTGAGGGTAGCCTTGGGAGAGAGGAGCCACAGGTACCTTTAGCCTTAAGACAAAGTAAAAGCAACAGAAAAAAGCCTAAAAATCCAGAGAACTGAGGTTAAAAAGAGAGGCGGGTACATCAACACAAATGCTTTGAGCATTTCATAATGGACTCTCATATTTTTTGGGATTTTTCTCTAATTAGAACATAAGGTTCACAGGGGCAGAAACCATGTCTTACAATTTCCAGTTTATTGCCCGTAGCATCTGGCTCACTGCAAAACACACAGTAACCGCTTAGTAATGCCTTAACGACCAGCGCGAGTGTGGTATAAGTAGGAAGTTAAGGGGTGTCTGCTACCAGTGGATGGGTGTCTTCTACTCGGAAATGACTCAGAGAGAAGCAGCCAATCCTGAACCAGAAGATTTTGTGTGTCAGGGCACTAGGATTGGAGGTGAACGTCTCAATAAGGAACACATCTTGTCTCCTCCTCACCACGGAAGGGCTGACTGCATTTGAGGTGTGAAGACAGCTGTGCCCATCATTAGGTTGGCATATGAGACATTGGAGACAAAGCAACCAGAGGACAAACCAAGCCCCTGAGTGATGGAAGGAGCATAGAGAGACTGGTCCCATCAATCCGGCAGAGAGGCAGGATCAGCCGAAGGCTTGCAGCCATCCTTCCTGCTCTACTGAAACCTGCAGCGATGAACTCACCTGGAGGAAAGAAGCCACTGACCAAAGGAAAAAGGAAAGATGAACTGAAAATGTGCTCTTATTTTTAATTTAAAAAAAACTGGGTATTAGGGGAACCTTCCAAATACATATAAAAGTAGAGAGTATAGTTATAATGGAACACCCAAGTAGCCATCACTGAGCTCCAACAATGAATCAGCTCATGACCCACTGTGTTTCATCTATACCCCCACCAACCCATCACCCCTTCCCTGGACTAAGAAAATATGCTTTTAAAAAAGGTCAGTCATGAGCCCAAGGCACAAAAATGAGCTTGGGCCAATACATATGCATTTATACAAGGCTTCCCAAATGGCGCTAGTAATAAAGAATCTGCCTGCCAACGCGAGAGACACAAGAGACACGAGAGGAGTCTGGCGAGCTATACAGCCCATGAGTTCACAGAGCCCAGCACGACTGAGCCACTGAGCAGAGCACAGAAGCATCAGATACACAAGAGACTTCCCCTGACTTCTTTACTCAGTGGGTAGAGAATTCGCCCGCAATGCAGAAGACACAAGAGACACAAGTTCGATTCCTGGGTTGGGAAGATCTCCTGGAGGAGGGCAGGGCAACCCACTGCAGTATTCTTGACTGGAAAATCCCATGGACAGAGACACCTGGTGGGCTACAGTCTATGGGGTCACAGAGTCAGACACAACTGAGCAACTGAACATACTAGCTCATAGCACAGAAGTCTGGGAAAAGATAGGGGATAGAGAAACAACGAGGGTTTAAGAACATACACTCTTTTGTTTATTTATTTATGATTTGAAAATGTAGATAGTTCAAAGAGAGGACCCTGTAGAAAAATCCAAGATGCAAATGTGAATTAAATACACACACACAGACACAGACACACACACACACATAGAGACACACACACACACACAGACACACACACACACACACACAGACACAGACACACACACAGACACACACACACACACAGACACACACATTTTAGAGAAAGAGATCCACCAACCTGCTAAATACAATGACAAGCCCAAAAGGCTGATTGCTGACAGAAAATAATCAAATTGGTCACCAGTGTTTCACAAGAGTAATTCCTACGCTTTTAAACCACAGGTTGGTAGGAAAGGATTTCTGTGATTTCTGCCTCTCAGAGGTCTCTCGAACAGCTTTTGTGATATACTGTTTTTATATAAATTCTGCAGTGACTTTCCCCTGGTGTTATTACTTGTTTGGGTTTTTCTCTGCCTGCCACAGGCTTATTTATGTTATCCTGATTTAGATCTTTTCTTTCCCCGTTTCTTTCTTTGCTGAGGCTGGGTTTCACAGCACAGTCTGTGGAATGGGATACAGAAAAGATGCAGGTCTGTCAGGCGTGTGTGTGTGTGTGTCTGTGTCTGTGTGTGTGTGTGTCTGTGTGTGTGTGTGTGTGTGTGTGTGTGTGTGTGCAGAGTCTAAATTCTCACCAGGGGCTGTGAACATCTCCTGTATCTTATGTCACTCCTTAAGGTTTCCAAATGAACGGGGCAGAGGTGTTGAAGTCATCCCCGTAGGTACCAGAGGATGGAGTCAGTCATTGCCTGAACTCAAGTGGAAATTGGAGAAGAATTCAGGAAGTTCATGTCGGGTCTCTCAAAAAAACAATTATGCCTCAGATTCAACATTTTATTTTTGGCCACATTAGAGTTCAGATGTATTTTGTGCTATTGTACCTGATTATTTATCATTTCAATGGAGAATATGCTGATTTACTTAATAGTCATTGCTTATAATGTAAAGATTTGCAAATTACAAGTTGTCTGGGGGCTCAGGAGTGTTCCTTTCTACCTTGCTTTTCTCATGCTCTCCTATCTATGTCCCAGCCCCAGCCCCATGTCCCCCTCCAGCCCTTTATATCATCTCCCCTTATCCTGGGGGATGCTTTCCAAGATCCCCCATGGATGCCTGGAGCTGCAAATGGTACCAAACTCTATTCAGACTATATTTTTCCTATATTTACATACCTATGATACACTTTAATTTATAAGTTAGCCACAGTAAGCAATTAACAACAGTTAATAATAAAACAGAATAACGATAGCAATATACTACAATAAAAGTTATCTGAATGTGGTCTCACTCTCTCTCAAATACCCTGTACAAATTCAATGACTCTTCTATATTAACTGAGCATGTACCACGTGCTGTGGCTCTAACTTTTGTCTTTCTAGGTGTGACAATAAAACTAGCATGAATGCCTTTTCCTTCATCACAATTTCACGAACAGAAGATTCATTCTTACCATAGATCTTAGTAATCTCGGCATTCCATTTTTTTTTCTTTCCTTATTACACTGAGAACTTTTACCTTTTCACTTAAAGGAGGTACTTCATAGCTTTGATGTATCCAAATTGCCAGCATCACTCCTCTGACACTTCAGGGCCTTTACTAAGTAAATAAATGTGACCTGGACTCCAGCCCTGTGATACAGTGATAGTCCATCTGATAACAGACCACTACCAAGTGGCTAATGGATGGATGCACTGGACAAAGGGATGATTCACATCCAGGGTGAATGGAGGATGATGGGACGAGATCGCATCAGCTACTCAGATCAGCATGCAACTTGACATTCATGAACTGTTCATTTCTGGAATGTTCCATTTAACATTTCAGACTGCAGCTGACGGCGAGCAACTGAAACCAAAGAAAGTGAAACTGCAAGAGGGAACTACTAGTCAAAGCTACGGTTTTTCCAGTAGTCATGCATGGATGTGAGAGTTGGACCATAAAGAAGCCTGAGCGCCCGAGAATTGATGCTTTCAAACTGTGGTGCTAGAGAAGATTCTTGAGAGTTCCTTGGACTTCAAGGAGATCAAACCAGTCAATCCTAAAGGAAATCAACCCTGAATATTCACTGGAAGGACTGATGCTGAAGCTGAAGCTCCAATACTTTGGCCACCTGATGTGAAGAGCTGACTCTCTGGAAAAGACCCTGATGCTGGGAAAGATTGAGGGCAGGAGGAGAAGGGAACGACAGAGGATGAGATGGTTGGATGGTATCACTGACTCAATGGACATGAGTTTGAGCAAACTCCAGGAGATGGTGAAGGACAGGGAAGCCTGGTGTGCTGCAGTCCATGGGGTTGCAAAGAGTCAGACATGACTTAGTAACCGAACAAAAACTATGCAGGTTGGGTAGAGTGGATGGTCCAGAAAGGGCAAAACCTAGCCTGTCCATGAAGAAGGGGAGACAGGCTTCTCAACTCAGCTCAAACCCTGCTAGACAATTGATTCACAACACTACATTTCATCCTAGGAAGGGGCCTTAAAGACCATCTAGTTCAACCTCCTGGGCAGTTCATTTCAACAATCATATTAAGAGTCTGGACTTCCAAGTGGCCCTAGTGGTAAAGAATCCACCTGCCAATGCTGGAGACACAAGTCTGAACCCTGGGTTGGGAAGATCCCCTGGAAAAGGAAATGGCAACCCACTTCAGAATTCTTGCTTGGAGAATCCCATGGACAGAGGAGCCTGGCAGGCTATAGTTTATGGGTTCTCACAGGGTTGGATATGACTTAGTGACTAAACAAAAACATTTAGAGCCTACACTGGTGAGATGCACCCCTGTAGACATCTTGGCTCACCCCTGAAGAGCTCCATCAGAATGTCCCTTCCCATAAAAGGCAGAAATGGGTCCCCTGGTGCACAGCCATCGTGGAAGCCACTCGTGTAATGGACACAAAAAGGAAGAGCTAACTGAGACACGTTATGCAGGACATGACCCTGTCTTTGGGTCACTCCCTACTGGCACACTAAACATGCTTGATAGGAATATGTTATTAATATTTACGCCTTAACTCAGCTGAAGCTGGGAGGTGGCCAGGAGTAGGGGCTGACCCGCTCACCACGCTGGCCTTGGTCTGATTGTATTAGTGCCCAGCAAGCCGTGTCTGTCCCCAGGGGGCGCGGCTGCAAGCACATGACATTTCATGGTGGTCTTCCCACTGAAGCCGGTTTTGAGCATGAACTAGGGGAA
Source organism: Moschus berezovskii (assembly GCF_049115385.1). Taxonomy (NCBI): domain Eukaryota; kingdom Metazoa; phylum Chordata; class Mammalia; order Artiodactyla; family Moschidae; genus Moschus; species Moschus berezovskii. Next base: position 18,859,499 of record NC_142484.1, on the reverse strand, counting down.
GGGGCCGACAGGGTAATGAGGTAAAACGGAGGAGATGGAAGAGAGGAAAGCCTGTTGCTTTAACCCCTCAAGAAAGCATGTCTTAAGCAAAAGCAATCACTTTGAAAGCAATTGACAGAAAGCTGGCTTAATCCTTGTTCTGAAAATACTTACAGCTTCCCTGGGTTTTTAATTAATACACTGGGCTCCCTAACAAAGGAGAGGGGCTAGAGAGTATTAACAGATCTATTTACCCAAGGCGAGGAAAGCGCTTTGGTAGAAATACCCAGGCTGGCCTGGCTGGGGGTTTGGGGGGCTGAATCTGCCTCTGCCCTCCCTTCCATGTGTGTGTCAAGGCCCTAGGGTATTCCTATGGGGCCCCCAGAGGGAAGGCAGGCAGTCCTGCCATTTGGGTAAGCCCTGCCTCCTTCTCCATCCAACTAAGCCACGCCTTCTTTATATAATGCATTCACTCACTGCACAGGTATTTACTGAGTAGCTACCATACACAGAGGAACTATATTTATATCAAAGGCTTGAGCAAGGTGCTGAGGATTTAAGAAGCTATGAAAATAAACATGATACTCGTCCTCAGAAAACTCAGGTCTCCAGGTGCAGGTCAGGGTGGACATCCTGGATGGCCACTCTAGGTCTTTGGCCAGTGTCCCTGGGAATTGGGTCTGCTCTGGCCAGTTGGTGCCACTGATAGCCCAGTTTATAAAATAGTTGGAATGTTATCCTGAAAACGTGAATGGAATAATCACATACGTAAACGCGAGATGTAAAACGGTTCTTAGGAAAAAGGAACTTCAACCACGGGTCCATGTGCCAAGCCCGCCTCACCCCACCCCACGCCATCCTGTGCTCTGCAATGCCCTCTGTTGATGGTTCCCACTGATGCGCACGGGCCCTCAAGTCCTGCAACCCCTCACCCCCCATCCTAGGCTCTGGTCGGCCTCCCTGCAGTGGCTCATGCGTCTCATCCGCCTGCTTATTCGTGAGTCCATTCACTCACTCACTTGTTCAATCACTCATTCACTTGCTCTGCCAATGAGCGGTTGCCAGAGGCTGGGCACTGAGCCCTGCACTGGGCACATGCCTCCTGGACGCTTCCGGGGACGCGACCCAGCTCTCCTCCTCATTGTCCCGTGGCAGGATCTTTCTCTTCTGGTTAGAGAATCCCGTGTCAGAGCCATTCCGTCTGACAAAATCTCTCCTCGTCTGAAACTCCCTGTCTCCTCATATCTTCATCAGCTCATTTCCACATGTCTAAGCATTTTAATGGCATATGGTTCCAGGGGGGAAATCTCCAAATGAGAGAAAATTAGCAACTGTGCTTACTGGGCTAAAGAAAACGACTAGAGGGGAAGTTTTCTTTTAAAAATACCCACAAGAAGCAGCAGCCCAAGGAGATGTGACTGCAATAAAATGATGATTTTTGTGAGGGGGTGAGGTGGGGGTGGGTGGGTTATCAACTGCATTCTCCCCCCTGGAATGCGTCACAGTCATTAGTTTGTTTAATTTATTTTTTGCCTCTTCCCTAGTGAAGCAGTCCAATTCACTGTCGGCCTACCCATCAGAACAAATTACACTTCGGAAATATCCGAGTGCCTCAATTTTCCATTAAATATAATAAGAAATCACAATCCCCTGATTTGGCCTGATGACTTCTCGCCAAGGATCTACAAGTACTTTTTTTTACAATTACTGCCAGGCAATTCTAGTCGTCACCCTGGGTGACAAAGAGGCATGGAAATAGGCCCATGACCCCCAGGCTCCATATTAACTTGTACTCATGTGGGTGTCTCTTGGGTGGTGCGTTTAATCAACTTCAGGTGCATATGGTCTGATTCTGCAATTCAATTTTGAAGTCTTCATAGCAGGGGCCACCTTCTCTGCTTCTTTGGTGTCTCCCCACTGTGCCTTAGTTAACCCCATCCTGGTCCAGACAACGGCTACGGCCAACTGATGAATTCACAGAGCTAAGCGCCCGAAGGACTGATGTTTTCAAACCGTGGTGCTAGAGAAGACTCTTGAGAGACGCTTGGACAGCAAGGAGATCAAACTAGTCAATCCTAAAGGAAATCAACACTGAATATTCTCACTACAAAGACTGATGCTAAAGCTGAAGTTCCAACACTCTGGCCACCTGATGTGAAGAGCTGACTCATTGGAAAAGACCCTAATGCTGGGACAGATTGAAGGCAGGAGGAGAAGGGGACAACAAAGATGAGATGGTTGGATGGCATCACTGACTCAATGGACATGAGTCTGAGCAAACTCAGTTCAGCAAACTGAATAGCAAGCCCCAGGAAGAGCTGCCCAGTGTCCCACGGAAGCTGGTCTTCCACCTTCCAGCCCCTGGGACTGATCTCACAGCTTCGATGCTCATCTCTGCCCTTCTTCCGACTCTCCTGCTTCTTCCTTATCATTAGCCACTGCTCAGATCATCGAGCCTGCTCACTACTGTAGATCAATCTATCCTAAAGAACATCGCTCATTAACGGTTACATTTCATTTTCAGAATGTTATCTTACTTGCGCAGATTGGAAATGGAAATGTCCAGGGGTTACACATACGGGATATATGGCTCTTTCAAGTTAGAAATTAATTGTCAGGTATTAATTCTGAATTTCTTTATTGTAAAAGCTTGTCAAATGTTGCCAGGGGAAGGTGCGAGCTCAAAGCTATCTTACCTGATGTTCAGCGCATCCAAGAACAGAGCCGCCGGCACTGACAGCCCAGCACTTTCTGAGTCTGAGAAAGAGCACAGGCGGCAAAGAAAGGCTGGATGGACAGTGGCAGTCTGGTGAGCTTTTAGATGACAGAAGTTTCTGAGGAGCAGGGAGCAGATTGGCTCTGCTGTGGAGCTGAGTCACGGCTGACTTCTGCCTGGACCGGACAAAATCTGAAGCTCAGACTGGATGTCTTCCTACACAGGCAGCTGGTAACCTGGAGCACCAGTTTGCAATCAACAAATCTAGACGTCAGAAGACCTGGGTGTGCTCCCAGCTTTACTTCTTCGTGCTCATGCTCAGCTGTGTCTGACTCTTTGCAACCCCATGTACTATACCCCGCCAGGCTCCTCTGTCCATGGAATTTCCCAGGCAAGAATACTGTGGTGGGTTGCCATTTCTTCCTCCAGGGGATCTTTCCAATCCAGGGATCAAACCTGCATCTCTCAGGTCTCCTGCATTGGCAGGTGGGTTCTTTACCACAAGCGCCACCTGAGTAATCAGCTTTACTATTCACTAGCAAATCAATTGCAAGGAACTTTTGTTTCCTCCTCTGTAAAATGGGCAGGGTGTCATCTATCTTGAGGACTGTCATGTCACTCAGTACTAAGATTGTTTAATTGTAGGCTGCTTCTGTTTACAAAGCACAATGGAAAACAGGGGTCCACTATTGTCTCTTAAGCCTTACAGCTTCTTGTAATCCTAAGTTGAAGTTTTAGGTTTGTTGGACAATCTCTAAGACTGCTGGCAGAGGTAAATGAGATGATGCATGTAGAGTACAGTGCCTGGCATTGAACTGTGAATTCACCCCTTCTATTAGTGGCACTTTAGAATTTTTAAGGAAAAAAAACAAGCGGACAGCTGGGAGTGTGAATATGAAAGTTGTCTGATCATGACCATTTATCTGGGGCTTCCCAAGTGGCACCAGAGGTAAAGAATCTGCCTGCCAACGCAGGAAACATAAGAGACACAGGATCAATTCCTGGGTTGGGAAGACCCCCAAGAATGCATGCCAGCATTCTTGCCTGGAAAATCCCATGGATAGAGGAGCCTGATGGGCTACAGTCCATAGGGTTGCAAAGAGTCAGACACGACTGAGGAGACTTGGTACACATGTACAACCATTCACCAAGCACAGAGACATAATGTGGAAATGTGTGATGTCCCCAGAGAAGCCCAGATCTTAAGTGAAGTTGACATGGGCTGGTGTTCCACGTCCTTCTGACACGGCACAAGCTCTTCCATTTGAGCCCACCTCGCTTTTACCTTCTCTGTCTCTGCTGCCCCTTCTCTCTCCTCTGTAGGCCCCTTGGTTCAGAGGGTGCCCAGATACCTGGTCAAACAGTATTCTGGCATGTCTGTGAGGCTGTTGCTAGACGAGATTCTTATTTAAACCAGCAGACTGAGGAAAGCAGATTGCTCTTCCTAATATAGGCAGGCCTCACCCAATCAGTTGAAAGATGACTAGATCAGCAACAAGGCTGATCCTCCCGTGAGTAAGAGTGAACTCCTGTTGCCTGACTGCTTGAATGGAAAATATGTTTTTCTTGTGCCTTTGGACTCAAACTAAAACCCTGGCTCATCCTAGGTTTCATTCTGCTGGAATCTGGATTAGAACTTAATACATTAGCAGTTCTGCCTGGTTCTCTAGCTTATAGATAGCAGGCTGTGGGACTTCATGGCCTCCGTAAACACAGGAACCTATTTTTTCTTAACTAATCTCTTTTTCTTTCTATATACTAATCTATACTAGATAACTAATCTCTTTTCTTTCTATTTCTATATTGGTTCTTTTTTTTTTCTGGATAATTCTGACCAGTACACACCTAAGGTTGGTTTTTACTGGATCTTCTTAGCCTTTTTTCTCCTTGCTCCACGAGCTGTGCTTGGAAAATCTCACCCACTCGCATTGTTTCAACCCCCACTTTTATGTGTAAATATTCCAAATCATTCTCTGTAGTCCAGATTGCTCCCTCCAAGTTTCAAGCTCCAATATCACATATTCAACTGCCAACTTGAAACCCCTCCCCAGACACCTCCAAGTTCATTCACATTCCGTGAGTCCAAATGAGACGATGGTACTTGCTACCTAGACCTGCTTCCTTTCTACTGGTCCATATTTCAGATGATGCCCCACCTCCACTCTGTTAGCCAACCTTGGGGACACGCATCTGACACTCCCTAAATGCAAGCGGTGCTCAAGAACAGCAGACCTGACCTCTTGATTCCTCTCATATCTAGCCCCGCCCACCCATCTCCTGGTGCACATCAGCCCTGTTTAAACTCATTCTTCCTCATTCCTGCTAATGTTTACTGTACATGTTTATGTAAGTCTGCCGTTCAATGCTACGTTCTGTCCTTCTGGACAGGAATCCGGATTGATCCATTTTTAAAAATCCTGCGGTTCCCAGCGAAGTACTTGGCAAATATCAGATACTTAATAAACGGGCTGTTGTCTGAATGAATGAATGACTTCCCTTGCAAGTCCACTGAGAGTCGGGAAGAAAGCAGAGTATCAGATAAGGCCTCGGCAGGACCCAGGAGACACAAAAGGAGTAAAAGAAGTTAACTCATTTGCCAGAAATAAATAAAAGGCAAACCTTCCGTGAATAAATGTGAAATGAGGAAAACAAACACAAGCAGTCATTTTTAGAGCAGGGCAGCTAATATCCTAACTACCCGCTGTGGGGCAGGACAAGCTGTCCTATAAGAGGTTTCGTTTTGTCTGTTTGTTATTGTTTTTGTTTCCCTTTTTCAGAAACGGAGAATAGGACACTGCGACAAACCCAGTCTTTCTAAAGAGGCCCTAGGGCACATAGAGAGCTCTCCCAACACACAGTGCCTGGGATCTCAAGGCTTTGATTCAAAGGACCATCACCAAGCAATACTCCTTGAGCTCAATTAATCAAATTCATTAAGACTGACTGGATTTGAATTGTGGTTCCAGGCAGCTGCTAACAGTCCATCAGCCTGGGATACCCAGAAAAATGCAGATGGGAAGTTGACATTCGAGCTAAAAACTCAGCAACATCGACCCTACTGGTGAATAACTCTGAAGGCCCCTTTCCTGTCACCTCATCAGTGTATTTCCCCAACTACTTAGAAAAATCTAGGTTACTTTAAAAAATTGGCTTTTATAGCCTGATAAACTGATAGGACTGCAAATAATGGAGAAGAGAGGAAGTTGTGTAGGAGAAATCTAGTCTCCCAACACTTAGTTTTCTGAAATAAATGAATGGCTAGTTTTCTCCCTTTGCCATCCTTCACCAAACACACACACACATATACATGATTTTTGAGAGTTTGGAAGCACTGCTGCTTGCAAATGGGCCCATTAAAAGCAGATAAATCAATAGGAAACACATAAAAAAGCCTCATTCATCATAAGACGTGCTGGACAAGGTTTTGAGTTTTACGCACATTTATTCTAGAAATCTGTTTATCTGTGCAACATTTCTGAACAAAATACTTTGTGATGAACCATTCTCTTTCCTCGAATCTATATGGAAAGCAATTAAATTCAAACCCCAAAGACAAAACATGATGAACACAGCAGCTACACTATTGATCTGTCATTTCATCACTGCCCACCCTTCCTCTTGGATAACATCTTCTCCGTAGGCTCAAAGGTAGAGCCCCCTCCTGCTCTTACAAAACATGTTTCTCATGGCTTTAACTGAGCCGAACTCTCCAACTGTTCCCCAAAGACTACAGGTGATGTGATGCTGGCAAGGTGCCTGACGGTGGTGAGAAATGCTGTCCTTGGAAAGAATGAGTGATCTGAGTCCTGCTGGCATGTGACTCCAATTAATTTACATGAGTACCAGCTCTTGGTCTGAACCTATTCATGGTGGGAGAGGTGTGGATATGACCATTTGACGAGGGTGAGATGTAGGAAAAATGAGGAATGCGTTCAACTGTGTCTATACTATCGTCAAAGTTCCCTCCATGCCAGCCCCGCGCCTCACACATTTTTTTTTTTATTCTCAGCCCCAGGTGGTAGGCAACTGCAGGGCTCAGGAGGGAGTTCGACTTGATGCTCCGTGATGACCTAGAGGGGTGGGATGGGGAAGGTTGGAGGGAGGTCCATAAGGGAGGGGACAGTGGCTCAGATGGTAAGGAATCCGCTTGCAGTGTGGGAGACTCGGGTTCAATCCCTGGGTTGGGAAGATTCTTTGGGGGAGGGCATGGAAACCCACTCCAGCACTCTTGTCTGGGAAATCCCACGGAAAGAGGAGCCCGGAAGGGTACCGTCCACAGGGTCGCAGAGAGTCAGACACGACTGTAGCAACTTAAGTGCGTACACATGGCTGATTTACTTCATTGTACAGCAGAGACCAGCACAACTGTAAAGCGATTATACTAAAAACAGATGATCGAAAAGAGAGAGAAGAGAACCTCACCTCACCAAAGAGAGTGGCCCAGTAGTTCCCGAAAAAATATTCAATGAACACAACATTTGAATGTACATAAGCAGGAGGAGACGGGGACGACAGAGAATGAGATGGCGGGATGGCAACACCGACTCGATGGACATGAGTTTGAGTGAACTCTGGGAGTTGGTGATGGACAGGGAGGCCTGGCGTGCTGTGATTCATGGGGTCACGAAGAGTCGGACATGACTGAGCGACTGAACTGGACTGAACTGAACTGAAATATGTATATATAAAATAATTGACCTCAGTTCGGCTGATGGACTACTCCAGGCATGTTCACGGTAGGAAATGAAAGCTACGTGGTCTCTTCGGTGATGAACAGCGTTACTGATGACAGTCAGCATGTTCAGATTAACCTCCGGTGTCTACAAACCCAAGACTGGGGTGCACGTATCCCCTTCTCCCAAACAGACAGCCTTCAACCCTCAGTGAATGGAATCATCCAGTTTGATAGACTCTTGTTAGGAATCAGTCTAGTCTGTACTTTATTGCAAGTTGGGTAGGCTGTCCTAGAAAACCCCTCCCTGCAAGAAGAGAAGTATGAACATAAGATCAGGAGTTTTCTAAGAAGCACTTGGATAGTATCACTTCAGCATTTCTGCACCAGTGCCCGGCGAGGAGACACCAGCAACTCTGCCCCTGAGGGCATGCCAACAGCTTGTGTTATAAACTTCTGCAAATAGGGATTTATTAAAACAGAATCAAGTGACAGCCTTTGGAACTAAGGCAGCACAGACGCAGATCTGAGCTTCTGTGAAGACTGTTGACTTTTATCAAGGTCAACACTGAGATTTATTGACCCAAAAGGTAAATATTGATGGAGGCTCAGAAGGTCAATATTTGCCCCAAGGAAAAATAAATCTTCTCGGTGACCCCCAAACTGAAATCTGGATTCAGCAGACTCCTTTCCAAAATGAACTCGCCGTGACATGAAGATGTCATTTCATTAGTCAAGGACATTGGAAAGCAATGTTAATACTGAACAGTTCATGTTCAAAGTGTTTGTCGCTCAGTCGTGTCCAACTCTTTGTGACTCCATGGACTATAGCCCACCAGGCTCCTCTGTCCCTGGAATTCTCCAGACAAGAATACTGGAGTGGGCTGCCTTTCTCTTCTCCAGGGGATCTTCTTGACCCAGGAATCAAAACTGGGTCTCTTGCATAGCAGGCAGGTTTTTTTTTACCATCTGAGCCACCAGGAAAGCCACTTATGTTCATAGCACTTTCCAAACACTCATTAAAGAGGACAACCCTCTGCCAGATGCACCTGGCTGTTGCTCTCCAAACCCAACAGACGGGTCATTAGAGCCAGGAAAAGGTTAAATCACTTCACCTAGGGCACAGAGAGAGCAGCACATGAATGAGAAGACGGATTGGAGAAGAGGATGGGTTGGGAACTCTGGGGAGACTAGCAAAGATGTAAAGGATCGTGTCTTAATTTCAAGTTCCTGGGAGAATCTTAAATCCATCTGATTGTTGTTGTTGCTGCTAAGTCGCTTCAGTCGTGTCCGACTCTGTGCGACCCCATGGACTGCAGCCTACAGGCTCCTCTGTCCATGGAACTGTCCAGGCAAGAGTACTGGAGTGGGTTGCCATTGCCTTCTCCATTAGCTCAAAACCTAATGACCTTGCAGAATGGTCATCATCAAAAAATCTACAAACAGTAAATGCTGGAGAGGGTGTGGAGAAAAGGGAGCCTTCTTGCACTATTGGTAGGAATGTAAATTGATACAGCCACTGTGGAAGACAGTATGGAGATTCCTTTAAAAACTAGGAATAAAACTACCATATGATCCAACAATCCCACATAGGCATATACCCTGAGAAAGTCATAATTGAAAAAAGTTACATGTATTACATGTATGCAATGTTTGCTGCTGCTGCTGCTAAGTCACTTCAGTCGTGTCCGATTCTGTGTGACCCCACAGACGGAAGCCCACCAGGCTCCCCCGTCCCTGGGATTCTCCAGGCAACAAGTAGATTTGTCAACAGTGGGGGAAGCAATTAACTAAATTAAAGGAATCAGATTAATTCCTTTAATTTAGTTAATTGCTTCCCCCACTGTTGACAAGTCTACTTGGGCTGGTCAACTGTATTGCTTATTTACAGGGAGGCATTTGGGTGTTTACACATCGTAAGTTCTATCATTTCTATCTTTTGAACACTGGTACTTAGGACGAGGAACCTACACTGGTAACTGGGAGGGGAGAGTCATTTTTCTGTTTGCACAACAGTTAGCATCAGATTCCAATATTCAGGAATGCCTTGGCTTTCCCAGTGGGCGCCTGGAATGCTGGTGCTAAGAAATATCACAAAATAGTAACATACAAGTAACGGGCATTTGAATTCATAGAATCAATTTTCTTTTGCATTGTCACAAATTTGAATTTTAAATATTACAAAGTTTTGATTGTCTCTGCTAAAGGAGAGAAGGGAGGCATGGATAATCCAAAATATCAGCTAATTCGACAATCTTTATTTCTGACTTTGGAATATATTATCGCCCTATGTATCATGTTGGCCTTGTTATGGTTTTTGTTTGTTTTTGGTTTTTTTTATATATTTAACATTGGGAAATAATGAACAATTCCAGAGCACCAAGAAATGACAGCCAGAGAAGTGACAGATCATGACTTGCTCTGTCTAATCCACAGACAGGTCCTTGAGTTGATGGGGCTCCACTTCTAGAATTTTGAAGTTTCAAAGTTATTCCAATTGACCTTAAATCTGTTGGAAGGAAGGTGGGGGTCTTCACAGCACATCCATGCTGTTTGCTTGGAAAGAAAACAATTTGACTTGAGTAGGTATACGTAGTTAGCTGATGTCAGTGTCTGAAAAAAAAATTCAGGAGACTTATCAGCAGTTCAGGTCCATCCTTGTTTGATTCTGCCATGAGGTTTTGGAATGGCCTGGGGAAGAGTTACCAATACGATTTGAAAGGGCTTCCCAGGTGGCGCTAGTGGTAAGAAACCTGAATGCCAATGGTTAGAAACCTGCATGCCAATGCAGGAGACCCAAGAGACATGGGGTTTGATCCCTGGGTCGGGAAGATGCCCTGGAGGAGGGCATGGCAACTCACTCCAGTGTTCTTGCCTAGGGAATCCCTCTCCCAGGACAGAGGAACCTGGTGGGCTATATATAGTCCATGGGGTTGCAAAGAATTGGACACATCTGAAGCGACTTAGCACGCACTCCCTGTTACAGAAGGGTAATTTGACAGACAATATGGCGCAGACAAATGAAAGTGTTTACAGGGTTTAATATTTAATAAGGTAAAATGAAAAAGCAGGCAGGAGATGAAAAAATCTGTAGCGAGTCAGAATTCCTGCCGATTGTCAGAGCAGCCGCGTCTCCTGGGGGTCTGGGTAAGCAAGGCACTGTTGTGCAGAAATTGTTATCTCGGGTATATTGATTGTGTGTGCTCTAGTCAAGCTGTCAGCTTCTCTCTCCTGTCTTTATTTTATTTTTTATTTTCAACATTACGGTATCCTCCTAAACCCTCCTGTAATGCTTGGCCTTCAAAGCTTAGCCGCAGGGGCAAGTGCTCGGCAGAGGAGCTGGGCTAGGCTGGGACCGGCCCATTCCATCTGTGAGCGGCAGCCCTTTGGCCTTCCTAGCCCAGGTGCCTGTGAACTTGGAGTCCAGCTGCCTGCCACAGACCCTTCCCCTCTTCGACTTGGATGAGATGCCGATGGGTTTGCAATCACAACGCATCCCTGCTTTGCGTTACGTTGTTGTTCAGTTGCTAAGTCGTGTCCTACTCTTTGCAAACCCATGGACTGAAGTCCACTAGGCTCCTCTGTCCATGAGATTTTTCAGGCAAGAATACTGGAGTGGGTTTCCATGCTCTCCTTCAGGGGATCTTCCAGATCCTGGGCTTGAACCCATGTCTCCTGCACTGGCGGGTGGATTCTTTACCACTGCACCACCAGGGGAGCCCTTCCTTTAATGTTACTTCATCTGTAAACATCTCAACTTTCCCATCTGGAAATGGGAATTATGCTGTCTGGAAGGTAAAATGAGATGATAAACCTAAAAGCCTCAGTACACTTCTTCCTGCACAGAGCTGTCCCTCGTGAGTGGCAGCTGCTGCCAGATCATTGTCTCCCCCAGAACTCTGTGAATGAATTAAGGGAGGGTTTGGGTTCCAGAATGCCTAGGCTTGAACCCAGAATCCTAGAATTCTTGAGCTGGAAAGGACCTGGTGTGGTTATCTCATCTATCCAACTGCCTGTCTTATCCACCCGGACAGCTGACAATCTCTCTACTGTTAAAAGACCATTAGAAAAGGTTCTGAGACATTCTCTGACCTGAAGCCTGGTGTTTACACAACCTCACAGCAGCCTTAGTAGCTCAAACACCTCTTAACCTGTTACAGAGAAGGAGGAGGTGATTGAGGATGAGACGGTTGGATGGCATCATCAACTGATCAGACATGAGTTTGAGCAAACTCCGGGAAATGGTGAAGAACAGGGAAGCCTGGCATGCTGCAGTCCATGGGGTCGCCAAGAGTCAGACACGACTGAAAACCTGTTACAGGGAGGGGGGAGAGCATGGGGAGGGGCCTGGAGCCCCGCTTTCAGCCCCTCCTCTGGTGTCTGTAAAATTATTCCAGCTTCATCAGCTGCTCCTCAGCAATTTTCTTTGCCCAGTGCTCTTTCAATGACGCCCACAGAAACACCAAAGAATACCACAAGCCCAACCTGCTCCTCCAGCCTCAGAGAGCGTGAGAGCTCTCTGCTAACAGGTCAAGGTCAAGACTGTGCCCTGTGCTAACCAGACCAAAGTCCTCACAGGGAATCTCTTCCCACTCACAAAGCTACTCCTTGGCCTCCTCCAAAGTTTCACCTCAGGAGCCATATCGTGACAATAATAATAACAATGATAAAAACTGCCTTCACTATGCGCTTTTCTACATCTGAAAACCTTCCACATCCCACTTGACCTTCACAGAAACCCATCATCATAGAGATGGGGAAGTCGGTGTTGAGAAAAGCCCAGAGTCATATAATTGGAATGAAGTGTCCACGGCAACATGAGTCTTCTGAGGCCAAGTCCTGGGCTGTTCGTATTAAACAGCAAATGAAAAATGGCTGCTTTTCAGCTAAGGGCGATTTCTTTCCCAGTCCTTCTCCAGGGGTATTTGGCAAAGTCTGGGGCCATTTTGTCTGTCACCACTGGGTAATGGGTGGGTGTTACTGGCCTCTAGGGAGCAGAGGTGGAGATGCTGCTGAACATCCTATAATACATAGGGCAACCCATCACCACAGAGACTCCAGCCCGATGCATCCACAGTGCTGAGGTTGAGAAAGCCTGCCCTCCACTTACCATAAGGGGCAAGTAACAGAATCGAGTGACCTGTCAGTTCAGGCTCCCCTTTCCTGAGTATGCTACTGGGCCCACCTGCTTTCCCCAGAGACAACTTCGTGGATGTTGGCAAAGGAAGCTGGGATACTTGGAAGAAACGTAATGGCTAAATGCGGAGTTGTTGGAGTCTGTAAAGCCACTGGTAAAGTTATTTTCATTTTGCTTTTTAAATTAGTTTGGGAGTTGGTGTTCTTCTTTACATAATTACAAGCTGACAAACATGCTTCTGTATTTTTTTTAATTAACAGATATTTGTATTCAAGTTTTCCAAATTACACACCGCAGCTTGCACATTACAGGACAGCTGCCGTGCTCCAGATGTGGGCCATAACCAGAACATGGTAATGGTGAAATGCAAAAGAAAGAAAGGGAAAAGGAAGAAAAAGTTAATGTATCTGGATGGAGAAGAGCAATTTGAGTCAATGTGTTTGGATTTTTTTTTTATGGAGATGAATACCTTAGATTCTCCCAAATTTTCAGCTCGGTTTGAACATTTGGGATGAAGCCGTCTGGGTCATTCATTGCTGCCATCAAAGGCTCACCAGTGCCTTGTAAAAGCAGATTACAGATGAAATGGGGCACGTATAAATGCTAAGAGTGAGCTGGAGAAACTATCCAAAATGCTCCTGTTTACAAGCACCTTATTAAATACGCTAAGCTCCTCCTAAAGAAAGCTGCTCTGAGATGAGTAAGCTGTCATATATATTTGTTTAGCCCATTTATAAGATTGCACCACTTTTGCTCACATGATTCCAGGAGAAGGCTCTCAGGAGCCCATGGATCAGGAATCGTACACAACAGCACTTTGCAACAGGAAAATGGCAGGGATATGAAATGGAGTTTTCAGCTGTAATCTGCCAGCAGGCTTGCTGTGTGACCTTAGGAAAGGGTCTGAGCCTTTCTGGGATGCAGTTCTCTTATTTGTAAAAAACAGTGGGTGTGGCTTGATGATTTCGAAGGTCCCTTCAGCTCTAACAGGATGTGATTAGATGTGTTTTTGAGCATCGTACCAGACACAGAAACACCCTGCCACATCCTTGGAACAGATCTCTGATGGGAGGGAGTCACTTGGAGCAGAGGTGTCTGAGAACCTGCTCTGCTACCATTCACTGGAGGACCAGGCTCAGAGCACAGCACACTTCTGCTCGGACAGAAGAGGGCGCTCAGGTGCCAAGGAAGCCACTTAACTGTGAAAACCACGTTGAGGGTAGAAGTCCCAGTGTGGTCAAGGGGGACTCACTTTATTCACTTAGTCAATAAACAGTTGCTCAATGCTTCCCATGGGCACAGGGGAAGGAGAGAGAAGACAGATTTTCTGGGTTTAGAACCACCAGTCTTCCAGGGAGAGGGGGTTATTACTACCTCTATTACTACTACTAGAAGGGAAAACATACTGGCCATTCAGTGTGGTGTGGCAAGTCCTAAGATGAAGGTAATTCACAGAAAAGAGGGAAAGATAGCTCCTGAGGAGGTGATATCTATGCAGAGCCTGTAAGAAGGGGTGGGTATGAACCAAGGCAGAGGCAGTCAGAGCGTCCTGTTAGGGTTGTGGAGCTGTGGGCAGGGTGATAATGGAGCTGGGTGTGTCCAAGGTCATGCAGGCAACCCCACATTAGGATATAGGAAATGTCCTCCCCATAGACAGATTCTGGGTTTCCCTGGTGGCTCAGATGGTAAAGAATCTACCTGCAATGCAGGAGACCCAGGTTCGATCCCTGGGTTGGGAAGATCCCCTGGAGAAGGGAATGGCTACCCACTCCAGTATTCTTGCCTGGAGAATCCCATGGACAGGGGAGCTTGGCGGGCTACAGTCCGTGGGGTCAAAAAGAGTTGGACATGAGACTGACAACTAAGCACATAGACAGATTCTACCCAAGCAAATCAAGGGAAGAGCAAGTAGCCATGAAAGAGCCTCCAGTGAACCCTGGTGGTAGCCTTGACACTCTTCACACCATTTATGGCACAAGGCCACTTTGAGTAACTCAGAGATGATGTGCCAACCTGGCATATGGCTTTTGTGGGTCTTATCTAAGCTGGAGATAGGTTCTTTCCAGGATTCTCTTGTTGAGTGGAGGAAAGAGGCACCAGGAGAGCTTTCCCATGTTTTTTTAATCTTCTACCTTCTCCCTACTATTGACTCCCTGGGAACAGCAAAGTGCTGGGGTCCTAGTACACAATTTTTTTTTTTTTTTTAGGTCTACTGTTTTGTTTTTTGGCTGTGCGCGGTCTTAGTTGTGGCATGCAGGATCTTCAGTTGCAGCATGAGAATGATTAGCTGCAGCATGTGGGGTCTAGTTCCCTGACCACTGAACCCAGGTCCCTGGCCTTGGGAGCTCAGAGTTTTAGCCACTGGGCCACCAGGCAAGGTTTTGAATGGTTGTATTTCATTCCAGCAAAACCAGTAAGGGGAATCAGTTTTGCTAATATGTTAATGTGCTTAATTAATGTAAGACTCTACTTGAGTTCAGATAACACCATACAAAAGAAAATCTGTCTGAAACTAGCCTTCTTTTCCCCAAGTCACAGAACAGCCAAACTGCTTAGGGTTGACACTGCCACCTAGAGGTCACCTAGGGAACTGCGACCTTCCCTACAATCACCCTCTTCCCTTAGGGATATTCCGCATTTGAAAAAGTCTCCTTTCTGTTTTTCACTCTTCAGAACTCAGTTCATTCCACTTTAGGCACACCGCTTTCCATGTTCGTACACATTTCTGTTTGGCCCCTTAATTTTTTTTTTTTAATTTGAATTTTCTAGGAAATTCCATCCTTTCCTTTTCTTCCCTTTCTTCTAGTCTTTCACAATCTCCTTATTAAACATCATTGTAATTACAGTCGACCCTGGAACAGCACGGGTTTGAACTGCACAGGTCCACTTATACATGGATTTTTTTCATTAAATAGTACTACAGTACTGCGCTATCATGGCTGGCTGAGCCCACAGATGCAGAACCTGGGATACAGAAGGGAATCAGAAGGATACAGAAGGGATACAGAAGGCCACCTGCAGAGACACAGATGGATTTTCGACTGCATAGGGGTTGGTGCTCCTAGCCCTGGCACTGGTCCAGGGTCACTGGTATTATCCATTCAGTTCAGTTCAGTTCAGGTGCCTCCAGCACCTCCCTCACTTGCAGTGACTGCAAAAGGGCTCGGGTAGTTTTAAGAGCTAAAATATTAAACAAATAGTGCTTTTCAGTTTTCCTTTAATCTATTGTTTATCCCCTCAACACAACAGTTTTCACCTTCCTAGGTATCTCTTTATTGTCATCTTCCTCTAAGAAGCAGATTCTTATTTAGGTGGGTTTTGATTATTTATAAGCAGAATGTATTATCCACAGTTCTGGTGACACAAACTCTGGAAACAGAACTGAATAAACACCATGAAAAGCGCAATAATCTGGAGGTCAAATCATTAGTAAAAAACCATCAAGGTCCATCTCTGATTCTTGAATGACTACGGGATGCAGAGGCAATTCCGAGTGCCCAGTTTTCCCAGCTCTGACCTGAGAATAATGATCTCTACTGAAAAGACTGCAATAATTACCAACTGTTTAAAAATTTTCAAGAGATAACAGCTGGATGTGAACACGAGATAGAAAGCCACCGGAAGCCGGACAGGCTTTTAATGTTCTGTTCTGGGTGCTGCCTCCTTATCCTGTCATCTGACCTTCAGCTTGTCATTGAGATTCTTTCTTTTTTGCACCCATAAAAATAGGACCACATTACCTTAACTCAGCAAGTCTAGGAGGGGGAGTTACTGTAGAAAAAGCTCTGAAAGGAACCATGGAGGTGAAAAAAAAAAAAATCACTGTGATTCTTTGCTTGGAGATCAAGCTAAAGTGTTAGAATCGAAAGCACTCATCATAAATCAATGTCTAATCTAAATTAGCAAAGAACACCGAGGCAGGGCTTCTATATCTTTCCTGTGGTCCACCCTGTAAGGCCTACAGACAAAGAGGCAGGGGAATCTTGTTATTCATTTCAAAAGATTCATTTCAAATCACTGCAGTGATTCATTTGTAGTGATTTTCCTAACACACAGGTTCTGTGGGCCTTGGGCCCAGTTCACTGTACAGACAAGATGACCAGCAATGGAATCTGACGAGGTAAGAGCAGTATCTGAAAATTCAATCAGTCTAAGAGAGACAGTTTCATGGCAGAGAATTTATATGGCCCCTTTTTTGATTTATGATGATAAACCCACTGCTGCAAAGCAACACTAAAGCTCATCTGGTCTCTTTTATTTGGAAAGTTGAGAATACCAGATTAGTTAGAAGGGATGACACCTCAGTGCCTGTTTTACTGGAAAATATCACAGGGTATAATCACCATGTACACATTTCCTAGACCTGGTGATTGTACAGAAAAGGCCTGGGAGAGAGAGCGCAGGGTTATGCAGATATATTCCTTCACACAGGCTTCCCTGGTGGCTCAGGGCTAAAGAATCCACCTGCGTTGCAGGAGATGTGGCTTCCTTCCCTGGGTCAGAAACATCCCCTGGAGACGGGACTGTCAACCCACTCCAGTATTCTTGCCTGGAAAATTCCATGGACAGAGGAGCCTGGTGGGCTACAGTCCATGGGGTCTCAAAGAGTCGGACATGACTTAGCAACTGAGCACCTACATTCCTTCACATGCTGTGTCTCCCGAATGAAGAGGGAAAATCACACTAGATCTGCCTGGGGTGGATGTGTTCCTCCTCTTGGCTGCTCAGCAGGAGTAACCCTTCCTACATTGGGAGAAATTCAGTATCCACGAGGTTTAGTAGGAAAGAGTCTCCTTCCATCCCCAGGTAGAAGTTGCAAAAATCCAGATCCTGGTTTTCTCAGCTTCCCTTGCAGCTAGAGTCCAGGCCCAGCACCTGCTAACATGACCCACTTCCCAGACTCAGCCTGAGAGTTAGTGATGCTGAGAGGAGGTTAAGCAGAGCATCTCTTCCATCAGGACTGGCAGCTATGGTCAGATGGAGGTGGGGGTCTACATATTTGCTGGCATTAGCTGGAGCTCTGATGATGGTTTGGGGTATCATGTAGACTACCTTACCCAGGTGGCACTAGTGGTAAAGAACCTGCCTGCCAATGCAGGAGACCTAAGGGACACAAGTTCCATCCCTGAGCCAGGAAGATGTCCTGAAGGAGGGCACGGCAACTCACTCCAGTACTCTTGCCTAGAAAATCCCACAGACAGTGGAGTCTGGTGGGCTACAGTTGACGGGGTTACAAAGTGTCAATTACAACTGAAGCAACTTAGTACACATGCATGTAGATCACCTCAGGGCCTGGTCATCAGCTCTCCTGCAGTTTGTGACCTGCCCGACATTCTCTTCTATTTATACCAGCCAGAAGGCTGGTGTGGATTTCCACTAAGGCCCCACGTGCACGCAGGGGTGCCACATGTGCACACACACACACCATACACACCTTCTTTTCCTTCCCTAGTCGTCTTCTCTTGCCTTGGAAAATGTTAGGTACAGCTAGCTGAAACAATCACACAAGAATGGGGGGAAAAGCCCTATGTTCATTTCCCCCATCATCCACATGAAAAGTGACACAGAAGAAGGAACGATATTCTGCTCTGATTGAGTCGATAGCCTTAAATCTACCCTCTCTTTCACTCAAGTGGGACGCTGGCCAAAGTCAATGGGAATTAGATTTGTATAACGAAGGGCAGAGCTGAACCCATAGAGACTGGAGGATAATTTAGCACACAACTTATTTCATGCCAACTCTAAGTTTTGAAAAAAGAAGAGGCAGAAATTGAGTCCTGAGGCCAATCTGCATGTGTATGTTAGTCACAGGCTTCTGAATCCCAGGCCAGAGGTCCGCTGGCATGAAAAATCTGTTCATTTTATGGTGGGGGAGTCTTCTTAGGACCTCTGTATCACACAATTGCCTGCCCAACCCACATCGCCAAGTTCAAACTGACCCACCCAATGTTGAGACCACCTTGAAGGCCCCCACTCCGTCAGTGGCAGAATTGGCTGTGGCACACACTCCCGGTGTAGAGGCCAGGGGCCCATAGGAATCAACAGAAACAAGGCTGTGATGGAGCAAGGTCAGCTGCTGCTGTGAGACAAAGAGCCCTGGTGGCAGCTGAAACCAGTGTCCCAACCTTAGGTCTGGACCCAGGTCTCCTACAATTCTCAGGGAGACCCTGACCAAGACCTTGTACCTCTCAGAATCTCAATTCACTTACCAAAACTGAGTTATCTAGACTCATACAGTGTAGTAGAAATGGCCTGAGATTAGGAAGCACACAACTCAAACACAGGCTTTATGACCTTGGCAAGTAACTCAACAGTGCTTCCATTTTGACATCTTTAAAACAAGGTTAATGCCTTTTATGGAGTTTGGAAGAATTAAGAGTAATGACTTATATCAAGTATGTATTGATAACATACCATCCGGCAAAAAGGGATTCAATAAATGTTAGTATCTATTGCTCATTGATTCATTCAACAAATATTTATTGACGCTGCCCACATGCCAGGTACATGCTATGTGCTGGGGACCCAGTGATTTATGAGTCAGATAATGTTCTGACTCACAGTGTTTTCTCTCCTTATGAGAAGAGGCAGGTTCATGTTCTGTGATTCAGGGTACAGAAGCAGGATTCACAATCCCTTCCGTTGCCCTGTGAGTTCCTGGAGGGCAGAGACCGGCTCTGACTCTGCTTCCAGTCTGCGTACAGTCAGTGCTCAGTGAACATTTGGGGGTAGAGCTAAGTTAGACCCAAGGTGAAATGCTGCAGGTGCCCATTTCACGACTAAGACATTCAATGCTTTATGCCGAGTGCTTCCTGAGACTTGCTCACCTCTTCACATTCTAAGTGTTTGCTCATCATCATCTATCTTTCTAACTCTGTCATCTCTGAACTGTTGGCAAATAATTTCAGTGATCCAGTGGTTAAAACTCCACACTTCCAACACTGCATGGGTTCGATCCCTGGCAGGGGAACTAAGATCCCCCATGCTGCATGGCGTGGACAAAAAGACTTAAAATTTATTTCTTTAACTGGATTTTAAGAATGTGAAATATGCTGGAGGTCACCTTAGTTGAACCTCTCTCCCATGGCAATCTCTTTTATGACACCACTTCTTACACATTATTCTCTAGTTTCCCCCATAGAAATGGCTGTTGACAGCAGGCTGGCTGCCTAACAAGGCCAACTGCTTCTTTCTGCAGAAGGTTTCTTTCTTGCCAAGTTCTTTCTCCTATCTTCTGTAATTTCATTAAAGGAATATTTGCTGGCCTCCTACTGTGTGCCGGACACCATATTTGAAAGGAAAGACACAGTAACAAGTAGCCAGGGCCCCCACCCTCCAAGGATTGGCAAGACTGCCGAGGACTTGTCCCTTTGGGTTATGTCCTCTCAGCCACGTGGGAGAGGCGAACTTTTATTTCTGGGGACAATTATTTTGGCCTTCTAAGTCAGTGTTGCTTAAAATATGGCTGCTGGAATGAGAACCACCTGGAATGTTTGTTTGATTGTAATTTCCCGGGCTCCTCCTGGGATTAATGAATCGGAATCTCTAAGAATCTAGGGATTGGATTCACTGGAATCTGCAATTTAAACAAGCACCCCAGGTGATTTTGACACATGAGAAAGCCTGGAAGTCTTGCGCGTCTTGCCTCAATAATGCACAAAGTCCTCCACCCTTCCTCGGATGACATCATCTCCAGGCTCATGCCCACCCCGGCCCTCTCAGCCTTCTACAGATGCCCTGGTTTGTAAGGAGCTAAGATGTGACTCTCAGGGCGGAGCACGCTGCTCCCAGGTGAGGTCACATCAGCAGAGACTGGGACGGTGGGGCTGCCACGGTCCCCTGTGCTAGTGTCCCCGATACAACCACAGCCCTTTCTACTGAGGAAGCAGAAAAGTCCATTCTTTGTAACCATGTCACACTGTTACCTCATACTGAGATTTCAATAAACAAACCTTTTCAATTAAGACTCTGGAATTAAGACAGAGGAAGATCTGTTTATCAAATTTGTGAATAATGCAACATCACAAAGGAGAGACAGATCATGAAATTAAAATATCAATTATTTTTTTCTTCAAGGAGATGTTAGCATGAATTGCTCTGAGCAAGCCCAAGGTGGCTGCTAGTGACCACAGATGAATTTCCTGGTGTTTGCATGCATGCTAAGTCGCTTCAGTCATGTCCAACTCTTGTGACCCCGTGGACTGTAGCCCACCAGGCTCTTCTGTCCATGAGATTCTCCAGGCAAGAATACTGGAGTGGATAGCTGTTCCCTTCTCCAGGAGAGCTTCCCAACCCAAGGATCAAACTCGTGTCTCTTACATCTCTTGCACTGGCAGACGGGTTCTTTACCACTAGCGCCACCTAGGAAGCCCTCCTAAGTGTTTATGAACCATCAAATTTACCTCCTGCAGATTTTTCCCCCATAAGACATCTCTATGAAAACCATGTGTTTGCTGTTTCTAGAATCTACTGCCATCCACTCCTCCACTCTAAAAAAACTATACTTTCTCATATTTTCCATTATTTCTTGACTATTGTTCACCCAGAATGGTTCCAGGATCTTATCCTCAAATTGTTTCAACATCCTGGGAAGTTAATTTTGCTGCTTCCTTTGTGGCTCAGCAGGTAAAGAATCTGCCTGCAGTGCGGGAGACCTGAGTTCAATCCCTGGGTTGGGAAGAGTCCCTGAAGAAGGGAAAGGCTACCCACTCCAGTATTCTGGCCTGGAGAATTCCATGGACTGTAAAGTCCATGGAGTCGCAAAAAGAGTCGGACATGACTGAGTGACTTTCACTTTTAGTCCATATTTGTTTAAATGTCTAGTCATCATCATTATCACCATCATCAGGATAGCTAACATTTATTGAATCTTTTACCATGTCAGACTCAGACACCGAGTGTGTTATTTGCATCCCATCTTTAATCTATACAACAAATCTATGACATCTGTACTCTATTCTACAGAAGGGTAAGCTGATTCCAGGGCAAGCCCTCGTAGCTCAGATGGTAAAGAATCTGCCTGCAGTGCAGGGGACCCGGGTTCGATCCCTGGGTCAGGAAGATCCCCTGGAGAAGGAAATGGCAACCCACTCCAGTATCCTTGCCTGGAAAATCCCGTGGACAGAGGTGGGCTGCAGTCCATGGGGTCGCAAAGAGTCGGGCATGACTGAGAGACGAACACTTAACACTTAAGCTGATTACAGAAGGGTAAGCTGAACCAGGGGAGGTTAGTATTGGCATGAGTCTATGAAGTGACAGGGCTGGCACTGAACCTTTGAACTCTGGGAATCTCAACCTTATACAGACTCTTATCATCACATCACCTCGCTCAGGTTTCAGTTCCTTCTCGACCAAGCGCATTCTCCCTCAAATATGAAAAGCATACTGGAAAAGACAGAACCAAAGCAAAGCCAAGAAGAAGTTCTCCGTAACTGATGAACACTGTGTTCCTTTATCAAGCAGTACTGGAAATCTCCATGTTGTCTTTTCTCAGGATTTCCCTTTTTCTTTCTCTGCAAATTTAGCTCAGTCCTGGACTTGATGTTGCCTGGCCCCTCCTCCTCTTTGAATCCACCCTGTGCTGGGTACCCATCTTCCATCCTTTCTGTGCATCTTGCTACAACCTGAGGTCCCTAGAGAGCTGTCTGGGTGGCCACGTTGGCTTCTTTAGAAGCCACCCAGTGCTTTATCAGTATGATTTATATTGGATTGTCAAAGTACATTTTGTTTTTTGAAGCTCCCATCTTTCTGGAACCACCTTTCCTTTTGCTTGCCTTCTTCTTTTTTTTTTCCTGTGGATTTCAGCGATAGGCCTACAGCCTAGGATAGGCACCTGATCATGCCTGGTGTCCTGTTTTTATTTTAATTCTCAAGACTAGCATTCATTTTCCTTCACGGTTTCCAAGACATCCATCCATCCATTCATCCATCCCTGTATCCTTTCAACATGCCTTTCCTGAGTGCCTAGTGCATGCCTAAGTCATTAAGAAGTGTACATCTTATTGGCACACTGCCTGGCACGTATTGGGTTTTCAATAAATACTTGTTGAAAAAGAGGAAATTATTTAGACTTGAGCCCCAAGTGGCACAGTCCCTCATTGATTTTTTTCTCAACATTCTACAAAATCAAGCTGCCTATAAGGCGATTAGAAAGATGTTAAGATGGATGCAACTAGAGATTATCATACTAAGTGAAGTCAGAAAGAGAAAGACAAATATCATATGATATCACTTATATGTGGAATTTAAAATATGACAAAAATGAACCTGTCTAAAAAAAAACAAAAACAGATTCACAGACCTGCAGAACGGACTTGCAGATGCCAAAGGGTAGCGGATGGAGAGGGCCAGATTGGGAGTTTGGGGTTAGTAGATGCAAATTATTACATTCAAAATGGATAAACAACAGGGTCCTATTGTATAGCACAGAGAACTATATCCAACCTAATGGGACAGAGAATAATGGAAAAGAATATTAAAGAAGAGTGTATATATGAACCTAACTGAGTCACTTTGCTGTACAGAAGAAATCAGCACAACATTGCAAATCAACTATATGTCAGTCAAAAAAAAAAAAAAAAAAGATGTTAAGAATTCTGCTTTTGCCTGACTGGCCTTCCAGAGAGTTGAAGGTCCCCATCATGGCAGTAACTTACTTCTGTGCTGATTTGTACTCGGTACCAGGAAAGAGCATGCATATCCTGTATGCTACACAGAGCAATCACCTCTGCTTCTTTTGTCTGCACCCTCATTCAGACTCTGCCCACCACGCTTCCCACCTCCCGGAGCATGCATTCTCCCACGGCGATGATTCCTTGATGCCCAGTACCGCCATCTGCACCTCACCATGGTCCATTCCAAGGTGCCTCCTACCAAGCCTATGACGTCAAGTCCAGGGGATAACTGTCAACATGCTGGGGTGTTCAATTTTAAGGCTTCCTTAATTTATCATTCTGTGCCGTGTGGAGGCGATCGCATGGTTCTTTCAGGGTTGCTCCTTGTCCCTCTTTCTCTGATATCTTCTTTGAAGGCTTGCTAGCCACTCCCCACTTCTTTCTGTCATACCTAGTGTCCTCTCAAATAGGTGTGTTCTTTTTTTTTTCACTCTCTTATTCTTTAAATTATGAAAGTATGATGACACATTTACCGGAGACTTGGAAAATACAGAAGAAGGCTACATATAGTTCCACTATCTATTACAATTATTTAAGTGGATAAATTAAGGTTTTTAGTTGGAGTTTCAATGTCAAACTCTCAAAAACTAACAGAATGCCAATAATACAGAGAAGTCGAAGGATACAGTAGACCTGAAAAGCACTATGAACCAGTTCAACACAATTAAGATGGATACAATTTTCACACAACAGTAGGGGCACAGAGAATAGAGGGGAAGACAGATTTGAGAACGGAGCTGAACTCTTCCAGTTCAGATGGGCGTGTTCTTCACCTTCCCTCCAACTTCAGTTTCACTGACTGTCAGTGAGGTTTCCTCCACCCCATGTGTGGAGTCTGCAAAACCAACCTGCACACTTCCTTGTGCCTGTCTTCTGCTGCAATTACATCCTAATGCAAAGTTTCTGATAACCATACACTGGTTATTACCTCCCCCATCCAATGGAAATTAATACATCCGGGCCAGGAAGCTCTCTGACTTCTGGTGCAGGGCACAATACATGAAAGCACTGGTGTTACCAATGGCCTCAAAGCCCTAAGCCCTTGGCTCTGGCCACACCAAGCACCCTGCAGTTCCTGGAACTGGCTTCATTCATTGAGGATTTAGCATATGCCATGAAATACCTGAATATTCACTGGAAGGACTGATGCTGAAGCTGAAGCTCCAATTCTTTGGCCACCTGATGCGAGGAGCTGACTCATTGGAAAAGACCTTGATGCTGGGAGGGATTGAGGGCAGGAGGAGAAGGGGGCAACAGAGGATGAGATGGTTGGATGCCATCACCGACTCAATGGACATGAGTTGGAGCAAACTCCGGGAGACAGTGGAGGACAGGGAAGCCTGGCGTGCTGCAGTTCATGGGGTTGCAAAGAGTCAGACATGACTGAGCGACTGAAAAACAACAGTGGAAGACCCTTTCCTTCCTCCAAGCCCTCTCCAATCCCTGGGTTATTTTCTTAGGCTACCTTCAACTCATCCTTGGAGCTCTGCTTTGTGGAGGAAGCTTCCTCTGAGAGCTCTCCGCACCCAGCGGGTCACCATACTTCCTGGCTGCTCCCACAGAAAGAGCTCCATGCAGACTGCCCTGGGCCCCATCTACCTGCACCTTCAGTTCAGTTCAGTCTCTCAATCGTGTCCAACTCTTTGCAACCCCATGAATCACAGCACGCCAGGCCTCCCTGTCCATCACCAACTCCCGGAGCTCACTCAAACCCATCTCCATCGAGTCGGTGATGCCATCCAGCCATCTCATTCTCTGTCGTCCCCTTCTCCTCCTGCCCCCAATCCCTCCCAGCATCAGAGTCTTTTCCAGTGAGTCAACTCTTCGCATGAGGTGGCCAAAGTATTGGAGTTTCAGCTTCGTTGCGTGTTTTCAAATCTGTCTTCCCCTCTATGCTCTGTGCCCCTGGATGCATCAGCATCATAGGGATATATCTGCCTTTCTAAAGGTTTGGCACACTTTCCAGTGTGTGCTGAGAAAACATCAGGGCTTCCCAGAGGCAGGGACCACAATTTCAAGGGAGAGAATGGTGAACGCACAATTCACAAACAAAACCAAACTCCCCAAACACTGTCAAAAGCATAAAGTCTCTGACGAGGAGCTATTAAGGACACACAGTCCAAATTCACTGGGAACAAAGGACCCGTCTACAACCACTATTTATCACCCAGAAAACACTCTCTTTTTGTTCCATTGTCAATGCTCCACAGACCACATCTGCTTTTGGACAGAGGGAGGAAGACAGGGAGGGAGAGAGAAATGAATAGAAATGAGAGTATGGGTTTCGTTTATTTATTTATTTTACACATAAATCAGCTAATCTGTTTAACATTCATATTAAAGTTGTAATCACCTTTGCACACATTAAAATACAAACCGGCCCCAGTAATAGGCCTTAAGAACAACATTACAATAGCTATTAACATATAACAGCTACCTTATCAACTTACAACATCCCTATAAAATAATAACTGCATCCAGGACTGATTTGAGGGAAATTCATTCTCCCAGAGCACTGAAGCCTGACCCAGAGACTGGGGAAGCCAGAGTCGAGCTGCTCTGGCTGACTCGAGAGGCGGCGTTGGGGTAATGGCAGGAACACTGGTTGGGGAGGCAGAAGGTTTGACCTTTTGTTTCGGCTTTATCCCCCACCAGCCTCCCTGATGACTCAGATGGTAAAGAATATGCCTGCAAGGTGGGAGACCCGGGTTTGATCCCTGGGTCAAGAAGATGCTCTGGTGAAGGGAATGGCCACCCACTCCTGTATTCTTGTCTGGAGAACTCCATGGCCTGAGAAGCCGGTGTGGCTACAGTCCACGGACTTGCAAAGACATGGCTGAGTAACTGCTATTACCACCCACTGGACGTATGACCTGGGATAAATTTCTTAAGCTCGTTAAGACTCAGTTTCCTTACCTGCAAAATGGAATGAGTTTAATATGGACCATTTTTAAAGTCTTTATTGAATTTGTTACAATATTGCTACTGTTTTATGTTTTCCTTTTATGGCCATGTGGGATCCCGGTTCCCAACTAGGGACTGAACTCATACCCCCTGCATTGAAAGGTGAAGTCTTAACCACTGGACCACCAGCGAAGTCCCCAGGATCTCTTCCTTTTAGTGTTTTTGTTGGGAATCAAAGAGATCACAAGAAGTACCTCGAGTGTGTTGTAGATGCTTAATAAACATTAGTGTGGTAGCTCAGTTGGTAAAGAATCTGCCTGCAATGCAGGAGACCCAAGTTTGATCCCTGGGTCGGGAAGATCCCCTGGAGAAGTAAATGGCAACCCATTCCAGTATTCTTGCCTGAAGAATCCATGGGCAGAGGAGCTTGGCGGGTTATAGTCCATGGGGTCACAGAGTTGGACAGGACCAAACAGCTAATGACAAGCATCAGGTGCTGAATAGGGGCCAGAGCTGAACAGAAAGCTGCAGAGGACTGGACCAGCTCTAGACAACAGTGTACTTTTTCCACTCATTTATTTCATTTACTCACTCACTAAACATTTGTTGATAGTCACAGCTGATCAGATGATATAAAAAATTTTAAAGCATTAGTTTCTCTCCTTGTGGGACTCATGATTGAGTTGGTAAGGTATCCAGTAAGCAAAAAATTGGGCAGGATAGATCACTTGATATAACAGGGAATTTACATCATGTCTGGGAGGACAGAGAAAAGCGTGTCTCTGAGCTGCAAACAGGAAATGACCTCATGGCAGAGGTGAGGTTTGAGCTGAGCCTCGAAACAGGAAGCATATTTCAAAAAATGATGAAAGACTATTTAGGCTGAGGGAATTGCATACGCAAGGACATGAGGGCATGTTTATATCCAGGGAATATTATTGTTTTCTTTCTTGCTTGGCTAAAGCTTGAAGAGCAAGGAGGAATGAAGAGAAGTTGACACTGGAAAGACAGCTGGTTCCAGATTGAAGAGCACTTTCAGTGCGGGGTGATGGCGCAGACTCAGATACCAGGTGGAGGTGTCAGGGCTCAGTTTATAGACAGAAGGCAACTGGTGGACTTGGCTGAGATGGGGAAGAGTAGATCTGACTTGCATCTTAGGAAGCTACAAGCAGTGAAGAATGACAACGGTGAAGGATGACTCTGGGAAAGAAAGAGAGGAGCTGAAGAAGATACTCTAATACTTTGGGAGCAAACGATGAGGATAAGAAGGGGGATAGAAACAGTTCAGACAAAAATTGTCATAATAAGATAAATGATCGGCTGTGGCAGATATCAAGAGGAGGCTGGAGATGACGTGGGTTTCAGGACGAGATACTGGGAATATGGGGGGATCCTTCACTGAGATGAGGACCTCAATAGGGGGTTCAATATTTTTTAGTGCTCAAGTGTTGAATCAGAAGAGACAATAGGGCATATGATATGAGATCTCATGGACTAGGAAACAAAACAACTCACAAGTGTATTTTCATTATCTGCTCTCACAGTTAGACCCTAGAACAGGTGCTAGGGGTTTAAACTTGGAACCAGGCAAGACTGAGTTAGAACAAAATCAAATATTTTGGGGATCACTTAGAAACATTAATCCTTAGTACTCTATACAATAGTCAACCATCAACCCAATTGCCAAAAATGCTGTTCTCACATGATTTTGTTGTTGTTGTTCAGTTGCTAAGTCATATCTGAAACTTTGAGACTCCATAGACTGTAGCCGGTAGGCTTCTCCGTCCATGGGATTTTCCAGGAAGAATACTGAAGTCAGTTGCCACTTCCATCCCCAGGGGATCTTCCTGGATCAGGGATCAAACTCATATCTCTTGCACTGGCAGGTGGTTTCTTTATCAATGAGCCACCAAGGAAGACCCTCTTATATGGTGGGCCTACAAATTTTTATGCTGAATTTTAAATATTTGAAACCTGGGACCATAGGACACCTCGGAGGATACCCAAATGTCTAGACAAAGACAAGAATGATAGCGCATGAGCACCAGAGTGAGTGTCTCTGTGTTCACAAGCCTTTCTATTTTGTTTCTTCCTGGGTGTTAGCTGAGGGCCCAGGCAGGCTACACTGACCAGCATCCTGTGATTTCCTACCAGAGCCTCAAGAAGAACTGAGGGCCCTCAGATCCACTGAGAGCACGTGGACAGACTATCATCATCCCACAGAAAATAACCAGAGAGTGTTATACATGCCACCTGACGTGCCTCCTGAGAAATCTGTATGCAGGTCAGGAAGCAACAGTTAGAACTGGACATGGAACAACAGACTGGTTCAAAATAGGGAAAGGAGTACGTCAAGGCTGTATATTGTCACCCTGCTTATTTAACTTATATGCAGAGTACATCATGAGAAATGCTGGGCTGGATGAAGCACAAGCTGGAATCAAGATTGCCGGGAGAAACATCAATAACCTCAGTTATGCAGATGACGCCTTATGGCAGAAAGCAAAGAAGAACTAAAGAGCCTCTCGATTAAAGTGAAAGAGGAAAGTGGAAAAGTTGGCTTAAAGCTCAGCATTCAAAAAACTAAGATCATGGCATCCAGTCCCATCACTTCATGGCTAATAGATGGGGAAACAGTGGCTGACTTTATATGTTGGGGCTCCAAAATCACTGCAGGTGGTGACTTCAGCCATGAAATTAAAAGACGCTTGCTCCTTGGAAGAAAAGTTATGACCAACCTAGACAGCATATTGAAAAGCAGAGACATTACTTTGCCAGCAAAGGTCCGTCTAGTCAAGGCTATGGTTTTCCTAGTAGTCATGTATGGATGTGAGAGCTGGACTATAAAGAAAGCTGAATGGCAAAGAATTGATGCTTTTGAACTGTGGTGTTGGAGAAGACTCTAGAGAGTCCCTTGGATTGCAAGGAGAGCAGTCCTGGGTGTTCATTGGAAGGACTGATGTTGAAGCTGAATCTCCAATACTTTGGCCACCTAATGCAAGAAGCTGACTCATTTGAAAAGATCCTGATGCTGGGAAAGATTGAAGGCAGGAGGAGAAGGAGATGACAAAGCATGAGATGGTTGGATGGCATCACCGCTTCAATGGACATGAATTTGAGTAAATTCTGGGAGTTGGTGATGGACAGGTAGGCCTGGCGTGCCACAGTCCATAGGGTCGCAAAGAGTTGGACATGACTGAGCGACTGGACTGAACTATGTGCTAGAGTTCCAGGACCCAGGGCAGAAGAAAGTCCAGCCCCTGGGTAGGTCCCACGGAAGAGCTACCCTCACCTGGATCTGTCTGCTTGCAACACGACTCTGCCCCACATCCCCCAGTTCTAGGAGGCAAAGGCAACTCGGCTTTTTCCCTTCATGTGGGAAAGCCTTCTGCCCTTCATGGCCTTGCTAAAACCATGTGTCTGGATGTCTGAGGATAACCCAGGGAGAGTCAGGGGCTGTTTACAATGGCCCTCCCCTCTGTGGAGTGGGCTCCTGGCTTGGTGCTGGCAGCTGTGGGGGGCTTCTCCCTCCACCCCTGCCCTCGGCCCTCCCCTGCCCTTGGTTCTGGGGCTGGTGCCTGGTAGGGCCCGTGCCCAAGGAGATGGCTGAGTTCTGCACCACAGGATCCCTTGCCAGGCGACTCTGCCAGCGATGGCAGCCTTTCAATGCCTCATTAATATTCAAATCTATTCAAGTCATTTCAATTTGAATTCTATGCATATTATCAGATAGAACAAAATGCAAATATATACAAATTCATCCATATGAAGAAATAAATAGGGGGAGCTCTGCATAATGGGATTATAATCATTCTCAGCGCTTGTCTCTCCTTTAATTCCCCAGAGCCCCAGGCTCAGGGCAGGTTGTGATGCTCCCCCTGGGACAGTTTAGCAGCAGCATAACCTTTCCTGGACACAGGCCCTCCCAGGGTTGAATGCTGTGTAAACCTATTTGAAGATGCTATCATTGTCTGCGGATGGTGTCTCTCCCTGGGCTCCCAGGGCAGAGCTGCGGGGCATTTTTAGGGTGAGTGGGAGGTGGACACAGACTCAGAGGCCCCTCTGGGGATTCTCTGAGAGCTGAGACTCAGCTCTCCTTCTATGGAGTCTTAAGGCATCTGGTGGTGAGGTGAGCAAGAGGGGCTTCTTTCATCTCCAATTGAGGGAGACTTCATAAAGTCTTTTTAGCCCACTAATGGAACCTTAAGACCTACATCTGTGGGCCCCATCCTTTTTGGCACCCGGGGCCAGTTTCATGGCAGAAAACTTTTCCATGGACACAGGGCATAGGGGGATGGTTTGGGGATGATTCTCATAAGAAGCATGAAACCTAGATCCCTGGCATGTACAGTTCACAGTAGGGTTCCCACTCCCGTGAGAATCTAATGCCACCACTGATCTGACAGGAGGTGGTGCTCAGGTGGTAAGGGGAGTGATGGGGAGTGCTGTAAATACAGGGGAAGCTTTGCTTCACTGATCACCTCCAGCTGTGAAGCCCAGTTCCTAACAGGTCCTTGGCTGGGAGGTTGGGGACTCCTGACCTACATGATCCAAAGTGGTGTCTAATAACGATCACAATACTCACTCTGCTTTGCTTGGACACACAAACTCATCCTTGAGCCCACAACCCCACGTTCACTGCCACACACTTTATACCCCCTCCCTGTGGCCCCTTCCCAGCCAGAGACTCAAACAGACACAGGGGCCAAGAGAGAAAAATCAATAAAATCCATGGAGGAAAACCCTGTGCCCATGAGTCCTTCATCTTACACTATTGTTGCTGTTTACCTCCCGTTCCATTTCAATGACTCTGAAGACAGGAGGAGGACGGGCTATACAGTATTCTCAAGGAGCATCCCCATACTCTACGCTAATGAAGTCAAAGTAAATCGCTATTAAGAATCATTTAGTGAGGTTTAACTACAGACTTTAATAGACGCCCCCCCACCAATCTCTTCCCCACGGGACCTAAGAAACGTTGCATCTCGGAGCAGCTCCATTGATTAACGTAAGCATAATTTATACCAAGTCATGGTAGGATATTGTAATAGTCATTCTATACTAAGCACCTTTTACTTGATAATACCAAAGCACTTTATAAACATAAACAGGATGAGAGACGGTTCTAATTTATGTGAGACCGAGGCACAGATCTCTCCCACAGAGACGTAGGACAGGAATGCTGACCGTTTCCTGAAAAAGAGGACCACTCAGCTCCAGTTTTGACTTTGGTCCCTGTGGTTGGTGTTGAGGTGTAAGGCCAAGGCCACAGGTGTAAGGCTTTGCACCAAGGCCACAGAAGTGGAGCCCAGAATCAAGGTCACCTTTGAAGCTGACTGAGCCCCTTTGTAACCTTGCCAAAAGCCCCCTGATCTTCACTAACCAGCTTCCTGACTTCCCATTAGGCAAAGATGCCCACTCCAGTAAACACCCTATAGCATCCCAACCAATCACCTAACACCAACCTTCCAGCAGAAATTTTCTTTGTCTTAAGGCTATAAAAATTGGTTATTAGCCACGAAAACTGCCGGCTTTCCCTGGTCTGTCAGGAGGTTGGCATGCTGCACTCATAGTGCACACTTTATCTTTTCTCTTTGTTCTTAGTTTTTTTTTTAATTTATTTTTTTTTATTTTACAATATTATATTGGTTGGTTTTGCCTTACATTGACATGAATTCGCCCCAGGTGTACATGAGATCCCCCTCCTGAACCCCCCTCTCACCTCCCTCCTCCCTTTATCCTCCCTCTGGTTCATCCCCGCACACCAGCCCCGAGTATCCTGTATCATGCATTGACCCTGAACTGCTGATTCGTTTCACATATGACAACATACATGTTTCAATGTCATTCTCTCAAATCATCCCACCCTCACCCTCTCCCACAAAGTCCCAAAGACTGTTCAATACAACTGTGTCTCTCTTGCTGTCTCGTATACAGGGTTATATTTCCATCTTTCTAAATTCCATATATATGTGTTAGTATACTGTATTGGTGCGTTTCTTTCTGTCTTACTTCACTCTGTATAATAAGCTCCAGTTTCATCCACCTCATTAGAACTGATTCAAATGCATTATTTTTAATGGCTGAGTAATACTCCATTGTGTATATGTACCAAAGCTTTCTTATCCATTCGTCTGCAGAGGGACATCTAGGTTGCTTCCATGTCCTGGCTATTATAAACAGTGCTGCAATGAACATTGGAGTACATGTGTCTCTTTCAATTCTGGTTTCCTCGGTGTGTATGCCCAGAAGTGGGATTGCTGGATCATATGGCAGTTCTATTTCCAGTTTTTTGAGGAATCTCCACACTGTTCTCCATAGTGGCTGTACTAGTTTGCGTTCCCACCAACAGTGTAAGAGGGTTCCCTTCTCTCCACACCCTCTCCAGCATTTATTGCATGTAGACTTTTGGATAGCAGCCATTCTGACTGGTGTGAAATGGTATCTCATTGTGGTTTTGATTTGCATTTCTCTGATTATGAGGGATGTTAAGCATTTTTTCATGTGTTTGTTAGCCATCTTTATGTCTTCTTTGGAGAAATGTCTGTTTAGTTCTTTGGCCCATTTTTTGATTGGGTCATTTATTTTTCTGGAATTGAGCTGCAGGAGCTGCTTATATATTTTGGAGATTAATCCTTTATCAGTTGCTTCATTTGCTATTATTTTCTCCCATTCTGAAGGCTGTCTTTTCACCTTACTTATAGTTTCCTTTGCTGTGCAGAAGCTTTTGATTTTAATTAGGTCCCATTCATTTATTCTTGCTTTTATTTCCAATATTCTGGGAGGTGGGTCTTGGAGGATCCTGCTGTGATTTATGTCGGAGAGTGTTTTGCCTACGTTCTCCTCTAGGAGTTTTATAGTTTCTGGTCTTACATTTAGATCTTTAATCCATTTTGAGTTTATTTTGGTGTATGGTGTTAGGAAGTGTTCTAGTTTCATTCTTTTACAAGTGGCTGACCAGTTTTCCCAGCACCACTTGTTAAAGAGACTATCTTTTCTCCATTGTACATTCTTGCCTCCTTTGTCAAAAATAAGGTGTCCATAGGTGCGTGGATTTATCTCTGGGCTTTCTATTTTGTTCCATTGATCTATATTTCTGTCTTTATGCCAGTACCATACTGTCTTGATGACTGTGGCTTTGTAGTAGAGCCTGAAGTCTGGCAGGTTAATTCCCCCAGTTCCATTCTTCTTCTTCAAGATTGCTTTGGCTATTCGAGGTTTTTTGTATTTCCATACAAATTGTGAGATTATTTGTTCTAGTTCTGTGAAAAATATTGTTGGTAGCTTGATAGGGATTGCATTGAATGTATAAATTACTTTGGTAGTATACTCATTTTTACAATATTTATTCTTCCAATCCACGAACACGGTATATTTCTCCATCTATAGTGTCCTCTTTGATTACTTTCACTAGTGTTTTATAGTTTTCTATGTACAAGTCTTTTGTTTCCTTAGGTAGATATATTCCTAAGTATTTGATTCTTTTCGTTGCAACAGTGAATGGGATAGTTTCCTTAATTTCTCTTTCTATTTTCTCATTATTAGTGTATAGGAATGCAAGGGATTTCTGTGTGTTGATTTTATATCCTGCAACTTTACTGTAATCATTGATTAGCTCTAGTAGTTTTCTGGTAGAGTCTTTAGGGTTTTCTGTGTAGAGGATCATGTCATCAGCGAACAGTGAAAGCTTTACTTCTTCTTTTCCAATTTGTATTCCTTTTATGTCTTTTTCTGCTCTGATTGCTGTGGCCAAAGCTTCCAGAACTATGTTGAAGAGTAGTGGTGAGAGTGGGCACCCTTGTCTTGTTCCTGATTTTAGGGGAAATGCTTTCAGTTTTTCACCATTGAGGATAATGTTTGCTGTGGGTTTGTCATATATAGCTTTTATTATGTTGAGGTATGTCCCTTCTATTCCTGCTTTCTGGAGGGTTTTATCATAAATGGATGTTGAATTTTGTCAAAGGCTTTCTCTGCATCTATTGAGACAATCGTATGATTTTTATTTTTCAGTTTGTTAATGTGGTGTATTACGTTAATTGTTTTGCGGATATTGAAGAATCCTTGCATTCCTGGGATAAAGCCCACTTGGTCATGATGTATGATCTTCTTAATGTGTTGTTGGATTCTGATTGCTAGAATTTTGTTAAGGATTTTTGCATCTATGTTCATCAGTGATATTGGCCTGTAGTTTTCTTTTTTTGTGGGGTCTTTACCAGGTTTTTGGATTAGGGTGATGGTGGCCTCATAGAATGAGTTTGGAAGTTTCCCTTCCTCAGCAATTTTCTGGAAGAGTCTGAGTAGAATAGGTGTTAGCTCTTCTCTAAATTTTTGGTAGAATTCAGCTGTGAAGCCGTCTGGACCTGGGCTTTTGTTTGCTGGGAGATTTTTGATTACAGTCTCAATTTCCGTGCTTGTGATGGGTTTGTTCAGATTTTCTATTTCTTCCTGGTTCAGTTTTGGAAAGTTGTACTTTTCTAGGAATTTGTCCATTTCTTACAGGTTATTCATTTTATTGCCATATAATTGCTGATAGTATTCTCTAATAATCCTTTGTATTTCTGTGTTGTCAGTTGTGATCTCTCCATTTTCATTTCTAATTTTATTGATTTGGTTCTTCTCCCTTTGTTTCTTGATGAGTCTGGCTAGTGGTTTGTCAATTTTATTTACCTTCTCAAAGAACCAGCTTTTGGCTTTGTTGATTTTTGCTATGGTCTCTTTTGTTTCTTTTGCATTTATCTCTGCCCTAATTTTTATGATTTCTTTCCTTCTACTGACCCTGGGGTTCTTCATTTCTTCCTTTTCTAGTTGCTTTAGATGTAGAGTTAGGTTATTTAGTTGACTCTTTTCTTGTTTCTTGAGGTGTGCCTGTATTGCTATGAACTTCCCCCTTAGCACTGCTTTTACAGTGTCCCAGAGGTTTTGGGTTGTTGTGTTTTCATTTTCATTCATTTCTATGCATATAGTTCTTAATAAACCCCCTCCCTTTTGAAATGTTCTCTTTGGAAATTCTTTTCCAATCCATGCTCAGACTGCCTCAACTGTTGGCAAAATAATGAACCCCCAAAGATGGATATGCTAGTAAAGTAATGCTTAAAATTCTCCAAGGCTTCAGTAATAAGTGAACCATGAACTTCCAGATGTTCAAGTTGGTTTTAGAAAAGGCAGAGGAACCAGAGATCAAATTGCCAACATCCGATGGAGCATCGAAAAAGCAAGGGAGTTCCAGAAAACATCTATTTCTGCTTTATTGACTATGCCAAAGCCTTTGACTGTGTGGATCACAATAAACTATGGAAAATTCTGAAAGAGATGGGAATACCAGACCACCTGACCTGCCTCGTGAGAAATCTGTATGCAGGTCAGGAAACAACAGTTAGAACTGGACATGGAACAACAGACTGGTTCCAAATCGGGAAAGGAGTACATCAAGGCTGTATATTGTCACCCTGCTTATTTAACCTATATGCAGAGTACATCATAAAAAATGCTGGTCTGGATGAAGCACAAGCTGGAATCAAGATTGCTGGGAGAAATATCAATAACCTCAGATATGCAGAGGACACCACCCTTATGGCAGAAAGTGAGGAAGAACTAAAGAGCCTCTTGATGAAAGTGAAAGAGGAGAGTGAAAAAGTTGTCTTAAAGCTCAACATTCAGAAAACTAAGGTCATGGCATCCGGTCCCATCACTTCATGGCAAATAGATGGGGAAACAGTGCAAACAGTGGCTGACTTTATTTTTCTGGGCTCCAAAATCACAGTAGATGGTGATTGCAGGCATGAAATTAAAAGACACTCCTTGGAAGGAAAGTTATGACCAACCTAGACAGCATATTGAAAAGCAGAGACATTACTTTGTCAACAAACGTCCATCTAGTCAAGGCTATGGTTTTTCCAGTGGTCATGTATGGATGTGAGAGTTGGTCTATAAAGAAAGCTGAGCACTGAAGAATTAATTCTGTTGAACTGTGGTGCTGGAGACTTTTGAGAGTCCCTTGGACTGCAAGGAGATCCAAACAGTCCATCCTAAAGGAAATCAGTCCTGGGTGTTCATTGGAAGGACTGATGTTGAAGCTAAAACTCCAATATTTTGGCCACCTGATGCGAGGAGCTGACTCATCTGAAAAGACCCTGATGCTGGGAAAGATTGAGCGCAGGAGAAGGGGATGACAGAGGATGAGATGGCTGGATGGCATCACCGACTCAATGGACATAGGTTTGGGTAACTCTAGGAGTTGGTGATGGACAGGGAGGCCTTGGGTGCTGTGGTTCATGGGGCTGCAAAGAGTCAGACACGACTGAGCGATTGGACTGAACTGAACTGAACGATGTCCATCTCCTGTAATATGTCACCTTACATGGTCAAAGGGGCCTTGCAGCTGTGATTAAGTTGAAAGATGCTGAGATGGGGAGATTATCCTGAATTATCTGGGTGGGCCTGATGTAAACAATTAGGGTTCCCTGGTGGCTCAGCTGGTAAAGAATCTACCTGCAATGTGGGAGACCTGTGTTTGATCCCTATGTTTGGAAGATCCTCTGGAGAACGGAATGGCTACTCACTCCAATATTCTGGCCTGGAGAATTCCATGGACTGTATAGTCCATGGGGTTGCAAAGAGTTGGACATGACTGAGCAACTTTCACGGTCACAATGTAACCACGTGTGTGTGCAAGTGCTCATTCAGTCATGTCCAATTCTTGGAGAGTCTATGGACTATGGCCCACCACACTCCTCTGTCCCTGGGATTCTCCAGGCAAGAATCCTGGAGCGGCTTGCCATGCCCTCCTCTAGGAGATCTTCCTGACCCAGGGATCAAACCTGCATCTCCTATGTCTCCTGTACTGCAGGTGGGCTCTTTAACCACTGAGCCATCAGGGAAACTGATATAACCTGATAAGAGCGGTGGGAGGAGCAGATTCAGTTGTAGTGGATGTGGTGACAGAAGCAAGACATCAAGTGATGCAGAGGAGAAGCCACAAGCCAAGGGATGCAGGCAGCCTGCCTCTGGAAGCTGGAGAAGTCAGGGAACGGATCTCTCTGAGAGCATCCAGAAAGAGCTGCCTTGCCCACACCTTGACCTCTGAGCCCAGCAAGACTCGGTTAGACTTCTAGCCTCCAAAGCTGTAACAGATCTGTGTTAAGTAACTAAAGTTTGTGGTGATTTGCACACCAGTCATAGGAAACTAATATGATAAACTAATAAAGGCTTATTCAGCCTTTCTCAACTGGGGTTCCTCTTCTGAACCAGGACATCCAGAAAACAATACAAGTAACTGTTTGTTCTCTTCTCCCAAGTATAGCACATACCTAGCACCACTTTAGGGGCTTCCCAGGTGGGAATCAAACTGCCAATGCAGGAGTCGAAAGAGATGTGGGTTTGATCCCTGGGTTGAGAAGATCCCCTGGAGAAGGGAATGGCTACCCACTCCAGCATTCTTGCCAGGAGAATCCCATGGACAGAGGAGCCTGGTGGGCTATAGTCTGTGGGGTATAAAGAGTTGGACACGACTGAAGCGACCTCTCACACACAGATGCACGCAGCACCATTTTAGCTGCAGAGGGAACACACTAACATTAATACAATGGCCGTCTTTCCGGGTATTTGAGTTTCGTTCTCCTGATGAGTCCTGTTGAGAAAGGTCGCCCGGCCTCTCCTGCTCCCCGAGAAGGCCACGCGGTGTCCTGCCCTGAAAAGAGACCGAGGATCCGAGAAGGCCTGTCCTGGCCTTGGGCACCAGCTTACCACATCTGGACATGCTGCACCAGAGGGTGGCGAGTACATCCCCTCTGCTGAGCGTCCTTCACAGTGATCGAAAACACGCCTCCCTCAGGAACACCTCTGGGAGGCAGGTGGGAGAGGACGCCTGGGTCCCTTTCACAGAAGAGGGCCACCCACGGCACAGAGGGTGGCAAGTGAAAGGCAGAAGCTATCCAGACTGACAGACACACTCCATCCTCTCCCCACGTGAGGAGCACAAGACTCATGATGACTGTGGACTAGCAGGGTCTCTGCACAAACTGAGATCATAGGGCCAGCCCTTGCCTTCCAGGCGCTCACAGTCCTGAACGGAAGGCAGACAGGAAAAAGTCACTTCAATACGGGGTGATAAGAGAGCTTGGAAGGAGGCAGGAAGGGCAGCTCTATTTCCTCGGGAGGAGGGAGGTCAGGGAAGCCCTCCAGGAGGCAAGGTGAGCTGACCCTTGGGGTGGAAGTTAGCCGGACCAACATGGGGGAGAGGGGAGGTCCTATGAGGCAGACTGGGACCTGGGACCTGGGACACGTGGCTGTAGTGCTTGCACCTGGACAAATGTATCCTCCAGTAACAAAATACAAAGAAACTATAAGGGACTAAAAATAACTGCATGCATGTGCAGTTGGGCCAGTTATTGACAACAAGATACAAGGAAACCAAAAAGCCCAACGCTACTTCTGAAGAACTGGGAACAAAGCAGGGTACTGCTCATGCTTCCTACACACACCACCCCCAAAGGGGTGGGCAGGTCACTTAAGCCACCCATCGAGCCTGAGCACTGGACACACCGCTACCATCACTCCATATAAGGAACCAGCTCGGCTCGCCTGATCAAGTGAGAGAGCGAGAGAACCTGGTAGGGGCCCCAATAAAGTTTTGTCTGAATTTCCTGCCTGGCCTCTGGTCAATTTCTATTGATTAAGGAGGCCAAGCACCCTGGTCAATAACATTTCCAAGGGGACAGGAAAATAGGTGAGGAAACCAAGATGTGTGAGGGAGCGGAGAGCAGAGATGCTCCCAGCTCAGCTGGGCTGGAGTGAAGGGTGCGTGAGAGATCAGGGAGGAGATTTCTGTTCTGAAGATCTTTCATCCTGAAGGTGTTAGGACGCCATCAAAGGAAGAGACAACCGTTTAAAGACAGAGACCTCTGTGACCCCAATCTGGGACATTTGCCCATCTTTATGGCTAAGCTACTCAAGAACTTCATAAAGAAATTTTAAAACCTTCTTCTGTTCAAGTGCGTGCCTTCATGGTCCCCACCTGGGTCGGGAGAGTTAGAGCGGTTCTTTGAACCCTACAGTCTTCTGATCTCTGGGAGACGAGACTATCAGTCTCCCGCACGCGTCTCAGCTGCTCAGTCTTTCCGTCTGTCCATCGGTCTCTCCTCTCGAACCCGAGGGTTGCACACCTGTGTCTTTCTCCCCCTTCCACTCTCCTATCACGTCGTCACTCAGACACCTGGGAACACGCACAGTGCACACTCAGCAGCCCCTGGAGGGGCTGAGGGTGTCTTCAAATCAGGCGCTGGCTCCATGCCTCTCTCTCCTTCCATCGTCATATTCATCAGAGCCTGCATCCAGGTTCCTATTGCTGATCCGGGTTGAAGAAAGAGGCCCAGAGGCCTAGTGATGAGAACATCCTTTTTATGAACTGAAAACTAAAACGACAGTAAGCAACTAGCAGATCCCAGTTCACAATGAAGCAAATATCGATGTCTGTGGTTGTATTGACCTTGAAGAGTTTGTTTTTTTTTTTAAAAAAAACGACAACATAACACGGACTCTTGGGGTACATTATTATATACATGCGGAACCTGGACCAAACAGAAAATCCATCTTTTATGGTCCTGAGCAACTCTGGTGTATAGCCTTGGCTTAAAACACACATCCTGAAGTGTAGGTGGAAAAAAACACACGACTGTCCTAAGCTACGGTCTCTCCTGTCAGCACAGATCATCACAGCTCTCCTGGCCTCCCTGAGGGGGTCAGGGCTGCGAGTCACACGGAAAGGGACGATTCTCAGAGCGTGTCTCAGTGACGGCTGGGTAAAGCTGCTACGTTCTAAATTGTATGTTCTTGGCCTTAGCGCTTGTCTGGTTTCCTAGCTCAGGTTGTTGTTGCTGTTCAGCTGCTAAGCTGTGCCCAACTCTTTTGTGACCCCATGGAACGTAGCCCGTCGGGCTCTTCTGTCCATGGGATTCTTCAGGCAAGAATACTGGAGTGGGTTGCCACTTCCTTCTCTAGGGGATCTTCTCGACCCATGGATAGAAGCCATGTCTCCTGCATTGGCAGGTGAATTTTTTACCATCTGAGCCACCAGGGAAGTCCTTCCTAGTTTAGAACCCATGGAAACTCCCAGGTCTATTCTCACCATCAAAGCCATTCTAAGATAACATGATATATTGAATAAAAACTCTGAGAGGCAGCTTTCACGAGTCACCTTGCTTCCACCGGCTAAAAACTGCTCTCAAGACCCCTTGCCGTTGCTGTGTTCAGTCGCCCAGTCATGTCTGACTCCTTGAGAGCCTGTCGACTGCAGCACACCAGACTTCCCTGTACTTCACCATCTCAGTATACTTGCCGTGAGAACCTCATGAACTGTATAAAAGGGCAAGACCCCTTGTACAGAATAAGTTAATATATCAGGATTTACATGAGGCAAGGTTGGGCGTGACGGGTAGAGTGGATCCAGGGGAGTCCGGCGCCAGAAAATGCACCACCAGAAACCTGTTTTCCTTTTATGGACAAGCATCTGTGAAGCTGTTGTTTTAAAGCATCTCAGTATTCACTGAGGGAAAGTTGAGGCCTCCACACTGGTGTCTGGTAGACATTCACATACACTGAAACTTACTCAAAGCAGCAAAACTGTTCGCGATAAAGGCTATTCATGTTGGGATTTGAACATACATTTCCAGTTCATATGGTTGCGACTCTATGTACTGTAGCCCAGCACCCTCTGTCCGTGGGATTCTCCAGGCAAGAATACTGGAGTGGGTTGCCATGGCCTCCTGCAGGGGATCTTCCGGACCCAGGGATCGAACTCGCCTCTCGCATCTCCTGCCTTGGCCGGAGAGATCTTCACCACTAGCGCCACCCGGAACGCCCATAGGGTTGCAACAGCTCTTAAAGAAGATGTAAACAGCCCTGCCTGCCTGTGTAAATATTTAAGGTAGACGATGTAATATCAGACTCAGATGTTGACAGTGTAAGAAGACTGCGACAACTGCACTTAAAAATTTCGTCGTTCAGTAGCTAAGCTGCGTCTCTTTGCGACCCCATGGACTGCAGCACACCAGGATCCCCTGTCCTCCACTATCTCCCAGGGTTTGCTCAGATGTACATCCATTGAGTCGGTGACGCCATCCAACCATCTCATCCTCTGTCATCCCTTTCCATCAGGTGGCCAAAGTACTGGAGTTTCAGTATCAGTCCTTCCAATGAATATTCAGGGTTGATTTCCTTTAGGATTGACTGGTGTGATCTCCTTCTTGCAGTTGATCTCCTTGCACTTAAAAATACAGCAGTGTATATATTTTTATTTTCCTTGACAAGAACTCAGTGGTATGGATTTTTTTTTAGAAAATAAATATCTGCTAATAATGAGACAGGAATGCAGATTTTCTATTATTATTCACAGGAGAACAGGCAAGGACAGGAATCTGTTTCTCTGGATGATATTTCTTGATTCTGATCAGTTCAGCATTCAGTTGCTTTCAGTTATAAAGTATGGATTTCTATCTGTAAATACCCCTGCCCTGATTTGATGAAGTGAAAAACCCAAGGCAAAGCTCATGTCCAGAGAAACAGGCATCCAGGTGGATTTGGAGCCCCGGCAACGGCTGACAGCACACTGCTGATGTGATCCGTGTGTTCCACTAAAGGACTTAGTTGGCGGAATAAGAAGGAGGGTTTCGTCTTTCACGTGGGGATCTACCAGCCTGGCATTCTTCCCCTGTATTCCTCTGATTTGATCTAAAGGAGTTTTGAAAACTTCGAAGAACTTTCATGTTTTGCTGGTTTATCATAAGTGTCTATCTTAAATCAATATTATGATTTCAAGCATGGCCTAGGTAGATACAAGCCATCTTCAGAAATAACTTCTGACACAAGATATACCTGCTCCTTGATCCAAAGCGAGGAGAGTCGAAGGCTAAACAGCAAACTCCTCTGCTTTCCAAGAGTTCTTTCTATTTCTTCCTAACGACCAGTATTAATCATTTCAGAAGCATGTGGTCTTCTGACATTTTCATTCTTTTAGACTTGACTCAAAGGAGGGTTTTGATGTCCTGAGCTGCTTTTCCTGTGGAGTAACTCCGTTCTCACAGGGCACGGCTCATACCAGGCTAACTTCTCCCTAAGCAGAATGGGGTTTCACTTTTTTTAAAATCAATTCACAGAGGCAAAGTTAGGTGGTAGATTCTCATTAAGAAATTAGCACTTGGCTTTTGAAATGTTAACCTGAACTGGCGAGGGGTGGAGGTAAAGAGCAGTGCCAGCCATGGAGGAAAGTTTCTCAAATTCTTCCTTGTGCTTTTGCAAAAGGGGAGACGATTTCTTTCATTTTTATCAGTGCTTTTTCCCAAGTCCTACAAGTTAGGAAGGAGAAAGACCAGAGGTGAGGCCAGAGGTTTCTGTGGCTTACAAAGGACCCGTGGGACCAGAATTCCTGCTCAAGGGATGGGCAGCAAAGGATTTGGGTCTTCATCCGAATGTCTGAAGTGATGGTCCTATACTTATTGGACTTCCCTAGTGGCTCAGATGGTAAAATGTCCGCCTGCAATGCAAGAGACCTGGGCTTGATCGCTTGGTTGGGAGGATCCCCTGGAGAAGGAAATGGCAATCCACTCCAGTATTCTTGCCTAGAGAATTCCATGGACAGAGGAGCCTGCTGTGCTACACTCCATGGTGGTATGACCTATGGGCAAGTTATTGAATCTAAACCTTAGTAGTTCTCATCTGCAAATGGGTATGACAGTCCTGGCTTTTTATCACGTGGCTGAGAGGATTAAGTAGGTGAATGCAGGCAAACTCAGCAAGAGACCTGGCCACAGGCCTCAATAGCACCTTCCCATGGCTGGCTCCAGCTTAGGGCATCAATATTAGAGAAACACAAGGAGACTATGTGAAGTTTTGCTTCTTTTCTGTTCTCATCATTCCCCCTCTCTATGGAAGGGGCCCAGAAGGAAGACTGTTTGTAAAAGGAGAAAGGGCATCAAGTGGCCAAACTGGGGGACAGCAAAGCAGAGGACCAAAGGCACACATCACCTTGCTGCAACTCCTTTTCGTGTGGGGAGGAGGGCTACCTCTATTATTTTTTAGCAAATTCTCAAATTACACAGCTCTACTTTTCCTCTCTAACCTGTGTTAGCATCCAATCTGCAGTTTCAAATGAGGTTTTGCAAACCTTATGCCAATGTTTTTCTTCTCTGACATGAGATGCTCACCACCATGTGCCAGCAGAGCTGTTAGCAGAATGGACAG
Source organism: Moschus berezovskii (assembly GCF_049115385.1). Taxonomy (NCBI): domain Eukaryota; kingdom Metazoa; phylum Chordata; class Mammalia; order Artiodactyla; family Moschidae; genus Moschus; species Moschus berezovskii. The sequence continues at coordinate 18,816,186 of NC_142484.1, read as the reverse complement.
AGCATTCTACCTCTTCCCAACCCCATTGCAACCTCTCCCACCCCCAGGAAGACAGGCAGTGAGGACTGGGCAGATGCCAGATCTCCTGACTCCTGAGAAAGCAGCAAGGGACGACGGTGGTGACTCAGGTGTGGGAGGCTGCTCGGGCTTGAGCAAACCTCATCTAATTCCACTGGCAACTGAAACCTAATGGCTGGCCACACAACGTCTGACAATTTCAGGCAACATAAATGGCCAGTTCCACCAGCCCCTCAGGCTACACAGAGGAAACTGGTGAGGGATGCTCCAAAGTTGCCTCGCCCTCCTTCATCCCACAGCCCACTATCTTAGTTTATGATGCATGTGGTTTGACCCTAAGCCTTTGGTCCATCCTGCTTGTAATTCTCAAAAGGTAAACAAGGCAGCTGCCTCCCCCTAGCAGATAAAGGAAGAGACTAGGAGTTCTTAGGGCCAAGAGGACGCCTCCACTTCCCTCAGACAGAGCACAGGGCATCAGCTACCAGTGCCCACGTCAGGATTCGGTTACCCTGCCCAGAAAGACACACTTTCAAACAAGCAGCCACGGCTCACAGCAATTTTTTAATGGTGCCTGTTTCAGTCCAGAGGTACAAACAGAGTGACTCCTCTTGAGCCTGCCCAGGAGATCAGGGATAATGAGGACTAATTTGAGCATGTTTGTGTGGCTTTTTCGGCAGTGTAGGGGAGCAGCAGCAGAAATACTGGCTCCTGGATCATTAAAGGGGCAAACACTTGAGAAGGGCAGTGGGATCCCCTGGGGAGAAGCGGGGCTCCTGGCTGCCAACCACCTGCCTGGGAGGACTAGCCCACCCATCACCCCCAGGACAGACCTCGCTAGCTGAGAGCTCTCTCACCCACTCTCTCTGTAGCTCTTCCAGGCCCCTTGAGCACTTTTAACTGTGCCCACCTACCTCCTGCCATTCCATGCAGGCATGCGTCCCCCTTAGCACTCTGCCCTCTCATCCATAAGAAAGAGGAGAAAGGAAGGGAGCCTCCTTGGGGAGCCTCTGCCCCCAGGAAAGCCTGCTCCTCCCTCCCATGATCTCTGCCCACGCTCAGCTGCCCCAGCCTGGTGGCCCAGGGCAGAGAGGAGCCCTGGTACCCTGGCCTGGGAGCCTCTCTCTCTTCCTGGTACTAAGGGACCGCCCTGGGCCGCCTGCTCTCAGCTTACTCTTGGGCTTTGCAAGCGCTGCTGCTGCCACCATCAGGCAGATGTAGGAACTGCAGAGCTCGCCTGGTTTTTAAGATCCCAAACCGTTCTATTTAATGTTCCACCAGCTCTTGACCCGGAGAAGGCAATGGCAAGCCACTTCAGTACTCTTGCCTAGAAAATCCAATGGATGGAGGAGCCTGGTAGGCTGCAGTCCGTGGGGTCGCTAAGGGTCGGACACGACTGAGCGACTTCACTTTCACTTTTCACTTTCCACTTTCACACATTGGAGAAGGAAATGGCAACCCACTCCAGTGTTCTTGCCTGGAGAATCCTGGGGACAGGGGAGCCTGGTGGGCTTACGTCTATGGGGTCACACAGAGTCGGACACGACTGAAGTGACTTAGCAGCGGCAGCAGCAGCTCTTGACCAATGTGGTCATAAGACAAATACAGGCCCTCTCCGTGCCAGACACACGGACCCAGTGTCTTATGCAAGACAAAGGCTTCAGAGTCCAGCTCCCCAAAGAAATGAGACTTCCTGTGATCGTGGGGTAGACTCCAGTATCCTTAAGCGAGGCAAAGAAAAGTGCGGGCCCTCGGACGTAGAGAACAAAGCCACCGGGAGGTTAACTGGCAGTTGTTCTCTTTCTGTGACAAGGGCAGTGGGGCAGGGAAGGAAGGCGGTCGCTCCTTGTGTGGCACTGGGTCCCCAGGAGATAACTCAAGTTCCTGTCCCCTGCATGCCTGCATGATGAGCCAGCCCGGCCCCATGTCACTCTGAAGCTGTCATAGCTCCCAGCATTGCCAAAGGTGACAGGTGGCCTGTCACACTATACTGGAGCTGCGGCACCTGTGACATGTGCAGGTGACACAGAGATGGGGCCTGGCATGCACTAGAGAACAGAAGGCCCGACTGTTTCTTAGGAGGGGTCAGTGGATGCCAGAGGGTATTTCTCTTGGCAGTGTTGCTGGTGACCCGATGGCCATTCAAGGCCTTGCTGGGAGAGGAAGAGCTTCCTACAGGGCAAGACCATACTTTAAACTCTCGGGGTCTTTCTTCTGTCCTCCGTGGGGGCGTCTCAGCTTCTGCTGTGGTGCGTGGTAAAGTGGGGGTGTCAGAGGGACTGCTTTTTCTTTCTTTCACTTTTCCTCACATTTCATTTTTCTGGCCTCACTCATGGCATGCAGAACTTCCCTGACCAGGGATCGAACCTGCTCTTCCTTGCAGTGGAAGCATGGAGTCTTAACTGCTGGACTGCAAGGGAAATCCATGTTTCAGTATTCCAATATTCATTCATCTCCTATGCGCTGAATAGTATGTGACACACAGGCTATAGAAGAAATGGAGGCTTTAATCAACCAGCTAAGAAAAGCACCTGCCTTGCGTTTGCTTTTGTTTGTGCAGGAACAGCCACAAAAGGAGTTTCCCAGGTAGCATCGCCTTGGTTGCTATTCAGCCCTAAAGGCCGACCTGTCATTTCCCCCTGGAAAGAGGGGCCTGGAAACCTTGAACCGTCAAGGTAAAGCTGAAGGTCAGACAAAGGAAAGGATCAACTCAGGAAGAGTCTGGAGTCAAAAGAGAGAGAGAGTTGCAACTCGGAGTCACGGTTCAAAGGTCAGCTTCCCAGTTTCCACAACACCCTCCTCTGTGCCTGGACGCTGAGGACTCACACAGGTTCTAAGAACATGGCTCATCTCAGGCCCCAGCTTAGCAGCCTCTCCTGCATCCGTCTGTGTTGCTGATGTGGATCCACCAGCATCTTGAGATGCACTAAGGCTTCTGGACCACACAGTCAGCTGGATGGGGAGCCAGTGCGGTCAAGCATCCAAACCTCTCCGAGGTTTATGACAACAGATGACTCTGACTGCTATCTGATGATCTGTAACACATCACAGACCTCCTAGGTGGTAGAAGATGGTAGAAGAATGTATTGTCTAAATAGCTTGCTGTTAATAGATAATATTTAGGAACTCTTGGAATTTTGATGTCATCTAGGGCTGGAGGAAGCACAAGCTGGAATCAAGATTGCCAGGAGAAATATCAATAACCTCAGATATGCCGATGACACCACCTTTATGGCAGAAAGTGAAGAAGAACTAAAGAGCCTCTTGATGAAAGTGAAAGAGGAGAGTGAAAAAGTTGACTTAAAGCTTAACATTCAGAAAACTAAGATCATGGCATCCGGTCCCATCACTTCATGGCATGGGGAAACAGTGGAAACAGTGGCTGAATTTATTTTTCTGGGCTCCAAAATCACTGCAGATGGTGATTGTAGCCATGAAATTAAAAGACGCTTACTCCTTGGAAGGAAAGATATGATCAACCTAGACAACATATTGAAAAGCAGAGACATTACTTTGCCAACAAAGGTCCGTCTAGTCAAGGCTATGGTTTTTCCCGTGGTCATGTATGGATGTGAGAGTTGGACTGTGAAGAAAGCTGATCGCCGAAGAATTGATGCTTTTGAACTGTGGTGCTGGAGAAGACTCTTGAGAGTCCCTTGGACTGCAAGGAGATCCAACCAGTCCTTCCTAAAGGAGATCAGTCCTGAGTGTTCATTGGAAGGACTGATGTTGAAGCTGAAACTCCAATACTTTGGCCACCTCATGCGAGGAGCTGACTCATTTGAAAAGACCCTGATGCTGGGAAAGATTGAGAGCAGGAGGAGAAGGGAACGACAGAGGATGAGACGGTTGGATGGTATCACTGACTCGATGGACATGGGTTTGGGTGGACTCCAGAAGTTGGTGATGGACAGGGAGGCCTGGTGTGCTGCAGTTCACGGGGTCGCAAAGAGTCTGACACGACTGAGGGACTGAACTGAACTGAGTCTATTCTTCAATCTACTTCATAGGAACCAACTCTTCCATTATCATCATTATTATTTGCCAGCAGGAGATTCACTTTATTATTATTTTTACTGAAGTATAGTGGAATTACAATGTTGCATTCATTTCTGCTGTAGAGCAAAGTGATTCAGTTGTACACACATATGCATTCTTTTTAGTATTCTTTTCCATTATGGGACACTGAATATAGTTCCCTGTGCTCTACAGTAGGACCTGCTGTCTATGCTGTCTCCTCTATTTCTGATGGCCCGAATTCCAGTCTGAGCCTTTCAGGAGACACTAGGGTTAGCTGCGGACACTCTTGGAGGTGTGACTGTCTCTTTCCTGCACAACGATGCAGGGTTTGGCTTCACCCCTGAGCTTGTCCTGCCAGCACCACCTCTCCCCGCCCTGCCCTTTCCTGAAGAGAACAGACCAGAGTGTAAAACACATGGGTGGACCTGATGATGTTCTTGACTCTTGAATGAAAGGTTACTTGCTGCTAGAGATCGGTAAGCATTTCTAACATCTGAGTACAATCACTTAGCTTGTAACCTTGCTGCCCGCAAAGCCAGGGAAGCTTCGCTGCCTCTTGAGAACAGGAAAGAAATCCCTGGCAGACTGTCCTCAGGCACCTCTTGCTTGTCTCATCCTGTCCAAAGTCTCCCTTTTTTATTTACCATTCGTCCTCAGGCTGCCTCCCCCTCAACCTAGCCTGCCAGGGGCCCCAGAAGCTGGAAACTCTCATTCCTGGCACAGTCCACCCGACTAACAGCTCAGTGTGTGGTTGACCATCCCTGCTTCTGCCTTATCCGTGGTCCTGTCCACATTCTTTATCCACTCCTTAAGTATGCCTCTACCTACTACCCTTCTCTGCCTTCCCTCTAGAATCTAGACCAACAGTGAAAGTCATAACTTCCTACGTATTCTCTTGCTCACTTGTCCATCCTTTTACATATTACCATGTAGGAAGATGAGTGACTGTATTTCCATTCAATTCTACATTTTTAAGCCCCTTGTGAAACACAGGGAGTACCAAGAAAAGATAACATGTTGATCCTTATCTCCTTTTTTTGTCCATTGAACCCACAGTATAGAGAGGATTACAACCACTAATGATTTTTCTAAAGAATAGACTTAATGCTGACAAGCCATCCTCAAAACATTTAGCATGGTATTCACGACCATTCACAAGCTTCCTCATCACACAGCATCCCAGCCCCCAAGTAAACCACTGCTTCTGAACCCTGACATGCCTATCCTACCTTCTGACTTGTGTACACTCTCTGAGGTACCACCTGGGACCCTCTTTCTTTGCAGCATCGGGAGAACCCTAGACATCTTTTACGATCAATTCACCTCCTCTTTGAAGCCTTTGTTAACGCCTTCAGCCAACCCCGCTGTTCTCAGAACACTCTGACTGCTATGAGCTGTTGAACTGCAATGACAAGTCCAACTGTCTGCTCCCTGACTAGTCTGAGAGCTCCCCTGGGGCAGAAACACACCCTTAGTCATCTTCCCATCAAAAGCCGCTGGCACAGTGCCCACCACACAGTAGGCCCCCAACGAGGGCTGGCTGAGTGGACAGGATGGAGCTTTGGTGTCATACAAAGGTGCTTCATCACAAAGGAAGGAGAAAGAAACAAGGCCCTCTGAGACCCAGACTGCATGGAGCCCCCCGGGGAAGAGTGTGGAAAGGCGAAAGTGATGTTTGGTAGTCACCACTGCAGCTGTCAGTGCCAGATTTCAAACTCTCGTCTTCTAGACATTCGTTAGAATGTGAACCTTCAACATCTGTCCAGTGAACACAGGCCAAGTAAGCAGCCCACCGAGATAATCCGGCCTGATGGGCACACCTCCTTTCGATACTGACAAATGCATGCCACGGCAGCGTTCGTTTCAGTGATCACAAAACAACCTCAGGCGAATCTCCTTCACTTTGCCCATGAGGACAGTAACACCAGGTGGAAGATTAGAGGGAAAGCTCATCTCCCATTTCAGGAAAATGGCTGATGTGTTGTTAAGTCCGGGACATCACTGCGTTTGAGCAGTAAGTGTTGTGTGCGTGCATGTATGTATGTATGTGTGTGTGTGGACAGGGAGTTCCCGGATAGGAGTTGGCTTGAAGTGGGCATGGTAAGGCTTCTGGACTTCTGGGAAAAATCTCCCCATGGAATGTCAGGAGGTGTCTACATTTGGCTCCTTTCTTGCCTTAATATCCAGCCAAGAGATGGATGAATGTCCGTCTCCCGGACTCCATGTCCCAGCCAGGCTGCAGCACAAGAACTCTGTAAGGAGCAGCAGTCACTCGCGCTGGCCACTATTTCCGTGGCTTTAACTCGTTACCAGTGTGCCCAGGGAAAGCTGACATTTATTTAATCCTCATAGTGGTATTGACTGTGTACTCACAGAAACACTGTATGCTTACGGAACACATTTGTTTCCAAGCAGCTTATGCTAAATTGCAGTGATATAAAGGAAACACTTAACTAATATTGACATTTACTGACTTCTAAAAGTATACAGCCAGACTATGCGCTTTTACCATTGACAGAGGAAGAAAAGGGGGAAAAAAGCATCATATTTGATCCTTAGCTCTTTCAGTGGGTTAGAAGTAAAAAGCTAATGTTAAATACGGTGGTGGAGATCCCCAGTCTTTGGCAACCGTGTGGGTTCCGTTTACTCCTCAAGCTGAGCAGAGAGTGGGACCTAGCGTTCTTTGCCCGCATGTGACAGAAGTATTCCAGTGATCCGAAAGGCATCTATATTCTGATTTGACGGGCTCACCGAACAGGCTTCCCCCAGGAAAAGGAGATGACACATGATGACATACAGAGCTGTATACGATCTCAGTGCAGTAGACGCAGCATCGCTCCCCTAACTGGAAAAAAAATCCCACTCCATTTGGGATACCGGGTGAAGTCATCACGGCCTGGCACAGGATGCTGGCAGGCTTCACTCCTCGCTCCCTTGTGGACAGGAGTGATGTGATCTGAAACTCACTAGTGCAGATGCCCCCAGGGCAGCAGCTCCATGGATGCTGGGGAGCCCACTGACTTTGAGGGACCACCGAAGCCCCAATTATTCTGCTTGGAGAACCACCAATACGGTCAAGATTGGCACAGTGGTGGGAGTCCCAGTGTGCATTTCCGTAAGTTCCTGGTCTTGCTAATCCCTTCCAATTAGAACAGGCCTATTCCTGGTGGCGGGGGCGGGGGTGGGGGGCGGCAGTGGAATTCAGGGTCCCATTATTTCTAGACTGACCTTGATTTAAAAGGCCTGCACTAATTTTTCACCCAAAAGACATCTCAGCATCTTAGACGGATAAGGACAACAGCTGAGAAATGATGCTGAGAAAGTCCATGTAAACCCCTCCCCGCAAACAATTACCCGGAGACCCTAAAATGAATGCTCCTGACCCTCCTCCCCAATCCTCCATCACAGGCAATTTTCTTTCCTCGTTCATGTTTCCAAAACAGTTTATCTTTTTATCTCCTTGGAAGAAAAGTATTCTGCAAATCAAAGGAATCATTAGTATTGTTATTATTTTGCTATTGAAATCTCTTGAATTCACTAGGGATTATTCATGTGCTTTTTTGGGGCTGCAAACATAATGCTGCCTAAGATACCCCCACTGGGCTGAACAAAAAAGAAAAATTGCATCTTCAGGCGTACTGCCCTGCTCCACCCGGTCCCCTGCTGGCCCTGGCTCCTACCAACACAGGCACACCAGGCAGAGGGCTCCTTGGTGGCAAGCCTGGCTCACTGCTGCCAGGTTCCAAGCAAGATCTGTCTTTGTAACCCCAGAGGGAGGCCCCCGTGGGATCGTAAGTGCAGTGTGAAGGCCCTGACCCCAGCCCACGCCCCTCTCCCCCTGGGACATTTCTTCTCCCTTCTCTATAGGTCTGGCTGGCAGCTGAGAACTCCCCACTAGGCAGCAGACACTCTGACCACCTCCAGACCCAACAGACATGCCCAAGTCCCTGTCACCCAGGAGGTCTCTGAAAGAAGAAGTGGTCCCACACCCTTGGCATCTGTGCATTGACTCTACCCCTCTAGACAAGCCATCAGACCACTTGGGGTGCTGGTGGGGGAAGCCTCACGCTTATTCCTTGTTCCATCCTTTGTTCTATGACGTTTCTGGGTAATGATAAATGCTTCCAAAGTTGCTGCTCACTCCCAGTTTCCTTTTCTAACGCCTTCTCAGCCTGTACCCCCAGCATCTCCTCCATACAACTGGTTGCCTCAGACACGCTCATGCTGCTCTCTAAGCCTCCCCACCAAGAGAGTTTCTTGCCAGTTGAAACCTCTGGCCCTTGCTCCTCTGTTCTCATGCTTCCTGTCTCCCCCCAGCCTGGCCCCCTTCATCCTGGCTCCCTCTCTCTTCTCACACCCTATTTTACCCTCTCTCTGTGTGTCACTCTTTTATTTCCCTGGAGATTTGCATCACCAAGAACCTCTGCCCCTCCGATGGCCATCTGACAGCCCTTCTTGGTGATTTCTGCCAGCAAGTCAGGATAGCAAGTGGTTGACATTCTTCCCAACAGGGAGATGGCACCCCGGATTAATCCTCAACTCAGAGATGCCACTGATGGGCAAGTGCAAGTTTTCACTTTTGCCCCAACACATCCAGAGCAGCACGGCGCTCACACAAAGCCAATAAGAGAGTGGACTCCCGAGAATTAGAACTTTCAGACCCACAAAGTCACCAGGCAGGACAGGACACTCTGGGATGCTAGAGCAAAGCATCACAGAGCAGGTAAGAGGGCATGGTTCCTAGGAGCGGCTGAAGTAGGAGGCGCTGAGTCTGTTCCACCACATGGTCCCTGAATGGTCTCAGAACCAAAGATCTGACAGGAAGCAGGGTGTCCCCAGTCCTGCTGGGACACCGTCCCTCTGAAGACATTTACAATGTGGACGTGCAGGCTGGATGGGCCAGGTCTTGAAGATGAAGGAGGGCACAGAAGGAAATCGTGGTGGGCAAACCAAAATGATAAAGGGAAAGACAGAGTGAGTTCTAAGTGAGGAGAATCAGTTCCTTTTCACCCAGGGGCAGAACATGCTTCTTCTCTGCGGGAGGCAAATTGTGCTGTGACATTATCTCTCTCTGTACGGAGCACGCTGTCCTGACAGCGGAGGAAGAGGCAGCCCCAGCAAGGGAGAAACCCACAAAGGCACGCGCTGACACCTCTCCACTGCCTTGTGGGGAGGTGGGCCCGGGGACACTGGCTGGGCAAGAACGGAGGCATGCCATTTGGCTTTTCTACGGCCACTTCAAGAGTGACCAACACATCTGTAATCTCAATCTATCTGAAAAGCCCAAAGTGTACAAGATTAGGGGTACAGTATATCACTAACATAAATGATACCTAAATTTCACTCTCTAAAGAGGGGATATGAAAAAAAGTAATGGTGAATGAATATATGACAAACTAAAAGAGAAAGAAGGATTGAAATAACTCTAAGAGTTGACCTGAGTGTTTTGCTTTTAAAGTCTTCGGAGTGCTGTTTGGAGCATCCCCTCTGTATGGGATGCATGAGAGTTCTGTTTCCAATGACTCCAGAATGACATGCAGGTTCCCACTGTGAGAGGCGTGGGACAGCAGACGGATGTGTCAGTAGAGGGCCATAGAAGGCCCTTAAAAGAGCACTGGGCATTTGTTTTCCCCGAGTGGAGGGCCATCCCTGAGTCTCAGCACATTTCCTTGGAAAGCATACTGGGAGGAAGGCACGCAGGAAATGGCATCTGATGGCGTGGCTCAGTGTGTGTCGGGTGTGTGTCCGGGGGATGAGAGAGGGCATCATTCAGAGCCTGGGGATGGGGGCCAGTCCTCTAGTGACCTGTTGAAAGTGGATATGCTCTATCTGATAACTTGATAAATATATGGCACCAGGCAGGGGTTGGCATGGTATATGCCCTAAGCATACATGGGTAGAGAGTCAAATAGAACTCTCTGGGGAATTCACGACACTACAAACAACATCCACACTCACATCAATGCCCCCAATCAAGTCAAAAGATCTTCTATCCCAGCGAAGTCCATTAAACTTTGTCGAACTTGACCCTTCATTCCTGCAGTCAGACACTATCGACTCAAGGACCCTACCATACAACGTTCAGTGCTGTAGAGGATTCTCATTGGCCAGGTCCACTTAGGTCTTCTAGTCTTTCTTTAGACCTGTTCTGGAGTCCAGGAGTTCTCCAGAACTCCCTGTTCCAGAGTCCTGTGGACTATGCATCTACCATCTGATAGGGTGGGCAAAGCTGGCCAACCTCAGAACAGTCAGGAATAGCAAGAAACTCCGAACTGCATGATGCTGTGGTTCCTTCTCACTGCCCTCGGGGCTAAGAGTAGAAGAAACAGAGCATTTAACCTCCATATATTTAAAGATTTATATGAGGCAGCTCAAAAAATAGCTCCATACCCAGAAAGAAATAAGCAAAGTAGAAGATGGACGCTGCGACGATTCCAACAGCCAGAGAGGCACTTAGACACCTAGAAGCTTCTTGTGTCAGCCTAGAGGAGAGTCTCAGCTCAATCTTCTAGCACAATCAGTGGACAGAGTGAAACGTGCACTGGTCCAGGGAACCGGGGTGTGGGAGGGAGAGTTAGATCCTCTATTTGGGGATTCTACATGCAACTTCCTGAGGGAGTGGATGGTAAGAGGCAAAGGAGGAGAATGAGCATGTGTGTTGCTGTATGGGTGTATCCATAAGCGAGCACAAACATTCAAGAAGGAGGGTCATCTCCCCAAGTGGTAATAGAACCCAAATTGTTTCTATACCAGTGTTCTCAGATAGTCCTTATTCATTCAGCCTGAAAACTCTGGGGAAGGCAATTTATCTTCCTGCTGTTGTAGGGAGCCCTGGCGAGAGGCAACACAACACATGAATACATGAGTGTGTGTGTGTGTATGTGTGTGTACATCAGGATTATATACAAGCAGGGACACATGCACACCCAAGTGGGGGAAGGACCCCCAGGTTAAATCAGCAGGGTCAGAAGCAAAGTTTGACAAAGGGGAAATCTGCAGTGACCACAAGCACCAGTGGAGGAGCCGGGGAAGGAGGCATGGGTTTCAGCTTTCATCTGGCTTCTTCCTTTCAGGGGGAGGCATGGAGACTTGCTGTTTGCTTGCAAAGCCAGCCACCCATAGCGGTGCTGTGCTTTCTGGAAAACTTTTACCCTTCATTTAATCAACAGATGGATGTGCTCTGTTGTGGATTTTTCTGAGAGAGTCCTGTTCCTCCCAGAGCTGTGCTGGCTGGCATAAACGCCGCCTCAGATGGCAGAGACAGCGCCCGGCATTCCAGGAGAGGGGAAAGGAACCGGCTGACTAGTCCCTCAAACTCAATTCCACAGGTGACTCCTGATGCCGCTGGCTATGAGGGCACTCTAGCCATCCTTTTCTGGAACAGCCCTCCCCTCCCTCCACGGCTACTGGCCCCAGGGCGGCTCTCAGTGGCAGGGAGCCCAAGGGGGCCAAGTTCTTTTGGGAAAGTCCACCGACTTCTCTGCCACTACTAGGCTGCAGAAAGGAAGCGTCTGCACCAGGGGGAGGGGGCCGGATTGCATTTTCTGCCCTCAACTCTAACGCTGTGTAGGACTCAGAATGCACTCTTATTCAGAGAAGGGGATGACACGCAATGAAACTCTTTAGAAGCTTTCCCCAAACACTGCACATCACCCCCACGCTCCATTCGGTCATCGCAGACCCCTCCGCACGCCTTCCCTTCCGAATACATCCGTGCAAGCCAGATCTTCCTCGAGCTGAAATAGCCACCTCAACAGAGCTCTCCTTCCCGACCCTCTCCTCCAACCTGGGGCGCCCAGAAGTTCAGAACCGCACCGCACGGCCACAGAGATGCCGCCTAATTAACACACAGGGAGCATAAAGAACTCATTTGCATTGGAGAGTTTGAGCTGGATGTTGACAAGTGAGGGGAGAAAGTCACCCTCCCTCCCCTCCCGCAGCCCTGCCTTCCGAAGGCAAATAAACAGTACCATTTTGTTGTATTTTCAAAGGCAAAGAGGCGATGCCAGTGCCTCTCGGCCGGGCACCGGGAGACGCATCCATCAGTTCGAGTTCCCAAAGCCTGCCCACAATTCCTGCCCGCAGCCCTGACAACCCAGCCGACTTTCTTTGTAACTCCGGGCGGCGCACAGGTCCTACCTTGGCTGAAGAGGAAGAAGCAGACGAAGAGCAGGTCGAGCTGGAAAGGTCTCATTCCTCCGCGCGCCGAGGGGAAGCCGGCGGGGCAACTTGGGCTCGCGGTGAGTTTCTCCTGCCGGGCGGCTCGCGGTGCTCAGATTCCGCCGCGGTCCTCCCGGGCTCGCGCCGACCATCTGTCTGTCTGTCCGTCGGTCCCTCCGGGTGGCCTGGGGCGCCGTGCCTCGGGGGATCAGCAGCCCAGACGAGGCAAGTTGCCTGTTTTCTAGCCGCCTCGGGAAGCCGGGCTCGTCAGCGACGTCCCCTCTCGGAGCAGCTCCATCCTCTGGCGCTCGGCATCCGAGGCACCCAGCTTCCTCCGGCGGCTCCTCCCACAGCCAGCGCGCGAGCGAGCCAGGGAGCGAGTGACGAGTGACAGAAGGGCTCCTTTCACTGAAGCTGGGGCGGGGGGAGAGGGAGGGGAGACGGGGCATAATTAAAGAGGAAACACTCGGAGAAAGGCGATCTATGCAAAAAGGAGGGTGTGCTGGTGGTGGAGGGGGGAAGGCTCCTTTCTTTCCTTCCTTCTGTTTCTCCCCCTACATGGGGGGAAATTCAGCTTTTGTCACCATCACTGACCAAAAGGCATTTTGAACAGGGAGCGGAGCTGTGACTTTTTGTCCACAGGACATAATGTTGTTTAAAGGAGTGAAGTTAAGGATGGCTGGATATACCTAGCCACAGTATAACAATATGCCTGCCTTGACTTTGCACAGGGTAGCGGGGGCAGGGGCTCAGGGGTGTCCACCTTTCTCCAGGAAGGACTCGGCCAGTGTGTGCAGTGGGAGTCTCTGAGTTGGGGATAAGCATGGTTTGCATTTTTGAGACTTTCCTGGGAGGGGGGCTCAGTAATAAAATGGGGATGTTTGCACCTTGGTTTTGCTTTGCGATACTGCTAGAAAACAAAATGAAGGAACTAGAGAGAAAACAGGTAAATGGGTGACACATGCCCCTTGATTATTATTATCCTGGTTTGTGCATTTCCTACCAAGGATGGAGAACTGCCCAGTTTTACATTTGGAAGCTCTCCTGTAAGAAGCGCTCCATCCCTCTGAGTATGTCTTTTTTTTTTTCCCAAGAGGTGCTGTGAATCCTACTGCGAAGGAGAGGCCAAGGTCATAGGCAGTGCCTCCAAAGAATCTTCAGGTCTTTTTTAACCTGTCACCAAACTCACATTCAAATCAAACTCTATTTCCTCCCGTATATCAAAGCAAATTTATCTAGGTCTATTTACTTGATAGACATTTAGCTATGCCTGGTATAAGCAGGGCATTGGGGGAAATAAAATTGCAGGCACAGTCCCTGCCTTCAGGCGCTCATAATTTAGTGTGGAACACCTGTAAGGATAGTTACAAGTCAGAGAACACACCTAACTATAAGGATAGTTACAAAGCAACATATAAAAATGTACAGCAGTATGCAGAAGGGGGGTAATGAATAACGAGAGGCAAATGGAAGATGCTTCCTTGATTTGTGCCGCGCAATTATAAAATCAATCACTACTTTCATCAGTCACTGGACCCTGGGGAGGTCTTTGGGGAAACTCTTAGCTTATAAGTATTACGTATTTGGGGGACTTTGCTGATTGCAAGCTACATTCTAACTCAAAATTTCCATGTGGATCTTAACTTTTTAAAAAATGCATCCCTTAGTATTTATGAACAAGAAAGAGAGAAGGGGCCCGTTTGAAAGTGTGTGCTAGTAGGAGCTGACATCTGGTTGTTGACATCAAAGGTCTACAAATTAGTAGGTGTCTGCTCTGTTGAGTCTTCTATTCTTCACTTAATAGTTTATTTAACTGCATCCCTTAGAGGCTGTTAAACATATCAAAGGGAAGTTTGTAAGCAAGCTTTGGGGGGGCAGAAATGCTGAACAAAGGAAACTAAGGACCCAAAAGAGGCACCCCATCAGGTAAATTGCAAACAAGGTATCTAAATAAAGTGTCAGCACTGCCTTAGTCCAGGGACTTGCTATAACAGACAATGCAACAAAACGGAAGAGCCACTCAGGAAACACATGCAAAAGATGAACAATAATTCTAAGTAACATGTCAAATAACATATCAAGAGTGAAAACACAGCACGAATAGAAACGTGCATTTTCTAGGAGTTTTCCATTGAATCTATACAGGCAGGAAGAAATTTCAGGTCTGGGCATCATTCTTTAGGCCAACCTTGCTGTGAGTAAGACATATAATTATAGAATATAGGTTGCACCTTACAAAGCAACATTTGATGTTTTAACTGACATTCATCCTTTAAGCTGTTGTTAATTCTGACTGCTAATTCCTAAGTGGCCTGGGGCCCAGACTTGCTTAATTCAGCCCCAGAAGGAAATAAATACTAGGAACCAGGGTCAGGAGACCCGGGTCATGACCTATGCAATCCACCGAAATCAGGCTCACATACAGGCAACCCCCACACACTAACCGGATCAGGAGAAGAGGGTTGAGGGGGGTTCCGAGGTAGGGAGTGCCTGGTTTCCCTCACCCCCTAGTCCCTGTGGTTGGCCTCTGGCTCTGTCTGGCCTCGGTCCCCCACGCCCACCCCTGCCAGCTGGGCCTGTTCCCTCCTCCAGCCCCTCCGCCCCCGCCCTTCAGCCTCCGGTCTCCGGCAGAAAGGGAAAAAAGCTTGGATTAAGTGGTGAGCTGCCTGCCTCTAAAAGGGCCAGAAGGCGTTTCAAGCCTGCGTGCCGGAAAAACCACTGGCAGTCTTCGGCAGCCACCACGTGGGGCAGCGAGAACCACAGCGGGACCTGCAGGACTCACCGCCGGCCGGGCTCTGGCGCCAGCACCGACGGCGGCCCCGCCACCTCCGCCCGGGCTGGTCCTCGGCCTCACCTCCTCCGGGGGCTCGGCTAACCTCCTGGCGCTGTTAGGTGCCTGCGTGCAGTTCGCCGGCTAGGAGGGAGCGGGGGAGGCCGGCGGCGAGGCGCACTGCTCCACCTGATGGAGAAGCGCGGAGTCTTAGACCTCCGAGCGCCGCGAGGGGAGGGGGCCGGGGAGGTCGCCCGCCGCCCCCGCTGGAAACCTCGGCGTCCGGAGTCTCCGGGCTCGGCCCGAGGAGGTGGAGACCCTAAAGAGGCAGCAGAAAACCAGCCCTTGAACAACTGCTCGAATTTTTGCCCATCCGGGCTCCGGGTCTCGGTTGCGCCCCCCGCGCGAACCCGGGCCCCTCGCCAGCAGGTGGCATCATGTCCAGTTTCTTTACCTGGCGCAGAGCCCGAGGCTGTCGTGGTCAGCCTCCAGCCCCTCCTCCGGGCCTTCAAGGCCAAGTGCAGTATCTTTTGAACCCCCACCCCAGTCGAGCGGGATGTCCCTTCGGAGAATGAGGGCTGGCTCCGGAACTGCTCACCGGCCAATACGTTTCAGAAGGGTAGATCTCTTCTGGACAGCTTCCAAACCCTGCTCGTCTGCTTTCTGAGTTCTGGGGCAGAGAGTGAGGTGTCCCAGCACCTGTGTTCAGTACCCCGAACCCCTGAGAATCCAGACACTGCCTCATCACCACTTTCTGTGACTTTCCTCCTGGCTCTCCGTCCAGTGTCTCTAATGTTTATTATTCCCTCTATTTGTGCAAAGGCCTGTTTGGGGTACTTAATAAATAAAGATGGGTGGAATGAATGCATGAATTTCTGTCCTTGGCAAGTTTGCCCTCTAGTTGGGGAGAAGCATATACACAGGTGCATCCAGGGAACAAAATTATGAACCATCTCATTGGCTTTTTAGGCTTAAGTCCGACAGGACTGAAGCAACTTAGCAGCAGCAACAGCAATGGCTCAGTGGTAAAGAACCCACCTGCCAATGCAGGAGACATAAGAGATTCCTGGGTAGGGAAGATCCCTGGAAGAGGAAATGGCAACCCACTCCAGTATTCTTGCCTGGACAATCCCATGAACAGAGGAGCCTGGTGGGCTACAGTCTGTGGGGTTGCAAAAAGTTGGGCAGGACTTAGCAACTAAACAACAACAGCATCAGCTTTTTAACAAGACAGGTTTTCCCGTGGAGGTCATCTGTCAGGTGCAATCCCTTCTTGTGGGGTCATTCTGGGTTCACTTGCCTGAGGCCCTACAGGAAGCTGGAGGGCTGAGATGCAATACAGGGCCAGTACCTTCGGCCTGAGTTTCAAATGCCTGGCCCCCTCAATCTCCTGCGATTCTTGTGCAGTGCATGTAATTACCTTCCTGTGTTTACCAGGGGCCCTTACCACGAAGGAGAAGGAGAGGCAGTTTTATGAGAGGGGCCATCATCACAGGTGGAGAATTTCCTGTTTAATGCCTCTGTGTTATTTGTTGCACAGATACATTATAAACCACATTTCCTTTTGTTTTTCTTAGATCCTGTCAGTGCTGGTTAAAACCTCCTTGTCCAGGGATTTAAACTCATTTTGAACAGGCCCCTCCTGGGAGTTCCCAGTAACTGACTCTCCCTTCCTGGGTGAGTTAATAAGGGCTGGAAGCTACATATACTTCCAGAGACCAAATGGGCTTCCAAGGTTCTCCCTGGGTGGCAGCCTGTCTGACCTGGGCAGTCACAATCTTTCAGCCTATTTCTCTTTCATTTATCTGAACGAAATTTCTGGCTTACATCTGTGTAGGTGGATTATAAGACTTTAACCCCTGTGCACTATGGTCAGTCTCTCTGCACTGCTGTGGAAAGGCCCCCCAAGAACTTGGTTTTCAGCTTTCAGAAGTATCCCCAAAGGGCAGAACGTGTCTGTGCCACTGATTCACCCAAGGCCAGGCCTGAGAGAGAGGTCAGGGGCAAGCTTTTGGACTCGGACTCTGGCCTGGGCACTGTTATGTTTTGCAACCACTTAATAAACCTGGGCATATCCTGCTTTATCTATGAAAGAAAACAGTGGCTTTCTGGGATCCCTCCCAATCCTAAAATCCTGTTGTCTGTTTTCCAGAACCCACACCTTTCAGCCTGGAGAGATTTGAATGTGCTTCCCCAGTGACTTAGGGACTTCAGCATTCGGGCAGTTTATTGCCAGTGACACCCCGCCCCCCCAGGAAAACTAGTGCTGACCCTGGAATCTACGAGGACCCCTCTGCTCTCATTGTTCATGACTTTTCCCCCAAACGGTTTCATCTTCATCCTACTCTGAGAACCCTCTTTCCTCCCCAAAGTTGCTCATCTCGTGATTTTCTTCTTTTCTTACTTTCCCCAGAACCATACCCCTCCTTCATAGCTTCTCTTCAGCGTACATTCTATAATTCTATTGGATGCAAACCCTTTAGTCAAGAGAGGGCCTGCTGATGCCAGCATGGCTCATGGTAAATGCCTCCCTTGAAAGGCAGGAAGGACCACTGCACCTTGTATTTTAACTCATTCTTAACCTGAATCAGAACGGACTGTAGAATCTATCTGATTGTGCATTCTCCAGGATGTCCTGGAGGCCCAGGAGGGTAGGGGCAGTGCGTTTCAGTACCCAGCTCTTACCCTGGTAGGCAGTAGGCACTTAATACATAAAGTTAGGGTGACTGGCACAGTCTTACCTAGTGCCCCACATCCAACTTCCTGTTTTCTGAGTCCAATTTAACTTATTCTTCACCCTGTTATTAAACCATTGTCAAACATCTGGCATGTGCCTGCCACTGCTCTGGCTGTATTTTACAGGGCTGGGTAATGAATTGAGCCTATATATAGTTTGCAAAATGTGGAACACACTTTAAGATGCAATGCACTATAGAAATGAAAGATATTTTTATCTCTTCAGCATCATTCTGCACAAGGAGACAATTTCTCTGGCAGTTCTGTTTAAGAACAATAGACCTGTTTAGCCTTGACACACTCATGCATGCAGGGCACTGGGTAGTCAGTTCTCATGGGAGCAGCATTATCTCCCTTGGCAAAGGCCTGGAGTGTATAATTTACAGGGAAGAAAAGATACGGGAAACGGTATGAAAGGTGGTGGCCGTGCCCGGGTGCCTTGTCTCATTGCCAGCTGAACACACAGGCCAGGACCTTCATCCTTGCTCCAGGGACGGCACGGGTGGCAAGCCTCAGCATCCCACTTCAGTGCTTGGAACAAGTCTTGTGTCATTTTGGAATATGCCATGTGCTCTTTTTGTGTATATGAATGGGCTAATTATGTGGAAAATATTGGAAGACAAAGTGAAATTCCAATTTATGACTCATTTGTGGTATTCAAAGTCTTAAAAATTTTACCACATTTATTCTTTTTCTCTATTATACTTTTTCATAACCCTCTCCCCCCACCCCCGTTACACACACCCTGCTGCTGCTGCTGCTGCTAAGTCGCTTGAGTTGTGTGTCCGACTCTGTGCGACCCCATAGATGGCAGCCCACCAGGCTCCCCCGTCGCTGAGATTCTCCAGGCAAGAACACTGGAGTGGGTTGCCATTTCCTTCTCCAGTGCATGAAAGTGAAAAGTGAAAGTGAAGTCGCTCAGTCCTGTCTGACTCTTAGTGACCCCATGGACTGCAGCCCACCAGGCTCCTCCGTCCATGGGATTTTCCAGGCAAGAGTACTGGAGTGGGGTGCCACTGCCTTCTCCCACACACACACACCCTAGACCCATGTTATAAATTAGTAAACCTTTGGAGAAGCCCAAGGAGCAGCTGCTTCTCACTTGAAGCCCTTTGAGCTCTTTTCCTGGATGGCAAACTTGACTTCCTCTTTTCTGTCTTATTATATATAGACAGCATTTTCCCTTCCTCCCTTTCTTTCTTCCTTATTTTCTTCTCTTCATACTGTGGCTAGGTAGGTGATATCAAAGTCATGTATGCAGCTTTTAGATTTATTTAGCTTTATGAAATTATACAAGTTTACATATATTCAGACTTCTAGGGACTTCCCTGATGGTCCAGTGGTTAAGCCTTCACCTTGCAATGCAGGGGGTGTGGGGTCCATCCCTGGTCAGGAAGCCAAGATCACACATGCCTCAGGGCCCAAAAACCAAAACATAAAACAGAAGCGATAGTATAACAAATTCAATAAAGACTTGAAAAACCTCTGCACACAAACACACACGCGCACACCCACTTTTCTACTGACATACTGGTGGTGGTTTAGTCGCTAAGTTGTGTCCATCTCTTGTGACCCCATGGACTGTAGCCCACCAGGCTCCTCTGTCTGTGGCATTTTCCAGGCAAGAATACTAGATTGGGTTGCCATTTCCTTCTCCGGGGGATCTTCCAGACCCAGGAATCGAACCTGGATCTCCTGCATAGCAGGCAGATTCTTTACCAACTGAGCTATGAGGGAAGCCTACCAACATGCTAGCAAGCGGCTTCCTGTGCAAATATTCTGAACTAAGGAGCTCTAGACCAGGATGTTATCATGTCTGCCTGAACTCATGGCTCCCTCAACTCATTGCCTGGTCCACAGACTAAAGAAGTCCTTCGCCACTGTTTAACCTACCATATTTATCTGTTCAAAATTCAGCCCTGTGCAATCTCCCCGCTACACCACCTTGGGGTGCATGGTCCCCCAAGAGAGAGTATAAACTTTCTGTCACTGTGTGTAGGGCACACCAAGCAAGCATACCTTTTCTGTCCCGTTGCCAGCCCCCTCCTTCACGGCCCGCACTGTAATCCCGTCAAATCACTCTTTATTGATTAGAGTCAGCAGCCACTCTGACACTCCCGCAACTCTCTTCCACGGCTTCCCCTCCGGCGTGCCTCTCCCCGACACATCTCTTTGCTGATAGACAGGTGCTCAGCACTTCAGAACCAGTTGAACTGTCATCCGTGAGTTGTTTGCTTCACCTTTTTCTCCCCTTAGTTGAAAATGAACAGCGTACTCATAACAACCACAGTTATTCTATAACGATTACTATTATAGTATATTTATTTACATGTCTACCTTCCAAACGATATGTGAGCTCTTCAGGGTCAAGGACCATTTGTTGGATTTTTTTTTTGTGTGTGTGCGTATCCCAGAGTCTATTGCTCAATGCTTGGCATACAGTCATTGTTGGCTAAATGAGGGTTTTAAAATAAGATAAAATTAGACCAGAGGTCCTGCTCGCCTCCTTGTGACCATTCAACCTCAAGTGTGAAACTTTCTTTCTTCATCATCCGATGCATCTAGACTCAGCTAGTTGCAGAAAGCCCCACATCTACTTTCCAGAACTAGGTGCATCGGAAAGACCTAAAGAAAAGATTTCTTGACTGTATATTTTAAAACCAAACTTAGTCTCAGGCAAAGATGCAAAGTGATGTCACAATCTATATAAACCCCAGCCTAGCTCTAGCTCTTGTATTAAAAAAAAAAGCAGTTAGAAATTCTGGTTATTTATTTTGCTTAAAGGCACAGTCCCAAGCAGTTGAGCTAGCATACTCCATAACTGTTATATAGATACAGGTTCAGAGTAAATGAGGAAAACCAGCATTAGTATTTCCCAAATTCAGTCCAGCTTAAATTGTGTTGATGGTTCAGCGTTTTTCCTGTTCTCTGTGTTTCTTTTCTGCTTTTTAAATTTTTTTGCTTCTGTCTGAGATTCTGAACAAGCAGAAAAGTAGAAACTCCTTTCCTCCACCTTGCTTTGTTGTGCCAGCCCAGTTCAGTCCCATTTGGTTTTTAAAGTAATATATAAAAAACAGAGAGAATAGATTAATATAATGATTCTCAACATGCGGTTCCCGAGGCCAGCCAGCATCAACCTCTCCCAAGAACTTTATTTTTGGCTGTGCTGGGTCTTTATTGCTGTGCACTGGCTTTTCTCTAGTTACAGTGAGCAGGGACTACTCTTCATTGTGGGGTGTGGGCTTCTCATCGTGCTGGCTTCTCTTATGGAGCACTAGTTCTAGGCGTGCAGGCTTTATAGTTGTGGCACAAAGGGCTCAATAGTTGTGGCATATGGGCTTAGTTACCCCTCTGCACGTGGGATCTTCCCAGACCAGAGATCCAACCTGTGTCCCCTGCATGGGCAGGCAGATTCTTAACCACAGGACCACAAGGGAAATCCCCCTGAGGATTTTTTAGAATTGCAAATTGTTGGCTCCACCCAGATCTCCTGAATTAGAATGTCTGGGGTGGGGCCCAGCTTGTGTGTTTTAACAAGCCTTCCTGATTATTCTGACCCGTGCTAAGGTTTGAGAACCACTGCTATCAGAACTCCCCGGTACCATCACTCAGCCCCAGCAATGATCAAGCCATGGCCCAGTCTGGTTCACTAATCCTACATCCTCCTCCCACCTCACTGGATTATTCTGAAGCAAATTCAGACATTATATCCTTTCATCCGTAAGAATTTCAGTGTGTGATAAGCGACTTCAATGTGGATGAAAATAACACTTTATAGGATTCATTTGTTAGCTATCTGGGCCATACTATTCATCTTCGACAATTCATCCTTTGAATACATTCAACAGCCTTAATAGGGTGGTTTTCAGTCAAAACAATAAAAAATTAAAAAACAACACTCAATTAGATAAGACTGAGAATGATCTTTTTTTTTTGGATTAGGAAGTTATTATTTAGAAAAGGATGAGTCTGGTCATCTGGGAAGAAGAATTAACATCAAAGAAGCAAGTCCTTAACAAAATGATGCCTGACTTCACCTTGAAAGAGGCTGCTGCCTTACGGTTTATAAAGTTTTATGCTACATCCTATTCATAGGGTATATAGCCTGACTGTTTTCCTGGAATTGTCATAGATTCACAGTTTGTGTTCATGCTCTGTGGTCTGATCTTCTCTCTGGTTCACTTGGCATTTGTATGAAAATTGGCCTGAGTTAAGATACAACCCATGACTGTGATCTGATACTACCTGCCTGGAGTGCTGTGGTTCATGGGGTTGCAAAGAGTCGGACACGACTGAGCGACTGAACTGAACTGATACAGCCATGACCTTGTTCTCATCAGCCAAGCATGCTAGCTCTCCACTGTAAACAGCCCATCTCATCATAGGGTTACGTCATCACCTGGTTCCTTCAAGTCTTATTAGACCCCCACGAGGACTTGTTAGACTCTGAGAAACTCAAGAGAATATTTGTTCCCCTCTTCAGATGTCTGTGGCAAAAACTGACACTTGCACAGGGCATGATTTGATAGCAATATCTGCAAAGTGTCAGAAAGGGGAGGGGATCGATACACTTAATTTACTTGGAATAATTCATTGCCTGACCGGAGTTTTCAGTGAGGGCAGACAAATTCCACACAACATGAACTCACCCACCTGGATGGAAAGGAGTACAGTGAATCCATCTTTGGAATGAGATGTAAAACTGAGTTTCTTGGTTTCATTAATGACTCCCTTGGCCCCTTTCTTTCTTGAGACAGGGTGTTCATTGAGTCAGCCATTTTTCGAAGTGGGTGATGTGTGCGATTGACTGCGAGTCGCGTTGCTATTCCTCCTGAGCTGTCATTTGTACTCTCTGCCCTTATATCTGACTGTGTTCCCTGCTCAGAGCCTATCGGTTTGGAGCTGAATTCCACCTCGAGAGAAAGGAAAAGCACCCATCTCTTCCGTTGGTGGAGGAGATGATGGTGATTTTTCTTTCCTTTCAAGGCTAACCAATAGGGAATCTGTTTATCATGGGACTGGGGGTTACAAAATAAGGAGAGAATTGCTTAGTGAGGTGAGAACCTCAGCAGGGTGTACTGAGGTCATGGACTCTTTTTGAGATAAATATTGATGAGGCATCTAGATGTAGTGGCTTCCCAGTACTCTCTCAACCTCCCATCTCTTTTATCTGGCACTGCGTACAAAGTGATTTGAAGTAGGGTTTGCCACATGGTAGCAGTGAGAGCCCATGAGTTCTGAGTTTTGGAGAGAATCCACTGGAGGTTCCTCCCTTATTACAGTACAGCCACCCCTGGTAAACACTGGTGGCCCAGTGGCACGGCACTGATGTAGGACAGGAAGGGGACAGGAACCAAGATCCCAGTTGAAGAAGCTAAAGGAGCTTGGGGAGGAGGGATGTAATTATAAGGCGCCTTCAAATAATTATGCTATTACCATCCAATTATGAAGTGCAACTTTCTACTTTAACTACCTGAAATTCAGAGAGCACCCGGCAATAGGCTGTCTACCGAGCTTTGGCATACTCCCTGACGGGGAAGGGGAAGTCCATAGTCAGAAAACACTGGGCTCTTGAGGGGGCCAGAAAGGTCCTCGGAGAGTAGCTTGGAAAGGTCAGGAGGTGCATTTCCATTCTCCTCATTTGTCAAGCTGTCTCACCTTTCTGCGCCTCATTGGAATTATCTACAAAATGAGGGGAAAACATTTCTCTTCTCTTTTTACCAGCTTGTCAATAAGCTGGCAAAAAAAAAAAATCAAGATATAAATCTTGGTAACTATTTTTGGTATTATCCTTTAAAAAGGAGACATGGGGTACTTCCCTGGTAGTCCAGTGGTTAAGAGTCTGCCTTCCAGTACAGGATGACTCGGGTTTGATCCCTGGTCAGGGAATTAAGATCGCACACGCTGGGGAGCAACTCAGCCCGTGAGCTGCAACTACTGAGCTGCTAAACCTAGAGGCAGTGCACTGCAACTAGAGAAGCGCCTGGATGATGCAACTCGAGAAAGTCTGCATGCTGCAATGGAGACCCAGCTCAGCCAGATAAAAATAAATCAATCCATAAAAGTAAAATAGAAGAAGTCAATCAAGAAATACTTGTTGGATGCTCATTTTTCTTAGGATACTCTAAGGGGATGCAGAAGATTTAAGATGTAGGCTCCTGTCCTCAAGAGCCTTCTGGTGCATTTGGAGACACAAAACAAGACTCATGGTTTGATTCAGCCAACCATTCGTTCATCCGTGTATTCAGATGTGCATGTGACATATGTTTATTGAGCATCTACTTTGTGTCGGGCACTGGGCGCAGGCTCTGGCAATGCAGAGATTAAAAAGATTTACATTGTGTCTTCAAGGAGCCTGTCACGGTTCATGAGACATATAGGACAACAGTATAAGCCCTTGAGAGAAGCTGAAAGTAGCTGGAAGATACAGATACTCTGAGAAGGGAGCGTTCACTGTCGGCTGAATGGGCAGGGGAGTCTTACAATGGGCCCAAGATGGAGCAGGAAGAGCTAGGACTCAAACCTGACATGAGTCCCAGTTAAATCAGGGACCCTGATGTCTAGCGGTTCCTTATTCTCTTCCCATGTTCCACCTTCCAGGACATAAGCAATAAAACTCAGTAGGAGAGGCATCAGCATGGTGATAAAGGAGGAGATTAATTCATAATTTTGATTTCCTTTGAACCATTTTCACTTGACTCAGTCAAACTTACTGTGGAAGATGATTCATTACAACCTATTTTAAATCATGATCAGGAAGTACAATGACACCCCGAAATGACAGAGGATGTATTTCAAGTGAAGAAATCTCAATTTTTAAAACTTAGAGAAAATTAATTTGGTTCTTCCTGGTAGCACAGAAGGAAAAGAAAAGACCTAAAAAAGATTGTTAAAGAATTCACTATTTGTGATTGAATCCATATATTACTTATCTAAGCAAAAACTAAAGGAGTTAATCTCATTTTATAGAACCAAATATTCTAGAAACGTATAAAGTGTGAACACCTTCCTTCACCAACCCTCGCCCCAAATCTACTCCCAGAGGTAGCTGCTATTAGCAGTTGGAGTCTTGTGCTATGTGTTTATATACATATAAACGAGCAAGCAGTCTGAGCACAAATGCATAAATGGAATCACACATGATGTACATTATTCCACAATTATATCTTCTTTGAATTTAACAATATATCTCAGAGATTTTTCCCAGCGATAGTCTGCTTTAATATGCCTGAAGGAAGCAGAAATTGAAGCATTCATTTCCTTTTGTCTTCGGCTTTCCAAGGCAAGACTTCCTTTTTTCATCCCTATCTGATCCAGCCTCCCAGGGAAGCGGTAATTGCTGTCATGGTCAGGGGAAAAGAGCAGAAGGGAAAAGGTGAGGGTGCAGGAGAAAAGAGGAGCCACACTGAGTCTCCAGGTGTTTTTAAATCTGGTCCAAACACAGGGAAGGGAAACAGGAACCCTCGACACTTTTAGGTAAAGGATGTTTGGCTGGCCTCGGGGAGGAAGATGGCAGTGACCTAGAACTGAGTACTCTAAAGTCTACATGTATTCATCATTTTCTACGTGCAAAAGTGTACCAGTGGCTTCGCAGTATTCTTTTAGGGTGCCGCTGCCCCTTTTCAGAAGGAAGAGGAAAGAGTGAAAGGAAGGAAGGAAGAAGTGGGAAGGAAGGGGGGAAGGAGAGAGGGAGGGATGGACAAGGAAAATAAGGAAGGAAGGAAAGCAAGCAAGAAAGAGAAATGCCTCTGCTTGCTCTCTGCAGCCTTGAGTTTCTTGAGGCCCGTGTTGGGGAGAGTTTGGAAGCTACCATCTTATCAGACATCCAGTGCACGCAAAGCAGAAAAGGGTTAATTCTGAGTTCAGGGTGTCACTGTCTGATAGCTTTCTTGACATTCAAACCCTTCAGTTCTGGACAGGAAGGTCTTGGGGGAAGCATTGTTTAACTTAAGGTTCTACACATAATTAATCAGAGACTTGAATATCCACTGGACTCCTAGCCCCACCCCTCCCGTCATTTCCCCAAACATAGGCCATCCCATCAGACAGGACAAACGTTTTTGTATCCGAGAAAGAGATTCATTCTGAAACATGCAAGTGTAATGCGGTTGTGGATACAGATAGGCATCGGGTCTTCAGCGAAGGTTCACGCTGTCCTCAGAGAACAAGGGAAACACTAGCTGGGCTTCTCTGGATATTGTCGTAGATGGTGTGTTCGTGGAGCCAGTTCAAAATTCTGAATAGTCCTTATCACGTTGAAGACTTTAATGCAGGTCACAGAGCAAGGGCCTTGGCAGCCACGCCAGTCTGTATCCTGGCATAAAATAAAATACACTCAGATGGGTTGAGGAAGGAAATTGCATAGACTGTGTACAGAGGGTTGGGCTGGGTTCAGGGACCCAATAAGAGGTGATCTTGAGACACTCAGGGAGGTGGAACAGTGGTTAAGATCATCACCAGCCCCAGCCCAGCCCTGAAGCAGAGATGAGGGACCCGGGTAAGTGGAACCCTGTGAACTGAAGGCAGGGGGTCAGGGCCCCCTGGCAGGAGCTGACTCCTGGAGGGGCAGGATGCTACCAGTGTCACAGCCCAGCCCTGAAGCAGAAAGGGAGCAGCGGAAGAATTATTTCCACCCCTCTCTCTCCTCCTGTGCTCTCATCTCTGATGCTTCTGGTGGCCGAATGCAACTGGAAGACAGAAGGAAGGGGAATCTGAATCCCACAGAGTCAGCTCATCAGGGCACAGAGCCGAGTGGGGGAACATCGGAGAGTAAACCCTGGTGGTGGTGATGGAGGTCAGGAGGGTGCAGAGAACAGCCATCACTTCAGCCTGGAAACCAACACAGGGCAGAGTTTCGTGAGGCTCGGGTTCAAACCAAAAGGGCGAAGAAACAGCTGTCTGAGCCACCCGAGTGTGTTTAGAGCTTGAAAGACGCAGCGCAAACCACCAGTCACTGATCCTTCGGACGTTAACACCATCGTCGAGTCCACTGGCTGCAAAAGAGTTCCAGAATTCATCCTTCTGCCTCCGAAGAGAGTAGTGCCAGACTGTGCTAGGGAGGTGGGAGGTCACAACAGCTTTACTCACACAGCTTTACGAGGTGCTCCTTTTCACCCATCCTTAGCCATGCATGCAAAAGGAAAAATAATAATTCCAGTTTTAAACACTTAAGCATTTAGTGTAGAACATAATAGCGTTTTAAACGTCATTCTGGATATGGAGATAAACAAGATAGGGTCCTCAGTTTTCCGAAGCTTACATTCTGCTGAATGAGATACGTGCCTGGCAAATTATATTTCAGAGTGGGATGTGATTAGTGCTTTAATAGAGATAAGTACAATATGTTATTGGCGAATAGAAGAACTGGATGTTAATTTTGACTGCAAGCATTAGGAAAAATGAAGTGATATGCCAACTGGGTTTTAAAGAAGTGGTGGGCAACCAGGTGTGTAAAAGCAGCAGGGCAGGAAAGCCCCCCGCCCCCCATCATGCTTGGGAAGGGCACAGGGTGTCCTGGGTTGGCTGGATCATGGAGTGAGTGGCCCAGGTAAGAGGAAGTGAGAATGGGAAAGTCAGCTGGCGTGGGCCTGTAGGGCATGTGAAGGTCAATACTAACCTATATGTGGCTGAGATTGCCAGTTGTATGCTCCATATTCCTGCTTCTCTTTCTCCTTACTGACAGAACCTCTATTGTTTTCGGCGTGACATTATATCCATTTAAAACTGCGAACCTCTTCAGCCCCCTTGCAGCTAGAGGGACATCACGTGACCGACCTCTCACCTTCACCGTGTCCACAGATGCCTCCCAGGTGAGGCTTCTGGGAAAACCACTGGGTGACTGACAAACAGGACTCACCTTGGGACTTCCCTGGCAGTCTGGTGATTAAGACTCTGCTCTTCCAACGCACAGGCGTGGGTTCAATCTTTGGTTGGGGAACTACAATCCCACATGCCACGTGCTGTGGTCAAAATGTTTTTTTTAACTTAAAAAAAAAGAAAAAGGACTCAGCTGGGCTATGCCTTTTGCCCTAGACCTCTCTCCTTCTTCCTGTGAACATGAACTTGAGGCCTGGAGGTGGAGCAGGCATCCTGTGACCATGAAGCAATGATCCAGGGGTGGGAGAGCATGAGAAGGAACTTGGATCCATGATGACTTCCTGGGGCAGCAGCATCTGCTTTGAAACTCCTGCCTTCCCATTCTGTGGAAAAAAAAAAAAAAAACAAGCCCCAATCTTTAAGCCTCTATGGTCATATTTCTGTTCTGTGAAGCTGCATAGAGTGGTCCAGGGCTTGAGTTTATTCTGCAGGTTAAGAGGCACCCCTGAAAGCTGACAAGCAATAGTGTAGACCTGGGATTAGGGGCTGTGCTTCTAGTCTGGCTGTATTCCGAATGCAATGAGCAATAGTCTGCACCTAGGATTTGGGGGCCTAATCTGGCTTTCAGTCCAGTTCTGCCCCTGGCTGGTAAAGTGACTCCGGGTGATTCCCTTAGCCGTTCCGATGTTCTCATTTATAAAGTACAGGTTTTCTTAGAAGATCTCTGGAGGATCACTGAGGTTTCCTAGCTAGAGTGACATATTAGGAAGACGGCTGGAAGTGATGTGGAGGCTGGCTGAACAGTGAGAGCAGGAAGCAGAAACATCAGAGATGTGGTTGTTGGTTTTGGAGACAGAGAAGATGATGAGGACTTGAATCCCGGGTGTGGACAGACAATAAAAGCTGTTCAATCCATAGGTCTCCTGGATGGATTGGACGGAGGCTGCGTGGTGTAGACGATGGAGAAGTTGCGGCTGACGGATCTCAAAGGTGAATAAATCCAAAGAGCGTGAAAGGTCTGAGAATTCTTCAACATCAGAAAGATTTCACATAGATTTCTGGAGATGCTGTAATAGCGTGGCCTCATGTAACACTCTTAGGAAGTCATAGATGAAGAAGCCAACAATAATAAAAATAACTTCGCCTCATGTCATGCTCTCCCCCTCAAGAACCCAAAGTATGTTTGCATAGTTGTTAGGAGCTTATCATTGTCACATCCTTGCACAGGGAGGGAGGGGAGACTCATCTCTCCATGTTGGACTGACAGAGAAGCTGTGATCTGGAAAGGAGGGATCTGCTGAAAGTTAGGGCACAACAGGGCTTCAACATTAAGTCCGTCTGATCCCCGGCCTGGGCTCCTCAGGGCCAGAGACATGAGAAAAGCTAGACATAGGTTGCTTCCTCTGCCCAGTCATTGCTGGTTGGAAGGCAGAGCTAATAATACCTCTCTCCACCTCTTCTTTTTTCTTTACGCTTCTTGCTGGAGTCAGATCTGGAGGCCCTAGAGGAGGGATGTCTTACTTGAAGCTTGAAAGATCTGCAAGGAAAACAAGACTGAGGGGGCTTGTCCTCCGCTGTCCAGGCTGAGGGGGCGCTGTGATCTGCTGCCAGGTTTGTTTCTTTGTCTCCTCCTCCAGTTGGCTTACCTGCTGGTCTCCGTTCCCAGTTTTCGTTAAACCTTCATTTCAAATCGGTCCAATCTCAGACACAATCCCTCTCCCAGATCTCTCCTCCAAACAATGGGGGGTGGGGTGGTGGTGGGCATAACTGGTATATTTTAATCCCAAAATGGCATCTGAAAGCGTTCTGCAGTGCCGCCAAGCCAGCACTTTTAGAAGCATCTGACGATATTAATTTCAGTCTATTTCCTGAGGTTTGCAGGAAACTAAAATGTAGAAAGTGCTGTGGCAAAAAATTAAAGCTTTGTGGAAAAAAAAGGAAGATTGACAGGAAATGAGCCTTCAATAGGACAGCTTGCACAGAGCGAGGCTGTCCGCTTTGCTGCATATCAACATATGCGTGGGGAAAAATAGCTCTGACTCCTACTTGCAGCTCTGCCATTGGGAGCAGCCTGCCTGCAGGCTGTATGTATGTAGGACTGGGATGAGTATTCATGGGCGACTGTGCACTGGCCCTTTGGATGAGCTCATGAATCACAGCTGGTGGCCAGACTTCCGTAAAAGTGAAGTTATTAATATGTAAATGTTATGTAATACATCCATTTTTATCCAATTAAGAAGAAAATCTAAGGAGACATTCAACTCAGTTTTTCTAAAACCCATGATTATTTTGTTACTTGATTTTCCTGTATCTTTTTTTTTTTTAAAAAAACATTTGATTCTGATACTTTAACATTCAGGCCTTTGTGGAATTTCTTCTAACTCTCCCATGTGCAATGATACTCTGAAGCAAATTCTACCTCAAACGCACCATCTTTTGTTTTAAAAGCCCCTGACTTTGTCTGGTTTTCTCTTTCTTCTGCTCACCCCAAAGCAAGTTTTCATGACTCTTTCCTTCTGCCCCTGGGTGTTAGCCAGCCCTGTCTTGCAGGGCTCCTTCAGAGGGTCTCTTCCTGTTTCTCACCAGTAGGTGGACACAGCCCTGCTCAGCACAGACAGAATTTCTAGCATGTTCAAGCCCTGCAGGGTCTCAGGTTGCTGTTTAGTTGCCCACTTGAGTCCGATTCTTTTGAGACACCCACGGACTGGGATTTCCCAGGCAAGGATGCTAGAGTGGGTTGCCACTTTCTTCTCCAGGGAATCTTCTAGACCCAGGGGTCAAACCCTTATCTCCTGCCCATTGAATTGCAGGTGAATTCTTTACTGCTGAGCCACTGGGGAAGCTCCTGCAGGGTCTCAGGAACCTCCAGGAAAAGTCACCAAGCAAGCCATCGGCCATCAATTGGTTAAAACGCCAAAGCTTGTGATAGTGAAACCAAGCAGGACCCTGTTGGGGGTGCAAGGGCGCCGTCCTGCTTGGAAGACTTCCAGTGTCCCCCAGGTCTTGATTATAGGAAACAGGCTTCCTTCAGTCCCCAGGAGCCTCCCTGAATTCCAATGGACAGGTTCAGACGGATGCTAAATAGAGTGAAGAGGAACTCAAAAGCCTCTTGATGAAAGTGAAAGAGGAGAGTGAAAAGGTTGGCTTGAAGCTCAACATTCAGAAAACTAAGATCATGGCATCTGGTCCCATCACTTCATGGGAAATAGATGGAAAAACAGTGGAGACAGTGTCAGACTTTTTTTGGGGGGGGCTTCAAAATCACTGCGGATGCTGATTGCAGCCATGAAATCAAAAGACGCTTACTCCTTGGAAGGAAAGTTATGACCAACCTAGATAGCATATTAAAAAGCAGAGACATTACTTTGCCAACCAAGGTCCGTCTAGTCAAGGCTATGGTTTTTCCCGTGGTCATGTATGGATGTGAGAGTTGGACTGTGAAGAAAGCTGTTCGCCAAAGAATTGATTCTTTTGAACTGTGGTTCTGGAGAAGACTCTTGAGAGTCCCTTTGATTGCAAGGAGATCCAGTCAGTCCATTCTAAAGGAGATCAATCCTGGGTGTTCATTGGAAGGACTGATGCTAAAGCTGAAACTCTAATACTTTGGCCACCTCATGCGATGAGTTGACTCACTGGAAGAGAGTCTGATGCTGGGAGGGATTGGGGGTGGGAGGAGACGGGGACGACAGAGAATGAGATGGCTGGATGGCATCACCGACTCGATGGACATGAGTTTGAGTGAACTCCAGGAGTTGGTGATGGATAGGGAGGCCTGGCGTGCTGTGATTCATGGGGTCGCAGAGTCGGACATGACTGAGCGACTGAACTGAACTGAATTAGGGGAAAGAAGGGGATGCAGAGACAAGGGAGGAAGAATCAAGAGAAACAACAGTACAGTCTTGGGGAAGGGTCCTGCACCTCAAGGGATATGGTGTTTTGCAGAAATCGGGAAACTCCCTCCAGGTGCGAGAAGTTAAGGGCATGCTGCCCACAAGCAGGTAGAGCCCAGACCAGTTGGAACCGGATGGTTGATGATGACCACGCCCACTGACCTCACCACCAACCAATCAGAAGAATGTCCATGAGCTGATCACACCCTCCTTTTTGAACCATTACTATAAAGCTTCTCACTACTTCCTCCAGGCCAGGACACACAGTTTGGGGTTTTGTTTTGTTTTGTTTTTTTAATGCTTATTTTATTTTGGCTACGCCGGGTCTTATTTGCAACATGCAGGATCTTAAGTTGTGGCATGAAAATGAAAGTGAAAGTGAAGTTGCTCAGTCGTGTCAGACTCTTTGTAACCTCATTGACTGTAGCCTGCCAGGATCCTCCGTCCATGGGATTTTCCAGGCAAGAATACTGGAGTGGGTTGCCATTTCCTTCTCCAGGAGATCTTCCGAACTCAGGGATTGAACCCTGGTCTCCTGCATTGTAGGCAGACACTTTACTGTCTGAGCCACCAGGGAAGTTCTAGTTGTGGCATACGAACTCTTAATTGTGACATGTGGGATCTAGTTCCCTGACCAGGTATGGAACCTAGGCCCCCTTGCCCTGGGAGTGTGGTCTTAGCCCCTACACCACCAGGGAAGTCCCTGGGACACAGTTTTGAGGGCATTAGCCCACTGTGGCCCCCTTTGCCTGGCAAAGCAATATAGCTATTTTTTTCTGCTTCACCCAGAACTCTGTCTCTGAGATTTAATTCTATGTCAGGGTACAGAGGCTGGATTCGGGATCAATAGGAGGTGAGGACAACAGGGGCCAAGCCTTCCGAAAAAGAGTTCTGCTTCACTGGGACATGATCTTAAAAAGTAAGACCGAGTCACTCCTTCCTCCCACCCACCGTACCCACCCACCCACCTCGCCCGGTGTCCGGAGATCAACAAGGTGAAGAGGGCAAAACCGGAGGTGCCTGGTGTGCAGCTTTGTGGGTCAGATGGGGGCACCTTGGATTTCAGAGATAAGCTGAGGCACCCGTGTGACCCAGGAAGAGGCTTGGGCCTCACAAAGCTGAAGCTAGACCTGCTGAGGGGCCCACATTGTCATTGGAAAAGCCAGTTAGTGAGGGCATCTGGAGCAATGCAGAGGCCCCCAGACTGGGCTGGGTGGAGAGGCTGCACACCCCCCAGCTCCTCTCTGCCTGTTCAGTGTAATGGCCCAAGTGAGACTTTTTTTTTTCTTTTTCTTTTTTCAAATTTATAGGTGCAAGACATGCCCCAATGCCACCATGGATAGTGTTAAACTTATTATGATCTGTTGTTCCTGAGACTAGGTGAGAGCTGAGCGGGTGAGAAAAATAGGACCTTACTTCACTCTTGGCTGTAAATTTTAACAGAGCCAGGGAATCAGAGTCAGGACCACTTGGGCCTGTGGTGGTCCTTCCAGGAGAATTCTCTTTGGGGTACCCTAGTAACCATAGGTTTGTTGTGATTATGATCCCCTACAGTATGGGTCGTGTCCGACTCTCTGTGACCCCATGAATCACAGCACGCCAGGCCTCCCTATCCATCACCAACTCCCTGAGTTCTCTCAAACTCATGTCCACAGAGTCGGTGATACCATCCAGCCATCTCATTCTCGGTCGTCCCCTTCTCCTCCCGCCCCCAACCTTTCCCAGCATCAGAGTCTTTTCTAGTGAGTCAACTCGTCGCATGAGGTGGCCAAAGTATTGGAGTTTCAGCTTTAGCATCAGTCCTTCCAATGAACACCCAGGATCGATCTCCCTTAGAATGGACTGGTTGGATCTCCTTGCGGTGATGGCCTGGCGTGCTGTGATTCATGGGGTCGTGGAGAGTCGGACACGACTGAGCGACTGAACTGAACTGAACAGTATGGGTGAAAAGGAGAGGCTGGGGGAGGTTCAGGGATGTTCCCAAGACCAAGAGGGCGCTGTGTGGGGTAGCCCTAGAACCCATTTCCAACTAAATGTGAAGTTCATTGCAGATTGCTCTCCAGACTTACCTGTTATTCTGATTCTTAGACAGGAGAATCAGCATGTATTGTAAAGAATGTTGTTGTTTAGCCACTGAGTCATGTCTGAGTCTTTGCAACCCCATGGACTGTAGCCCACCAGGCTCCTCTGTCCATGGGATTTCTCAGGCAAGAATACTGGTGTGGGTTGCCATTTCCTTCTCCAGGGGGTCTTCCCAACCCAAGGTTCGAACCTGTGTCTCCTGCATTAGCAGGCATTGGCAGGCAGATTCTTTACCACTGAACCACCAGGGAAGCCCATTGTAAAGAATAATAAGAGCAACTGAGTCCATGGAGTGAATAATAATGTTTCAATTTTTGCAAAGGCACTGGGACTCCTCCTGGCTTTGTGGCTCTCTTATGGGAGTCCAGATTGTATCACCATGGAAACCTGGATCCTGACTCACCTTGGAGGGCCACAAGGATACATGAGATTTGGGGCAAGGGCAGAGAGGGCACGGTGAAGAAGGGAGGGAGGGAGTGACTTCACTAAGGAGTGGGGACTTGGGGATGTGGTTTCCTCAGGAGACTCCACACTTTTAAGATTCTGGCGAGGTGTATGAAGGTGTCTGGGCCCCATGGCTCCTGTCTCACCCCTCTGCTCCAACTCAGGGACATTTTATCCTGGCTTGATGGTTACTGGCGCAGATGTTAAAGGCCATTAACGGGGAAAAATGGAAAACCTTTTCTGAGCTAAAAAGTAAGTGTGGGTTCAGCCTATTGATTTGAGCACAATAGATGGTTCTAATCATTTGAACGCCTATGTAGTCAGGCACACAAAGGCACTGGCTAAATCACAAACACAGTAAATATAATCTGAGAGTGTGTGAGTGGCAGGGGGGGACCCAAAGACATGAGATGATGGTTGAGAGTTTGGATTCTGAGTTTAGAGAAATAGCTTTCAAGATTTTTTTCTCTTTCTTTTTTTAGGTCTTCATTGTGTCACTTGGATTTGGCTCAGTAGCTAGGGTACTCAGTTACCCGTGGCATGTGGGATCTTACTTTCTGGACTAGAGAAACCATCTCCTGTGCACTAGGAGGTTGGACTCTTAACTACTGAGTCACCAGAAAAGTCCCAGTGCTTGAGATTCTAAACTGTGTGAATAAGCTGGAATTTTCAAACCTGTGTTTCCAGATCAGATTTGGAACTGTCTAATCTTCTGTTTTGATAAATAATTCAGAATCATGGGCTTCATAAATCTGTGTTACTGCTCTCTCTCTTATTGACCAGCCTAGAGGACCTTCCTTATCTGATGATTGCTCTTAGTTTCAGATGCTCTGGGATCTTGAATTTGTTGACGTTCCCTAATAAGAGATGGGACTAACATGGCAGATCTCACAGCCTGGCTGGTAATTGAATTGTCTGTGCTCCCCAATCTCCTTCTGTGAACTCCTTCTATTTGGGACCCTGGGAAAATCATTTTGTAAGGTGAAACCTTTTGAAGGAACAAGTAGATGCTTTTTTCTCTTCTCATTTCAGGCGTGCTGAATTTTAGTTCAGCCTGGTTGCCATGGGGGCCTCTCCATCATAAATCTGGAAACCCTCTATCATTAAGGATTATTTCTCAGATTTCCTGAAAGTAAAAGAAAAATGGGAAAGGTAAAAACGTGATCTTTTCCAAATGCTTGACCTTTGAAGCATGTGCCAGTGCTGTACTTTGTATAGGCCTGTTCCCCTCAGAGTTTTTTCCCTTCCTTACTTCCCATCCCTCTTGATTTATGCCATTCTCTGACACTTACATGCATCCCCCAGTTTGGAATTTTCACGTGAGCTTCAAGCTTCTCTTGTCTTTTTCAGTTCAGTTCAGGCACTCAGTCGTGTCCAACTGTTTATGACCCCATTGACTGCAGCACACCAGGCTTCCCTGTCCATCACCAACTCCTGGAGCTTGCTCAAACTCCTGTCCATCGAGTCAGTGATGCCATCCAACCATCTCATCCTCTGTTGTCCCCTTCTCCTCCTGCCCTCATCTTTCCCAGCATCAGGGTCTTTTCCAATGAGTCAGTTCTTCATATCAGGTGGCCAAAATATTAGAGTTTCAGCACCAGCTCTTCCAATGAATGTTCAGGACTGATTTCCTTTAGGGTGGACTGGTTGGATCTCATTACAGTCCAAGGGACCTTCAAGAGTTTTCTCTAACACCACAGTTCAAAAGCATCAGTTCTTCGGTGCTCAGCTTTCTTCACCATCCAACTCTCACATCCATACATGACTACTAGAGAAACCAGAGCTTTGACTAGACGGACCTTTGTTGGCAAAGTAATGTCTTTGCTTTTTAATATGCTGTCTAGGTTGGTCATAGAAGGACCAACATATTAAAAAGCATATTAAAAAGCAGAGACCTTATTTTTCCAACAAAGTTCCTTCTAGTCAAAGCTCTGGTTTTTCCTTTCTCTTACTTCACTCAGTATGACAATCTCTAGTTCCCCCCATTTGCTGCAAATGGTTTATCTACAAAATGGAAATAGAGGCGCCGATGTAGAAAGCAAATCTGTGGTTACTGGGGGGATGAGGGGAAGGGATAAATTGGAAGACTGGCATTGACATACATACACTGCTATACACAAAACAGACAACTAATAAGGGAACCCTACTCAATACTCTGTAATGGCCTATATGGGGAAAAAGTCTTAAAAAGAGTTGGTATATGTGTATGTATAACTGACTCACTTTGCTGTACACCCGAAACTATCACAACTATCACAAACTATATTTTTTCTCCAATAAAAAAAGAAAACACTTCTCCCATCATTTATGGGTCTAGTGGCTACTGTATTCGACAGTGTAGATTTCATAGACCATTTGTAATATCACGCAAAGCTCTACTGGATGGTACTACTCTAGTCTCTTCACCTTATCAGTTTTAAGTTTACATTATGGGAACAATACCAACCATCAGAGTTTGTTCCTTCTGAATGAGAGTCTCAGAAATGATCAAGCTTTGGTTTGATAACAATAATACTTTTGAATAGAGCAAGTCAGAGATAACTACAGAATTAGTGGTGTTCCTCTCTAGGTCTCCAAGCCCTGTAGAAAGATTGAGAAATTCAGATCCTTTGGGAAATAAATGCGTGGACATCGATATACCATGACTACTATAGACTGAATTGTATCTCCCCCAAATCTTTATGTTGAAGACTTAACCTCAGATGTAATCATATCTGGAGATTTGAGAAGGTGATAAAGATTAAAAGGAGTCAAGGGCAGTGCCCTAATGTGATAGGGCTGGTCCCTTTATGAGAAGAGGGTGAGACCCAGAGCTCACTCTCCACCGTGGAAAGACACATCAAGAAGTTGGCATCCAGGAAGAAACTACTCACCAGAAACCAAACACTCTGGCACCTGACCTTGAACTTCTAGCCTCCAGAACTGTGGGGAAATACATTTCTATTGTTTAAGCCACCCAGTCTATCATATTCTGTTATGGCACCTCAAGCAGACTAATATGATAATCTCATATTTGAGTTGCTGCTAGTAATAATGGTTAGCATTTGCACAGCATTTTCAAAGGTGATTTTATGTATCTTATTTGCTTTTTATAGAGGTTGACATTCATATTATGATTTCACAGATGAAGCAAAAGAGCCCTGAGAATGCTTGGATTAATCAGGGTCAAGGTGAAGTTAGAAATCAGAGTTGCTGAATTCCAGCCACTCCACCATATTGCTTTTCAGATCCAATGTGACAGCCCAACACATCCTGTGCCTGGGAAACTCTGAACTACAGTGCTTGTCCATGGCTGCTTGCACATTCAAGTCTGCCCCATAAAAATAATGAAGAGTTCAGGAATGAGGAAATCAATATTGCATAGTCAACAAGGGATTCATTTCCAGAATATTAAAAATATTTTTCTACAAACATGTTAAAAAAAATCAAGAGATAAATTGGCAAAGGACATGAACAAAAAAGACACAGAAGTTTTAGTTTTGTATATGGTGTCAGAGAATGTTCTAATTTCATTCTTTTATATATAGTTGTCGGTTTTCCCAGCACCACTTATTGTCTCACACCATATACAAAAATAAACTCAAAATGGATTAAAGATCTAAATATAAGACCAGATACTATCAAACTCCTAGAGGAAAATATAGGCAGAACACTCCTTGACATAAATCGCAGCAAGATTTTTTTATTTGGATTCATCTCCTAAAGTAAAGCAAACATAAACAAATGGGACCTAATTAAACTTAAAAGCATTTGCACAGCAAAGGAAACCAGTGACAAGATAAAAAGACAATCTACTGAGTGGGAGAAAAATAC
This sequence comes from Moschus berezovskii, assembly GCF_049115385.1. NCBI lineage: Eukaryota > Metazoa > Chordata > Mammalia > Artiodactyla > Moschidae > Moschus > Moschus berezovskii. The sequence goes on along the minus strand of NC_142484.1, from coordinate 18,778,440 downwards.
TTGCAAATGATATGACTGATATGGGATTAATATCCAACATATATAAATGGTTCCTGCAACTCAACATCAAAAAAACAAACAGCCCCAAATTAAAAATGGGCATAAGAACTGAGTAGACCCTTTTCCAGGAGGAAATGCAGATGGCCAACAGGCATGTGAAAGATGCTCTGTATCACTAATCCTTCAGTTCAGTCCAGTTGAGTCGCTCAGTCGTGTCCAACTCTTTGCGACCCCATGAATCACAGCACGCCAGGCCTCCCTGTCCATCACCAACTCCCGGAGTTCACTCAAACCCACCTCCATCGAGTCGGTGATGCCATCCAGCCATCTCATTCTCTGTCGTCCCCATCTCCTCCCGCACCCAATCCCTCCCAGCATCAGAGGGAAATGCAAATCAAAACCACAGTGAGATACCACATCACAGCTGTCAGAATGGCTACCATCAAAAAGAATACAAATAAATGCTGGCAAGGATGAAGAGAAAGGGGAACCCTTGTACACTGGCACACTGTTGGTGGGAATGTAAATTGCTATGGCCACTGTAGAAAACAGTATGGAGGTTTCCCAAAAATCTAAAAATAAAACTACTGTATGACCCAGCAATTCCACTCCTGGATATATATGTGAAAAATACCCCCTGCCCCCAAATAGTAATTTGAAAAGATTCATTCAGCCCAATGTTCACTGCATCATTTTTAAAATTGCCAAGATATGGAAACACCTAAGTGTCCATCAGCAGATGAGTGGATGAAGATGTCCTATGTGCATGTGTGCTTGTGTATGTGTATGGATATTACTCACCCATAAAAAATAATGGGATTTGCCATTTACCCCAACATGGATGAACTTCGAAGGCATTATACTTAGTGAAACAAGTCAGACAGAGAAAGATATATACTTATATATTATTTTATAGGCAAATAATTATATGTGAAACCAAAAAACAACAAACTAGTGAATATAACAAAAACTAAGCAGACTCACAGAGAACAAACTAGTGATTGCCAGTGTGTCTTAGGGGCAACATAGGGGTGGGGAGAGGGAGGTACAAGCTACTGATGTAACTTTGGCTCAAGGCTGTGTTGTACATCACAGGGACTATAGCTAATATTCTGTAATAACTGTGAATGGAAAATAACCTTTAAAATTGTATAAAATAGTAAAATAATAGCTAATATTAAAAAAGAAATCCACATAAAAGAACATTCAAAAAGCCAATGCTGTGCTCTGCCTAGTTGCTCAATCGTGTCTGACTCTTTGCAACCCCATGGACCCATGCAACCAGGCTCCTCTGTCTATGGGGATTCTCCAAGCAAGAATACTGGTGTGGGTTGCCAAGCCCTCCTTCAGGGGATCATCCCAACCCAGGGATCGAACCCAGGTCTCCCACACTGTAGGCGGATTCTTTACCATCTGAGCCCCCAGGGAAGCCCCAGTAGCCAAAAAAACATTTTAAAATGTGCAACCTTGTTAGTAGAAAGGAAAATACATTAACTAGTTAATTTATTCCTTTATAAACACTTGCTAACACAGTTAATCATGGAGGGTAACAGGCTGGCTAGTAAACCAGGTCACCCAAAATACAGATGGTGTCAAACTAGTGATCAAGGACTAACTTCTAAACGAATGGCCACTTTTTTTGGAAAGGTCATTTTAATACCCATCCGATTAGGAAAATTTGTTTTAAGTCTCATAACATCAAGCACTGAAGAGGATACAAGAATTGTCATAAACTGGAGATTAGAGTGTAAATTAGTGCAGCCTCTTTGGAGAAGAATTGGTCCAAACCTAGTAAAGCTGAAGATATACAAGCCTTATGATCCAGGAACTGACTCCCATATGTATATCCAAGAGAAAATCTCGCACATGTTCACAAGCAGATATGATCAAGGATATTCATTGCAGTCTTTAGTAATCGCAGAAAAACTGCAAACAAGCTAAATGTCTATCAATCATGTAACAGATAAAGTGTAGTCCATTCATACAATGAAGTATTGCTTATTAAAATAAAGCAAACTATATTTAAATGTAGCAACATACATACAACTCAAAAATATGATGCTGAGTGAGAAACAGCAAGTTACAAAGATACATGTGCAGATGATATGATTTATATAAAACATTCAAGAACAAATTAATATTATATATTATTTGTGAATACATACATATTAAAACTGTGAACAGTACAAATATAAAGATAAAACTCAATCTCAAGATGGTGATTATCTTTGAGACAACAGAAAAATTTCAAAAAGTGAAAAGTGAAAGTGTTAGTCACCCAGTCGTGTCTGACTCTTTGCGACCCCGTGGACTGTAACCCACCAGGTTCCTCTGTCCATGAGATTCTCCAGGCAAGACTACTGGAGTGGGTTGCTATTCCCTTCTCCAGGGAATCTTCCCAACCAAGAGACAGAACCCAGGTCTCCTGCATTGCAGGCAGATTTTTCACCGTCTGAGCCACTTTTCAGTTCAGTTCAGTTCAGTCACTCAGTCGTGTCCGACTCTTTGCGACCCCATGAATCACAGCACGCCAGGCTTCCCTGTCCATCACCAACTCCCGGAGTTCACTCATACTCATGTCCACAGAGTCGGTGATGCCGACTCATTCTCTGTCATCTCATTCTCTGTCGTCCCTGTCTCCTCCCACCCCCAATCCCTCCCAGCATCAGAGTCTTTTCCAGTGAGTCAACTCGTCGCATGAGGTGGCCAAAGTATTGCAGTTGCAGTTTTAGCATCAGTCCTTCCAATGAACACCCAGGATTGATCTCCTCTAGAATGGACTGGTTGGATCTCCTTGCAGTCCAAGGGACTCTCAAGAATCTTCTCCAGCACCACAGTTCAAAAGCATCAATTCTTCGGCGATCAACTCTCACATCCATACATGACCACTGGAAAAACCATAGCCTTGACTAGCCACTTTTGGGAGTGTTCAGTTATATCCATAAATTTTTGCTTTAAAATTTTTTCTAGAGCATATAGGAAAAAAGCAAATACATACAGCAAATCTGAATGGTCCATAGGTAATTGTTAAATGATTTTCTGTACTTTTATGCATATACATTTTTCATAATTTAAAAACTCAAACCATTCTGCAAGATCAGAATTTTCCTTATCATTTGATATCAGCACTCACACACCCCATCTAAGCGTTATAGTCTTAGCAGGCTTCAGAACAATCAGACAAGGGCAGGAAGCAGCACTCGGAGAAACTCTCTTCCAAGGACCACCAGCAGGTTGTGGAGAGAGATGGGATGTGACGTCATTGCCCAGGGTCAGTCACCTCCATCACTGTAAGCAGAGACCCAGAATGAGGCCAAGGTCTGAACTCCACAGTGTGGATGGTTTGGCAAGCAACTCTCCTCAGCTCTGCCTCCTTCTGCTGGGTTAGGGGTCACCTAACTTAAGACTTAGCTCTAACACTCACTTTTAACATCTTAAAAACAAATCTAAAACATAAAATTAATTTTTAAAGCAATTAATGTTGCACTCAGACAATTATTTTCCTGGGTCTCCAGAAAGCTCAGCATTGCTAAAAGTGGTTTGTTTGTGTTACAGGGATGAAAAGAATAATAAAAAAAAAAATTAATTAGTGTTTCATGAGTCACCCAGTCACACCTTTCCCTTTAAAAAAACAAGGGGAACACGTTTGCCATTAAACATCACCCCTCTCACATCTACCTCCCTTCTCCCCACCCTGATTTCAAGGCTTTCTCAGGTTTTCAGAAACTTTATGATATTAGGTCTTCAATGGTTCAGTCATCTTCTGAAGATATGTCTTAGCTAGATTCTTCCTGATGTCCACTGACAAATATTAAGGTGAACAAAAGAACGTCTCTTGAGCAACTATTATGTGTTAGATTCTTGATCTCTACCTTTTTCACTTGACTTTATTTGATTCTTATAATAATCCTTCAAAATTAGTGTAATCATCAATGTTACCCTCATTACGGAATTAAGAACTAAATCCCAGAAAGAGGAAGAGTCTGTCCATGTTTGCAAAATCATAGCCCTATTAAGACAGCTAGGATTTAAAAGCTTTGTGGTTCTAAGAACTGCACTGTAGCTTTAAGGATTTAAGAACTGCACTATGGTTCAAAGTCCTGGATTCCAATCCTAGGTATGCCATTAATTATCACTATTATGTTACTTTTTCCTGGTGTCTCAGTGGTAAAGAATCCTCCTGCTGTGCAGGAAATGCAGGAGTCTTGGGTTCAATCCCCGAGTCAGGAAGATTCCCAAAAGAAGAAGGAAATGGCAACCCTTTCCAATATTCTTGCCTGGAAAATCCCATTGAAAGAGGACCTTGGAGGGCTATAGCTCATGAGGTCCCAAAGAGTCAGACACAACTGGGCATGTGACTTTGTATCTATTAGAGCCTTAGTTCTGTCATCTCTGAAATGAAGGGGTGAGAATAGATTACGTCTAACTTTACATCTAATTCTAAGCTTTTGTGTGTTTATTTGGTGGCCTTTTATTACACAAAATGAGCAGAAGAGACAGCTCATTTTTGCCAGCTCTATTTCTCTTCTAGCTTGTCTGTGGACAACAGCTCAAGGAATGAATTGACCAATTGAAAGAAGATCAGTAAGCACAACAAATCCTGGTGGACCAGCTGCTTACCGAGGCCATGATTTCTATGGGCAGAACTCATGCTTGTCTCTCTGTCTCTGAAACACTCCACATTTGGAACCTCGCCTGTGTTTGGAGCTTCCCTGGTAGCTCAGATGGTAAAGAATCTGCCTGCAATGTGGGAGACCTGGGCTCGATTCCTGGGTCAGAAAGATCCCTTGGAGAAGGAAAAGGCTACCCACTCCAGTATTCTTGCCTGGAGACTCTCATGGACAGAAGAGCCTGGAGGGCTACAGTCAATGGGGTCACAAGAGTCAGACATGACTAAGCGACACACACACACACAGTTATTATGATTATAGAATGTCTATGGAACACAAAAAATGAGCTGAAAATGCCCTGTGCACATAAAAAGTTGAGAAGAAATGCCTTGAACTGAGTCCACTTGCCCTTCTTTGAAATGTGCTTAATTCAGAGATGAAAGGAGTGGGGTGTTGGCTTCTTTCCTTCTAGTAATTTGTCCATAGAGCCAGGTTCACATTAGGACTGAAGCTGAACAATTTAGGGCCCAAGCGTGTAAGTTTTCAATCTGCAAGTTCACCTATCTATTTCTTCCAAGGGTAATTTTGTAATTCTGGAGTTAGCGTCAAAATAAGGGGCTAAACTTGAGTCAGGTCCTAAAGGAGAAGTACAAGTTGGATATTATTATAGCAGAAGGTGGTTTTGCAATGTGTGTATGTGGCGGGGGAATATCGAGTATCAGAACCTAGGTGGAGCTTGATAGAGGCCCAATATTTAAAGAATGAGACTCCCCTAAATTAGGGGAGAAAAGGAAATGGAGCAGAGGACACAAAGAGGACACACAACAAGAAAGAATGTTGGATTTGTCAACAGGCAGTATAGATGAAAGATAGCATTAGGCTGTTAAAGAGGCGCTAAAGAGCCTCTTGAGGAGGGTGAAAGAGGAGAGTGAAAAGACTGACTTAACTCACTTTCAAAAAACTAAGATCATAGCATCTAGTTCCATCACTTCACGGCAAATAGAAGGGGGAAAAAATGGAAGCAGTGACAGATTTTATTTTCCTGGACTCCAAAATCACTGCAACCGGTCACTGCAGCCATTAAATTAAAAGAAGCTTGCACCTTTGAAGGAAAGCTATGATAAACCTAGACAGCCTATTAAAAGGCACAGACAGCACTTTGCCGACAAAAGTCACTATAGTCAAAGCTATGGTTTTTCCAGTAGTCATGTATGGATGTGAGTTGGACCAGAAAGAAGGCTGAGTGTCGAAGAATTGATGCTTTTGAATTGTGGTGCTGGAGAAGACTTTTGAGAGTCCCTTGGACTCCAAGGAGATCAAACCAGTCAATCCTAAAGGGAATCAACCTTGAATATTCATTGGAAGGACTGATGCTGAAGCTGAAGCTCCAATCCTTTGGTCACCTGATGAGAGGAGCCAGTTCTTTGGAAAAGACCCTGATGCTGGGAAAGATTGAAAGCAAATGGAGAAAGGGATGGCAGAGGATGAGATGGTTAGATAGCATCCCTGACTCAATGGACCTGAGTTTGAGCAAACTGCGGGAGACAGTGAAGGACAGGAAAGCCTGGCAAGCTGCAGTCCATGGATCATAGAGTTGGACATGACTGAGTGACAGAACAACAACATCGGAGATAGAATTTTGGGTCTGCCACTTACTAGCTCTTGCAAGCCATTTAACTTTAGTTTCCTCATCTGTAGTATCTACCTTATAGGGTTGTAATGAGGATTAAATGAGAAAATTCCTGTAAGACTTTCATCACAGAAAACTCAATCCATGTTAGTTATTATTAGCATGGGGTTAGGGATCTTAGAAATTGCTTTCAGGGGAAGTTACTGGAGATTTTTAGCATGGGAATGATGATTTTAGGGCATTGGCAGAAAGCTATTGAATTTAGATAGAGACAGGAGGATAGTTTGGAGGTCATTACAGTGATCTGGGTATGAAGTAATTGGGTCATGGCTTGGGATGATGTTAATGAGAATAAAAGGGAAAGGGTAAATGTGACAGTCATTTCAAATTTAAAAATTTAGTGAATAAAAGGGACAAAAGAGAGAGATGAATAAAAGATGATGTCCAGTTGTTGGACTTGGCCTTCTAGAATAGTGGAATCATTGAATCAATAGAGGGACTTGTTTGGGGGGGAATCCTTTTGAGATTTATTTATTAATGTTAAAATTATGATGGACTACCATCCAAATGGACCTCTCCAGGTGGCCATCACAAGTGTTCAAATAGAACATTGAACATTTTTTTATTTGAAGACACATATACATTTCCTTAGCTTCAATTTTGTACTACTTACATTTTTCCCCTCTATTTCATACTCTTATAGTATTGTTTATTTAATATTTTACTGTAATTTGACTTAAACTTATTTTTTTCACTTCATCTAGGCAATAATGTCTGTGAAATCTCAGGCTTTATGTGCTAGTTATATTTTATCTAATATGCAGTAAAATAAAATAACTATTACAAAAGAAACATTCATCCATATTCTTCCTAAAATCATCCCCAGTATCATCGTTATAACATATTTAGGAAACATGTATAAAAATGAAAAAAACATAAAAAACATTGATTTTTCTCATGGAAATAGAATAACAAGAAGATCAGGAAGCTAAAGTGAGGGAGAGAAAATGGCCAGGGAATTACAAAGAAAGATATCAGTACAGGAGAAAAAAAAAACAAGTACCTATAATGTCATGGCAAGTAGGCTGAGGGACAGCATGGTGAGAGGGACGGGTGTTATGAGAAAATTTCAAAGAAAGGGTAGTATAAATGCTAAAATATAGAAGAATAAATTTTTGAAAGAGCCATGGTATCTCAAATTAGAATAACCAAAGGAAAGTCAGGTTCTGGGTATATAGATGTATATGTATTTTAATTTTTACTTTTTAATTGACATATATTTGGCTTGTAGTGTTTCAATTATACAGCAAAGTGATTCACTTATACATATATATGTATTTATATTCTCTTTTAGATTCTTTTCCATTATAGGTTATTACAAAATACTGAATATAATTCCCTGGGCTACATAATAGGTTCTTGTTGTTATCTATCATCTGCAGAGTAGTGTATATCTGTTAGTCCTAAACTCCTAATTTATCCCTACCCTCACCCCCACTTCAGACGGTAAAGAATCTGCCTGCAATATTGGAGACCCAGGTTTGATCCCTGGGTTGGGAAGATCCCCTGGAGAAGGAAAAGGCTACCTACTCCAGTATTCTTGCCTGGAAAATCCCATGGACTGAGGAGTCCGGTGGGCTACAGTCCACGGGGTCACAAAGAATCAGGCATGACTGAGCTACTAACACTTTCACTTCACTTTCTCGCCCCTGCTTTGGTAACCATAAGTTTGTTTCAATGTCTGTGAGTTTATTTCTGTTGTGTAAATAAGTTCATTTGTTTTTAGATTCTGCATATAAGCATTTGTCATTCACTGACTTTCTTCACTTAGCATTATAATCTCTAAGTCCATCCATGTTGATGCAGATGACATTATTTCATTCTTTTCTTTTTTAATGGCAAATTACAAACCAATAAGCCCATGAACATATTTCACCAAGAGGTATGTACTAGAATGTTAATGGTCACACTTCTCATAATACTCCAGTGAAGTGAAAGTGTTAGTCGCTCAGCCGTGTCTAACTCTTTGTGACTCCTTGAATTGTAACCCACCAGGCTCCTCTGTCCGTGGAATTCTCCAAACAAGAATACTGGAGTGGGTTGCCATTCCCTTCTCCAGGGGATTTTTCTGACCCAGGGATCAAACGTAGGTCTCCCACATTGCAGGCGGATTCTTTACCATCTGAGCCACCAGGGAAGCCCCATAATATCCCAAACAGGAAACAACTCAAACAACGCGATACAGCAGCAGGATGGATCATAGGTGTGTGGAGTGTGGTGTAGTCACACAATCACATGACCCAACAGTAAGAAAGCACTGTGGGTGAATCTCATAGCATCATATTAGCAAGACAGACATTTGAAGAGTACATTCCCAATGACTCCATTTATGTAATACACTAAAACTAAGGCAAAACTAAGCTCTGTGAAGTTAGGACAGTGGTTACCCTTAGGAGGAGACGGGAAATTACTGGAAGGCATAAGTTGTGGACTTCAGGGTTGCTGACCATGCTCTGTGATTGGTCTTAGTAAATGGATGTAGTCAGTCTGGGGAAACTGATCAAGTCATGCATGCATAATATGTGCATTTTCATTAGAAATGAAGCTTTCCAGGTGGCAGTAGTGGTAAAGAACCTGCCTGCCAATGCAGGAGACATAAGAGATGTGGGTTTGATCCCTGGGTCTGGAAGATCCCCTGGAGTAGCAAATGGTAACCCACTTCAGTATTCTTGCCTGGAAAATTCCACAGACAGGAGCCTGGCGGGTTACAGCCCATGGGGCTGCAGAGAGTCAGACACGATTGAGCGACTAAACACACTGACAAACACAACGTTAAAAAGATAAAAATGTATTAATGAAAAATAAAATAATCAAAAGCATTGTAGCAGCCAAGTAAAGCTAAATTACTTAGTCTGTGGAGATTTCTCATCTCACTTGTTTTTTAATCACCACTTGCTGCCTCCTGGGCTAGAAAGGCTGATTCAAGCCACAGAAACAGGAGTAAACATTTGTATAAATAGGATGCATGTCATTGTGGTTTGATTGACAGTTTAATTAGGCACATGTTCTTTCATTGCCATTCTAATTAAATTGGTGGAGGATCCAGAAATTCCAGGTTGTTACATTTGTCTCTTGATTGTTGGATTTTTTTTTTTAAAAGGATTTATTATACTTATGAACAGGATGGTGTCCTTGGCATGAAGAAGCCACACTCACTGCAGCAGAAAGGTTAATCTTATTATATTAACAATGAAATTGCTAAATGAAGGGGCAGAACATGGGAAAATTGCCCCATTGCTCCCCAGTGTCAGTCAGTCACAAAACAGGGCTTCTGGAACATGGAAACCAGCCTTGAATTTAAGAGCAGCAGCAAAAAGCAAGTGAAAGTCCTTGCCAATTTTACAAGGCAATCTCAGGCTCCCTCTCATTGGCTTTTTTTTTTCTTTCTTTTACTGCAGCTAGTTTAGAGTGATGCTGTAACTTTAATGGTTACTAGGAATAAACACAACCCAGCTCCAGCAGGGCTTATCCAAAAAGGGTGACTAGACTCAGAAAAAAATTGAGGGGCCCTCTGGTTCACGCCCCTGGCTCTGGGCTATAGACTGTCTGGAAATCATTGCTAGGGACCCAGTCCTCTGAATTGGTAAGGCAGGCTGGTAATGGAGCTTTGCTCTCTCCCTTTTTATACTCTGACCCTTTGGGATTCAGCCTAGATTGTCTCCACTAGTTAATTTTAGTTTTGCATAATTAGGAGTAAAGAATGTCTTTAAAAAATTTTTTTTAAAGAATTTCTTTTCCTCTCAGACATTTTTACTTAATCTAGGGTAGGTAATTGGAATTCTGTTTTCTCCCAGAGTAAACTAGATAGAAGGTGTTTGGGTATAAGTCAAAATTAGTGTGTGAGAGTTTTATGGAGATTTCAACTCAAATCTACACACTTTTAAATATATTTTCTTCAGAATTAGTCACAATATATTACTTCTAATGCAAAAGCTAAACATGGTAAGCCTTATATATTAAATTAGATAACTTTTAAGAGGAGATATCAGCATATAGGTAAAGTTTTATCACTATTTTTTAGCTATTTCCCATCTCATGGGTGCGTGCTATGTTGCTTCAGTCATGTCAGACTCTTTGCAACCACATGGGCTATAGCCCACTGGGCTCCTCTGTCCATGGAATTTTGCCGGCAAAAATACTGGAGTGGGTTGCCATTTCCTCCTCCAGGGGACCTTCCTGACTCAGGGATCGAACCTGTGTCTCCTTTGTCTCTTGCATTGCAGGCAGATTCTTTACCACTGAGCCACGGGGAAGCCCATTTCCTATCTCATCTTAATCTAATTTTGATCTCACCCCTGATCATCAGGGGGCTTCCCTGATAGCTCAGTTGGTAAAAAATCTGCCTGCAATGCAGGAGACCCTGGTTTGATTCCTGGGACAGGAAGATCCACTGGAGAAGGGATAGGCTACCCACTCCAATATTCTTGGGCTTCCCTTGTGGCTCAGCTGGTTAAGAAGCCTCCTACAATGCAGGAGACCTGGGTTCGATTCCTGAGTTGGGAACATTCCCTGGAGAAGGGAAAGGCTACCCATTCCAGTATTCTGGCCTGGAGAATATAGTCCATGGGGTTGCAAAGAGTTGGACAGGACTGACCAACTTTCACTTTCTGATCATCAGGATGACTGTTTCCAAATCACCCTCAGCACTGACTTGGAGACATATGCAATCAGTGCAATTCACTGAACATTCACTGAGGGCTTCCCTGGTGGCCCAGATGGTAAAGAATCCACCTGCAATGTGGGAGACCTGGGTTCAATCCCATGGACAGAGGAACCTGGGGGGCTATAGTCCATGGGGTCACAGAGAGTTGGACAAAACTGAGTGACTAATTTTCAACATTTACAATGTGTCAGGCACTGTACTTGATTTTAGAGACAGAAAATGAATAAAATACTAGTCCTATCTTTTTTTTTTAAGATTTTTTGATATGAGCCATTTTTAAAAGTCTCTATCAAATTTGTTACAACACTGCTTCTTTTTTTATCCTTTGGTTTTTTGGCTGCAAGGCATGTGGGATCTTAAATCTCTGTCCAAAGATTGAACCCATGCCTCCTGCATTGGAAGGAAAGTCTTAACCACTGGGCCACCAGGGTAATCCCAAACTGTTCCTGTCTTAAAGGAACTCAAACCTTAGATAGAAGGGCAAATATAATGGCAGGATGTTAGAGGATAAAGGTAAGTAGAAATTATAAATAAAGAACAGAGAAGGAAGGAATTGACTTTGAAGATTAGGGGATTCTTGGAAAGGCCTCCTGAAGAAGGGAATATCTGGATTTAGTTTTGAAGGATGAAGAGGGTTTTTCCCAAAAGACTTTGAAAGAGAAAGAATGCAGTGAGCACAGGCACAAATACTTGAAGCAACCTAGCCTGTGCTGGGAACTAGAAATAAGGCTTTTATAGGTAGATAGAGGCAAATGGTACCTCGACATTAATCTTGGACCTTCTGTAAGTGATGGGACAAGTGAGAAGGATTCTAAATAGGTAGCATGATTGGCTCTCTTAGGTGCAGCTTGGAGGATGAACTGACTCGGTGCCTGGAGGTGGAAATGCTATTAAAAGTAGGAGGACTTATGATCCTATTTGCAGGGCAGGAATAGAGATACAGACACAAACAGACCTGTGGACATAGAAGGGGAAGAAGTGTAGCATTGTAGCATATGTATTACCATAGGTAAAACAGCTAGCTAGTGGGAAGTTGCTGTATAATAGAGGGAGCTCAGCTCTGTGCTCTGTGATAACCTAGAGAGATAAGATGGGCAGGAGGGGTGGGGGAGTAGGAGGGATGCTCTAGAGGGAGGGAATGTATGTACACTTATGGCTTCTTCATACAGCAGAAAGTCACACAACATTGTAAAGCAATTGTCCTCCAAATAAACAAAAGCAAGAAGAACAATTAAGAGATTGTTGCATTAGTTTATGTTAGTGATGATGAGAATTTGAACAAAAATGTCAAGACAGTTGGAATCAAGAAAACAATTTGAGAGATATTTAGAAGGACAAGCAGTACTTGGTGAAGAGATGTGCTTTAACAGACTCTCCTCCACCTCACTTGATAACCTTTGCTACCTTCATGGTGATCTCCATCCCAGGATCTTGGGACCATGGATATCTTGACCCTTCAGAAGCTGAGCACACCTCTCTGCTGGCACTCCAAGCTGATTGGTTCTGAGGCTCAAGACCTTCCAAACCTCACCAGCTCCTCCTCACCATAATTCCTAATCACACAGCAATGCTGTCCAGAGAATGCAAAGCCCCAACCCAGGCTTCTCAAACCTAGAAGGTTTTCTCAGGTACTTGTTAGAAGGCAAAGAGAACAACCTGGAATACTTCTCTCCATCTGCTCTTTGAGCTTTAGTTGGCAGCTGCTCACTAGGTGTAGCATTATTTAAATACTTTTCTAAAGAACATCTTAAGCTCATGATCTGACTTACTTTAGAGAATTCTATTTATACACCTAAAGATGTATTAGAACAGAATCTCTAAAAAACACACTTTTACAAAACAGGAAACTGAGCAATTCATGAACAGATATTAATGGGTCTATTCTTGTTTTCAATCACACAAAAAATAGTCTTGAAAAAAATCCATTTTAGGTGCAGCAGTGCAGACACTCTTGGTTGCAAATACCAGAAAAGCTAAGTCAAGTTGGATTAGGCTCCAAAGGAAAATTTTGAGCATACACAGAAGGGGCGAGCCACTCTATTCCCTTCTTCAGGGGATCTTCCAGACCCAAGGATGAAACACAAGTCTCCTGCATTGAGGGTGGACTCTTTACCTTCTGAGCTACCAGGGGAGCCCCTAGAGCAGGGGATACAGACATGACCCCATCCAGGGCCATCCAGACAGCAGTTTCTACTTCCTGGCTCACTTCTTCAAGCTGGCTGCTCCTTTACATCTATCCATAGGTTGCAAGATGGATGCCAACAGCTCCATGTCCATGTACACACAAAGTTTTAAGTCCAAGGGTAAAATCAAAGCCAGGAAAACTTGATGCTCTACTTAGAGGAGATTCCCCAGAAAAATCCCCAGAAATGTGGCTGCTTCTCAGAGAAAGTTCTGAGTTCTGGTACCAGAAGAGAGACAGAATTACAAACAACTAAAGACAAGGAAGGGCTTCCCAGTTGGCGATAATGGTAAAGAACCCGCCAGCTCATGCAGGAGACATAAGAGATGTGGGTTCGATCCCTGGGTTGGGAAGATCCCCTGGAGGAGGGAATGACAACAATCCCAATGTCCATGGGATTCTCCAGTATTCTTGCCTGGAGAATCCCATGGGCAGAGTCCATGGCGGACTACAGTCCATGGTATCATATATGACTAAAGCGACTTAGCACAGCACAGCACAAAGACAAAAAATATCTACTCCACTGGGAAATCCATATCTACTCTACTGGGAAATCCAAAAATTCAGAGAGGAGAATGAGACCTTTGTGTTTATGGAGTCAACTGCTCCATTTGCCATCTACTCAGCAACTCATCCAATGATAGGCGCATGATCCTTACTCACTAAATATTTGTTGAATGAGTGAATACTGGATGCTCTTCTTGTCAGAACTGCTGTCTGGTGCCTTGATTCTGAGAGAGGGAATTGCACAGGAGACATGTGGTTCTGTCATTACTGTCATCCCTCATGCCACCGTCCCACCACCCTGAAACCATCATCCTATACTTGAGTTGTCTGCTCACTCATCTACACCTCCTCCCCTGGACTAGAAACCCCTGAGGACAGGGGTTATGTCCTTCCTCTTTGGCATAAAGGACCCGGCGTTGCATTGGCACAATGTCTGTTCTCAGTAATTATTTGCTGTATATATGCGTGAAGATTCTTGAGAGTCCCTTGTACAGCAAGGAGATCAATCCAGTAAATCCTGCAGGAAATCAACCTTGAATATTGACTGGGAAGACTGGTGCTGAAGCTGAAGGTTCAATGCTTTGGCCACCTGATGCGAAGAGCTGACTTACTGGATAAGACCTTGTTGCTGGGAAGGATTGAGGGCAGGAGGAGAAGGGGGCAGCAGAGGATGAGATGGTTGGCTGGCATCACTGATCAATGAGTTTGAGCAAACTCTGGGAGATAGTGAAGGACAGGGAAGTCTGGCATGCTGCAGACCATGGACTCGCAAAGAGTCAGACATGATTTAGCAACTGAACAACAATTGTGCATGCATGCATGAATGAATTGAGAGGCAGCTCTTTTAAGTCTTTCAGAAAATTACAGTTTAGCAGTGATTTCCATACTTGTTTGCACATTTGAACTATCTTGGAGTAGGGGCGAGGTCTTCAGAATATTCTAAAGCCCAGGATGCACTCCAGACCAATTAAGTCTCAGTATTTGAGGATTACACCAGGCCATCAGCAATATCTGAAGCTCCTCAGGTGACCCCAGCGTAGAGACAAGTTTTATTCAGAAACTTGGTGAACTGTAGGGGACACCTGCGGTTGCCTTTTCTGGCGGGTTCCTCGGTTAATGATACTGTACCCTCTGGGACTAGGAGGTGAGAAAACTGCTGAGCTTGTATAACCAGGCCTAGGGAATGTCTCCAGGGACCTGGAAAGATAGAGAAGGGATGTTTATCAGACTTTGCAATTTAAACTCATGGTTGTGTCAATCATTTATTAATACTTTCCTTTCTTTGTGTCAGTGCAGAAGAGTGAGCTGGAACACACCACTTGTAATAATAGCCAACAAATTGGATGTCTTCTCCTGGTCTTGCTGGCCTCTTCGAAAGATGTTAAGAACCCACAGGAATGATGCAGGTTTTGTGTCTCTCAAACACCCACCTTGGACTAGGTAAAGGGGTCTAACCCATTTAAAGCAAATCTTAGAACTCAAACTTTAGTATCATCGAAACTGCAGGAACCATAGACCTCTCTTTCCATTAGATCCTTGCTATTCAGAGTGCAATCAATGGACCAGCAGAGTGGGCTTCCATTAAGACTTTTTTTGGCCACACTGTGAGGCATGTGGGATCTTAGTTCTCTGACCAGGGATTGAACTCACACCCACTGCAGTGACAGTGCAGAGTCTCAACCACTGGACCACCAGGGAAGTACCCCACTAGGAGCTTTTTAAAAATGTAGACTCTCAGACTCCAGACCTTCTGAATCAGAATGAACACTTTAACAAGACCCCAGGTGACGTGCATGCACATTCATGGCTAAGAAACATACTTTTATACTACCTCGATGGGAAAAAAGAAAAAAATTAAGTTTTGACATTCCTTCCGTTGCTCAGAAAATGTTTTAATTTTTTTTTCTTTTGTAGGATTTTGACTACTTGTATCTCTACTGGAAAATGCCCAAGATGCCTATATCTTTGACTTGTGAAAAATAGGCTTACCTTTTGGGTTCTCAAAACAGTGTTTGGAGATTCTTATATTAGCATTTGGAGGCCTGAGTCTTTGCATGTAACTAGAGGAATTCTCGGAGAAGGCAATGGCAAGCCACTCCAGTACTCTTGCCTGGAAAATCCCATGGATGGAGGAGCCTGGTAGGCTACAGTCCGTGGGGTCGCTAAGGGTCGGACACGACAGAGCGACTTCACTTTCACTTTTCACTTTCCACTTTTACACATTGGAGAAGGAAATGGCAACCCACTCCAGTGTTCTTGCCTGGAGAATCCCAGGGATGGGGAGCCTGGTGGGCTTCCGTCTATGGGGTCACACAGAGTCGGATACAACTGAAATGACTTAGCAGCAGCAGCAGCAGAGGAATTCTAGACTTCTTAATTCTAAGCTGTATTACTCTAGCAACTACAATGAAGCAAGGAGATGGTCTGAATGTACCTACACTGGACTGGACAGTTCCTATCCTCATCATCTTTATCCTTTATGGTTGAGAGTATCTTGGTTTAGCTGGGAAAAAATGATCTGAATGAAAATTCAATGTAAACCTGTTCTTGCGCAAAGGGATTATGAAACAACCAGGAACTGCTACAGAAATGCGATTTACTTAATTTGTGAAAAGACGGGTTTACTGAGATCAAAGGTCAGAGATCAAGATTTTTTTAAAAATATTTATTTATTTGGCTAAACCAGGTCTGAGCTGTAGGATCCTTAGTTGTCGCATGCAGGGTCTTTCTTAGTGGCAGCATATGGGATCTAGTTCCCTGGCCAGGCATGAAACCTGGACACCCTGCACTGGAAGCCTCGAGTCTTAGCCACTGGACTACCGGGGAAGTTCCCTAGAGATCCAAATTTAAAGCTAAATCTAGGCAGAATGGGTAAGGCTGGTGGAAGTGGGGGTACATGTGGCAATCAAGTTGGGGAAAACGGGATGTTTGATGGTAAATGAGGGTTCCATAGTTTTGGTATGGAAGCCAGGGAAATGAATTTGCACCCGTGTTGGAATTACCTGGAAAACCTGAGGCCCCAGTGGAAAGGCCTGGCATTCTTCCTGCAGGAGCTAATGGTCTGATGTGAAATGAGTGGTAATAAGAAATCAGATTTCTGCATTTAGACTCTAGATTTAGTTGCAAAGTTCTAAAATACGCATGTGTATTTGTCTGTTCAGTTCAGTTCAGTCGCTCAGTCGTGTCCGACTCGCCGCGACCCCATGAATCACAGCACACAAGGCCTCCCTGTCCATCACCAACTCCCGGAGTACAGTCAAACTCCTGTCCACAGAGTCGGTGATGCCATCCAGCCATCTCATTCTCCGTCGTCCCCTTCTCCTGCCGCCCCAAACCTTTCCCAGCATCAGAGTCTTTTCCATTGAGTCAACTCGTCGCATGAGGTGGCCAAAGTATTGCAGTTTCAGCTTTAGCATCAGTCCCTCCAATGAACATCCAGGATTGATCTCCTTTAGAATGGACTGGTTGGATCTCCTTGCAGTATAAGGGACTGTCAAGAGTCTTCTCCAACACCACAGTTCAAAAGCATCGATTCTTCGGCGATCAGCTTTCTTCACAGTCCAACTCTCACATCCATACATGACCACGGGAAAAACCATTGCCTTGACTAGACGGACCTTGGTTGGCAAAGTAATGTCTCTGCTTTTTAATATACTATCAAGGTTGGTCATAACTTTTCCTTCCAAGGAGCAAGCGTCATTTAATTTCATGGCTGCAATCAGCATCTGCAGTGATTTTGGAGCCCCAAAAAATAAAGTCTGACACTGTTTCCACTGTTTTTCCTTCTATTTCCCATGAAGTGATGGGACCAGATGCCATGATCTTTGTTTTCTGAATGTTGAGCTTCAAGCCAACCTTTTCACTCTCCTCTTTCACTAGGCTGCCATAACATAGAGGCACAGACCAGGTGGCTTAAACAACAGACATTAATCTCCTCACAGGTGTGGAGGCTCTGAGCCCAAGATCAAGGTGTCAGTAGGGCTTGTTTCTTCTGAGGCCTCTCCTTGGCTTGTACATGACCACGTTCTCACTGTCTTTTCACTGTCTCTCTATGCTTGTCTGTGTCCTGTTCTCTTCTTGTAAGGACGCGAGTCAGAGTAGATCCACCCTAGAGACCCCATGGACTGCCGCTCTCCAGGCCTCCCTGTCCTTCACCATCATCCAGAGCTTGTCCAAGTTCATGTCCATTGAATTTGAGCATGCACCCTAGAGACCCAATTTAACTTCAATTTCCTCTTTAAAGGGGCTTCCCAGGTGGCTCATCCATAAAGAATTGGCCTGCCAGCTTCCCTGGTGGGTCAATGGGTAAAGAATCTGCCTGCCAATGCAGGAGTAACAGGTTCTATCCCTGGTCCGGAAAGATCCCACGTGCCTCGGAGTAACTTAAGCCCCTGTGCCACAACTACTGAGCCTGTGCTGTAGAGCCCAGGAGCTGCAACTACTGAGCCTGCCTGACTCAGCTACTGAAGCCTGTGTGCCCTAGAGCTGGTGCTCCCCAACGAAAGAAGTCATTGCAATGAGAAGCCCCATGGATGGCAAATAGAGAATAGCCCCCATTTGCTGCAACTGGAGAAAAACCCAAGCACCAGTGAAGATCCAGAACAGCCAAAAATAATAAATATTTAAAAAAGAAATATGCCTGCCAATGTAAGAGACACGGGTTCAATCCCTGGGTTGGGAAGAATCCCTGGTGAACGAAATGGCAATCTACTCCAATATTCTTGCCTGGGAAACCCCATGGACAGAGGAGCCTGGCCGACAACAGTCTATGAGATCACGACGAGTCAGACTTGACTGAGCCGCTGAACCACAAGCAGCCTCTTTAAAGATACGCTTTCTAAATACCGTCACATTCAGAGGTACTGGGGGTTAGGACATCAACATTTATAATTTGGGGTGAATACAATCCAACCCATACAGTGTTTCAATTACCAAATTTAAAGCACAGGAAACAAGAAAGGAAATCTACAGGATTACTTACCTCGGTATCGCCCTTTTTATTTATAAGGAAACAGAAGCCATTGGAGATGAAGCCATTTATTTTATCATAAATGTCATTAGTATTGGGACCAGAATGCAGGTCTTCCTGGCAGGTTTCCACTCCCTCAGGCCTCTTCCCTTTGAATCTTTTCCCGGACAACAAAGGTAAGACCTTTAGTGAGGCGCTTAATAAGCACACAGATGGCTGGGTCTCATTAAATGCAGGTTCTGATTCCTCAGGTTTGAAGTGGGGCTTGCTGCTGCTGCTAAGTCGCTTCAATCGTGTCCAACTCTGTGCAACCCCATAGATGGAAGCCCACCAGGCTCCCCCGTCCCTGGGATTCTCCAGGCAAGAACACTGGAGTGGGTTGCCATTTCCTTCTCCAATGTGTGAAAGTGAAAAGTGAAAGTGAAGTCGCTCAGTCGTGTCCGACCTTTAGCGACCCCACGGACTGCAGCCTACCGGGCTCCTCCATCCATGGGATTTTCTAGGCAAGAGTACTGGAGTGGCTTGCCATTGCCTTCTCCTGGGAGCCTGCTAGACGTGCAAATTCCCAGGCCCACCCCAGGTTTACCAAATTGGAAGCTACTATGGTGGAACCCAGCAATCTGTGTTTTACTGTTAAACCCCAGGTGTTTCTGATGCCCATGCAAGTTTGAGAAACTCTGCCCCTTAACCTTATTCTGCCTCAGAATTTCCTGATGGATTGGTTAGAAGCGTGGATAGACTGAATCAGAATCATGCTAACAATATATGTGTTTAAGAGCAATGGTTAGGAAGATGAAATATCTATGTGTTTCTAAAAAACACTCCAGGTAATATTGCTAGGCAGTGAGGTTTGGAGCCCATGATTCTTGACTGTACCCTAGAATCATCCAGGCTGAAATCAATCATTATAAAATATTCTATTTTTAGCCAGCTGTTCAGTGAGCACTTTGATTAACTGGAAGAACTTCCTTTCATTTCTCAAACCTTCCTTCTCATTCCCTGAGCCCCAAACTCTTCGTCCAACAGAGTCTTTCTGGACTTCAGATAATACCTGCCATTAGCAGGATGTCACTGAGCCAAGTTCCATTATATTCTGACACACCTGCTCTGCAAGGCTGCTATGTTCTATGTCTCATCTTTGTGTTAACTTAGTTCTTATTAATATTGAACTTGCTATACACCCCTTCTCCCCACTTCTACAGGCCCCCTCCCCTGCATGTGGAGACAGGTCATGCTTGGATGGCTTGATGACACTGCATACAGCTGGGGCATATCATAAAGGAGGCAGAGATGACGTCAGAATGGTAAAGATGAAAAACCAATAATACTCAGTGTTGGTGAGATTGTGGGGAAATAGGCACTCTCATGCA
Source organism: Moschus berezovskii (assembly GCF_049115385.1). NCBI lineage: Eukaryota > Metazoa > Chordata > Mammalia > Artiodactyla > Moschidae > Moschus > Moschus berezovskii. The sequence goes on along the minus strand of NC_142484.1, from coordinate 18,758,449 downwards.
CCATCAGGAAATCTAAACTGACATAACCTGTTTAAAGGGCTTCCCAGGTGGAGCAGTGATAAAGAATCCACCTGCAAATGCGGAGATGTGGGTTCCATCCCTGGGTCAGGAAGATCCCCTGGAGCAGGAAATGGCAAACTGCTCCAGTATTCTTGCCTGGGAAATACCCACGTACTCTTTGGTTCAACAATGTTATTTCTGAGAGTTTGTCTTACAGACACACCCATACATTTAGCAAAGATGTATAGATAAGAATGTTCATGGCTGGATTTTTGTAATGCCCAAAACCTGGAGGATACTACAGGAGTTATCCTTAAAAGGCTGATTAAATCAGTTATGCAGTGGTGTCTGTTAACTCTGTAAGTGCTGGAGAAGGCTGGAAGGCTGGACCCAACTGGGACTACTGCCCAGAATGTGGGCACCTCGCCTCGCTATCCAGGATGTCAGGAGGCTGAGTTTCTTATATGGAAGCTCAGGGTTCCTAGAGAGGGTGCTGGGTGAACATGGATGACGCTGCATGGTCTTTTAATGTCTCAGCCTTGGAAAGCATGCACTGCCCCCTCTGTCCTCCTGCATGGGCAGAAGCAGCTATAAACCTGCTCAGTTTCAAGGGGACAGACATAATGCTCCCATCAGAGGGAGAAACACTAAGAATTTGTGGTCATGTTTCAAAATGACCACACTGTTGTTACCTCTAAGGGGCAGAGGGTGGAGGAAGAAAAATTGATTTTCATTTTATACCTTTCTATATTATTTGCTTAATATTATTATAATATAATATTATTATAAAATATTATATTATTTTCTATATAAATTGCTTACATTAATTTTTGAGGTTAAAAGAAAGATAAAAGTAAGAAGAAAGTAATTGGAAGAAAAGGGAGGCCTGTAGTAGAAAATTTCAAGTGAAGGGAGGGATGGAAAAAGAGGAAGAAAGGCAGGCAAACCTGGGAAAGGAGCCCTGGGGAGAAGATAGGTATGGGCCTGGTGGACATGCAGGGTGACAATCTGACTTTGTGTTTGTGCTAGGCACCCATGGGACAGCCTTCTGCCACCTGTCCCACATTATCTGCCCTTGGAAATACTCATCCTTTAGGGAGCAATTCAAATATCATCTCTTGGGTAACCTTCTTAGACCCCTCCCAGCTCGAGTGGCCTTCCATCATTTGTGTGAAGCGGTCTGTCCATCATTTGTGCAAATACCCCTGCATGGATCATGTACCAGCCCTTCCTCTCTTGGTTTTTTGAGGCTGTGTCTATGCTTCTCCAAACACTGTCCTTAAAAGCAGGCATATTTTGTTCATTTTCTCCGTTCCCATGTTGCTTCACATTGTGTCTTTGGGCAGTGGATAGTCCATAAATATTTCTTACATTACAAATGTCTCTCAATGTACATTGGTACAATCACTATGGAGAACAGTATGGAAGTTCCTTAAAAAACTAAAAATAGAACTACCATATGGTCCAGCAGTCCCACTCATGGGCATATATCCAGAGAAAACAATAATCCCAAAATATACATGCACCCCAATGTTCATTGCAGCACTATTTATAATAACGAAGAAATGGAAGCCACCTCAATGTCCATCGACAGAGGAAAGGATAAAGATGTGGTACACATATACAATGCAATATTATTAAGCATAAAAGAAGGAAATAATGCCATTTGCAGCAACGTGAATGGACCTAGAAATTATCATACTATGTGAAGTAAGTCAAAGACAAATACCATATGATATGACTCGTGTGTGGAATCTAATTTAAAATATGATACAAATGAACTTATTCACAAAACAGAAACAGACTTACAAATATTGAAAACAAACTTCTGGTTATCAAGGGGAAAACATGCTTGCAGCGGGAGCGATAAATCAGGAGCTTGGGATGAATATTCACACACTGCTATACATAAGAGAGATACCCAATGAGGACCTACTGTATAGCACAGGGAACTCTAATCTGTATTCTGTGATAACCCATATGAGAAAAGAATGTAAAAAAGAACGAATCACTTTGCTGTACACCCCAAACTAATACAATATTATATGTCAACTATACTCCAGTTAAAAAATATCTCTTTCTCTTGGATCTATGTATACACATAGCTGATTCACTTAGTTGTACAATAGAAACTAATGCAACATTGTAAAGCAGTAATACTCCAAAAAAAAGTCTGTCATTTAGCTAACATGTTTACAGCATAGACTGTGTGCTATTTATAGGTAATGCCCTCAAATGTAAACTCATTTGCTCTCTCATAACAACAGGAATCTTCATCACTTCTGCTCTACAGAAGACAACATAGATGCATAGGGAGGTTAAAGAACAAAGTCAAACCTGATAAATGGTAGAGCTTGGAATCAACCCAAACCACGTGGCTCTAGACCCTGTTCTCTTTGCACCATTCTCTCTTTCATCCACCCATAATATAGCACATTTCTAGGTTTCTCCATTCGAGAGTCAAGAAGAGAGCCTCTCGGAACTTTCTTTCATGTTCTAGTCACCGGACAGAATTGGAATTCTACGTACAAACTGCTCTCTGGACAGCCGTGCAGTGAAAGAAGTAGAGCAGCGCTCAGCTGGTTCATTAGAGCCTTAGTCATTGAACCTTCTCTGTCTTTTCATTGACTTCAGCCTAGACTAGACAAGGCCTCCCAGGAAGCAAGCTAAAGCTCCCAGAACTGTGATCGATGGCCCGGAAGGGTGTACAGAGGGAACATTATAGAAATGTCTGAGGGGAATGGAGGCTCAGAAAAGTGCTGGGATGTGGGCAGGAAATAATGTGAAAGAAATAATCATGGGTAGAGTATAAAAACCCTGTGGTTGTAAACTCCAAAATGATGAAGTCACACATTTATTTTTGCCCATCTTTCCTCCCAATGATTGCAGAGCTACCATTATATGTAGAGCCAACATAGTCAGTTTCAATACTTGTTATCATGGTCTGTGTTGAAATAGAGCAGGGAACTTGGGCCAGTTACTCGTGGTCAAAGTGGTCCCAGGCTGGAAGGAAAGAGGGCAGTCGTTTGCACTGAGCCCTACTCACCTACATCTAGAAGAGAGTACTATTTAGAGGAGGGACTGGTAGGAAGGTTACATCAAACATGGAAGTGCTTTGTATGAAGTTTTCATTCCAATTTGCTGTGAGGCTCCATGATGTAGACAATAAAGATATAAGAGTGCTGAATATTAGTCCTCCTGGTTGCTTATTGCTTTTTATCATCTAAACAACTTGCACTAATTTCTAACATTCAACATTTATGGACTTCCAGGAACTCATAAATGTCACATCAGGCTGCCTCCTGGTGAATTTTTAATCAAGGGGGAGAATTTCAGCCACAAATAGACCAAGATTCAAGAGGCCCGATATTGATCCGGCAAAGTGGCACTTACGAACCTGAGGTTGAAGTAGTGTGGATGAAAGGAAGCTGGGCTTTCGATGACTCTAGAACCATCTTCTTCCATCCAGTTCAGGTGGGTATTAGATGTCCCCTTAGAGTTATCGCATAGCAACAAATAGTATGAGATTTACTAAATGCTCATCCCAATAGCTGTCAGTATGAGAAGGAAAAGCTGCAGTTCTGGCCCAGGTCAGATAGAATCTCAGTTAGAAATCCTATAGATGTCACACTCCAATCCCAAAGCCGATTGTCCTGTTCTCCTCCATTTAGGATAGAAGTTGTCCTTGGGTGGAATGGGCCAAGTCAAGAGGCTCTGCATGTTCTGCTCGGCACAGGGCCTGGTCTCCAAGTCTAAGGCCTTGAATCGTCCCTGCAGAGACTCAGAGCAGCACTTGTTATGTCAGGGATCACTCAGCCCTGTGAATGATGTCTCTCACTAATGCCAAGCCATGAATCATTGGTCTGTGGTACTGTAAAATTAACATGCGCCACTATAAATAACTCTTCTGTAATGGGCTGTCATTGATGGCTTTTTGGAAAGGCTTGACTCAGGAGTAAGGATTTTAATGACTGTAATTGAAATTAGATGAAAAGCATCGGTATTGGGCTTTTTTTCTGACCTGTGCTCGGACAAATTCCATCATATGTCAAAACAATTATGCTGCATCAAACCTGAGGGACAGGGTGCCCTGGCCACTCTCCTCCAGCACCTCTGATAAAGTCCCCCGAGGTGTCTCCTGGTGAGTGACAGGGCCCACGCCGGGCCTTCAAAAAGGACCTGAACAGAGCCAGGCAGAGCTGGCAGAACATCCCCCCCAACTCCCAGCGGACACCCATTACCAGCGGGAAGAGTCATTATTATTAATAACAACGACTTTCCTTTGTAAAGCGGGATATGGTTTACAAAGCTCTTGCATGTCCATTATCTCATTTGATCCTCACCAGGGCACTGAGAGGTAGGTCAGACGTTCCTGCTATTATCCGCCTCAGATGTCTGCAGAGATGGAGGCTCTGAGAGCTGATGACTTGCCCAAGGTCGTACAGCCAGTAAGTGATGCAGCAGGAACTGGGACCTAGGATGGGTCAGGAGGGTTCCTGTCGAGTCTCTTCCTCCTCCTGTCTGACCAGCACGCCTCTTGCTCCTGTGAAGTACTCGACCCTAAGTAATCCAGACAGACCCCTGTATCCTCATCATTAACAGAAAAATAAAGACAGCTGAGGACAAATGCAAATGTAGGATGTTTTTCAGCAACCGACTCAAATTCTAAACAGCTTCTCCTACTACCGTCTGAGTGATGAGCAGAGGTTCTAAGCAAGTGAGTGGAGAGGTTTTGAAACAGACTGCTCTCTTTTCATTTTGCTTCTGGTGGGATTGAGAGCTTCAGGAGTTTCCCGGAGGGTGATGTTTCCTGGAGGTCATACAAAGGATCAGGCTTTCATAAGGAAAAGCCCCAAGATTGGAGATTAAGGTCCAGAGAGATCTGGGTCTCTGGGTCTCTGAAGCCCTACCAACTCTATGTTCCCTGGAATCAGATGCAGCTCTGCTTAGATGTCCTGGTCCCCTGCACGTGTCCTGAGAAGGAGGGGTTCTGAAGTTACCACCACACCTTTCAGACCCAGGATTGCTGTTGCTGGCCCTGCTCTTGGGAGGCAGAAAAATCTCAGAAGGAGTAGAAACCATATGCTTCAGCCATTATCTTCCAAACCTCCTGCCCCAGACAATTAGTCAGAGGAGCTGAGCCCACGTGGGCCTCCAGCCCTACCATCTCCCCACCGAGCCTCCCGCGCTGGGCCAGAGGAGGTTTGCAAATGAACATGCAGCCAGCATACCTTTGTCCCTGTAGCATGTCACCGTTCCCCACCTGGAGACGGCTCCGTAATCCTCCTGTGCAAAAATAACAAGTCCCACATAGGGTTGCGTACATGGTCTAATTACACGTAACAAAACAGCTCCTCTCAGGAGAGAAGGAGTGTTTGCTAGTAAATTAAGAGATGCAAAAACCACTGTGCGCCGTGCTGATTAATCCAGTTCTCTAGCAATGGGGAAGGATCCTTGAGAAATGGGTTTGCAGTTTGATGATAATTAGATGCCCACCATGGGGGCTTTTCATCCTTACCGGCTTTTGTGTGGAAGGGAGAGAGAACTACTGGGAAGGAGACTCAGAGCTGATTTGTTCGGGGTTGTGTTGAAGGAATGGAAATGGCTCCAAAAAACACTAATACTTATTAAATGGGTAAAGTTCCAGGGAGCCCACCCACATGGGCTCTCAGTACCTCTCGCTGCCATTTTAGATGGGACAGCATCTGTACAGATCGAAACCTTTATCCCGCTTTGCTCTGTAGAGCTGCGGATTTGTCTGACTTTCTCTACCCCTTTCGGCACCGAGCTTGGAGAGCCACTCTGGGCTGTGGTCTAAGGGGACCTTATTGATTACAGCAAAGACAGAACAAACACATTAGAAAAACAGAGAAAAACATGCTTACGAATAATTACAGCTATAAAGACAGACTGTGTGGGTTTGAGTATGGACTGGGGGGAGGGACATATGCAGGGGCACACACATGCCGCCTGAGGCTTAATACAAAGTGCCTGAGCTATCTAAAGGAGCTGTGTTTGAATTTGGGAGTTTGTCACTTCCCAGCAGTCACCTGACCTCTCTGGGCCTTAGTTTTCTGATCAGCAATATGGGATTAGTAACTATTTCTGCCCTTCATACTTTGAGCTATTGTGGAGATTATATAGGAAAGCAGATGTGAAGATGCCTTGCAAACTGTAACATAAATGTCATTTTCCCTCATATTAGCACAATGTCTAGCACATAGCAAGTGCCTAATAAATACACTAGTTGATGGATGGGAAGACAGATGCTAAAGGGTGAGAATGGAGTTATTTGAAACATTTGAAAAACTCAAGGGAGATTTGCTATAAATCATGGGTTTTTAATAGAATTTTTAAATGGGAAAGGATGTGGAGATCTGCTAGGAAGAGCAAGCGAATATTCCTGACTGTACAAATGAAAAAATCTGAGCGGGAATAGCATATTCCCTTGGCTAGAATCTGAGTAGAGTAGGAGTTGAAAGGCATTCAGTAAAGAATGAGGAAAGGAGAATTAATGGAAGGTTGGGAGGTCAGAGGTTAGGTGCTGTGGTGGAGCTTGTGTCTGAGCAAATAGCTGATTGCATGAGCATCTATGTGCAGTTGGCGGTCCACGTAAAGATGGGGAACCGTGAAAACTGGGCATCCTTGCAAAGATGAATGTCCACATAAGGCCTGCAGCATCCTTGCAGAGGTGGACACCCATGCAAGGCCTACAGCATCCTTGCGGGAGAAGTTCAGGTTTGCAGTTGGTGATCAAAAAACACACAGACTGTACACGTGTACAGAATCCAGAATTCTAGTGCTCCCACCACTTTTTGTGGCGGTAGTAATTGGGGATACAGGAAAGAAAGTGGAATGGGAATACATAGACTTGACCATGAGCTGAAACTCTGCCATATACTGATGGAGTGGCTACTGGAAAGGGCCACCCTAATCCAATATCCAGGATCTCAAGAATTGGAACAGTTCAAGGACCCTATTCCAGAAACAGTAAAAATCTCCGGGGAACCAAAGACAACTGAGAATTTTTCAGGGGAGCCGCCTCCCACACTCCTGCATCTCCTTTTAGCCAGTGCTCTTCTGCAGAGTTGTAATCCCTAAAGATGAGAAAAAATATGTCTCCATTACAATAGAAAGAACTTCTGTGAGAAAGAGCTGTGTTTTGAATGTTTTAATACACAGAAATTGACACTCATCTACTTGGGTATTCAAAAACCCTCTCTCTGGAATAGAATAACAATGCTTTCTTCTCTATATTTTCCTTGCATGCTGCCACGAACTGCTGTTGTGAAGCAAATCCTTCTGTTGCAATCTTTTATTTTTACCTCCCCCCCACTTTGTAAATCATTTTCTTTCTCTAAAAGATTAAAGTGTGGTAAAAGCTGCAAAGTGACTAAGAAAAGGACCCCTCTGAGTCAAGAGATATGCGCCCTCCCATGTATCTTTGAGTCACAGCTGTTAATGTTTCTTGACATAATCCAGTTTATCTTTTGAATTTTTTCTCTCCTAGTATCAGGGTTTAGAGAAAATTCCAAAGTGTTTGAGGATGGGAGATTTTGCCCTGTTGCATGAACCTCCCTTTCATGGGGAACTTCCCATCAAAGACCACATGACTACACCGTGACATGTTCATTCTTGGCATGACCTGGGCATCCCTTTGCTCCCCATTGCCAAGTCATTCTGGGGGGTGGTGACAGTGTGCCTTCAGGAACCCCAAGCAGCCACTCATAGGTGGTGACCACCCACCCCTTCCCTGTTCACATCCTGGTACAGAGGGGACTGTGTTGATTCAAATCCGGAGCCTCCCGTTGCTAGTTGAGGTCTTTCAACAAGTCACTTCGCCTCTCTGAGCTTTGATTTCTCATCTGTAAAATGGAATGACAATACAGAACCATTGGAAAATACCAATTACTGGCAGATAGAGTGATAACCTTTGCTTTCTTGACACTTAACGGGCCTTTTATAGGTACAAGCTCACTTTCCACCTCTTTAGTTTAAGGCATTTCTCCATGTCTCTTTCTCTCTCTCGTTTGTTCTCTCTGCACAGACACATGTGGCAGATACATAAGAAACTGGCAACAGTGGTGGCTGCTATCTAAAAGTGAAAGTGAAAGCCGCTCAGTCATGTCCGACTCTTTGCGACTCCATGGACTATACAGTCCATGGAGTTCTCCAGGCCAGAATACTGGAGTGGGTAGCCTTTTCCTTCTCCAGGGAATCTTCACAACCCAGGGATCAAACTCTGGTCTCCCACATTGTAGGCAGATTCTTTGCCAGCTGAGCCACAAGGGAAGCCCAAGAATACTGGAGTGGGTAGCCTATCCCTTCTCCAGCAGATCTTCCTGACCCAGGAATCGAACCAGGGTCTCCTGCATTGCAGGCGGATTCTTTATCAACTGAGCTATCAGGGAAGACCAGCTGCTATCTAAGAGGATGTTTTTTACCTTTTACTGTTCAGCTTTTTGTACTATTTGAATTTTTGTCATTAGTGTGTGTTTCTTTGAAAATATATTTTTCATTAACATGTATTTCTTAAAAATAAGCAAAACATGTATATTTAGAAACTCTGCATTTCTAACCCTTAGTCCTTCCCCCCCACCCCCACCCCCCAGGATTTTCTCTTTTTTTCCAGGCTTGGAAATATCACACCAAAAAGGTACAAAAAGAAAAACCCATCCATTTCTGTCTTGACATGACTAATATTGATTGTAAGACTTATTTAGTGTGGAAGAACTCCAAATTTAAGAAGTTCTGGGAATTAGGTGGACTTTTGAATAAAAGGTTGGAAAATTATATAGCCATTGGGAGAAGATAAAAATGCATTCCTATCTCACACCATCTTCCAAAATATACTCAAAATATATCAGAGATTTAAATGTTAAAAAAAAAGAAACCACATGAGTATTTCCTTATATAAAAGAAGGTACTTTTTTTTTCTTTTAAAAATATGGATGAATTTCTTTATAATCTGGGTATGGAGAAAGCTTTAAAAATTCTTTCATGGAAAAAAGATCAGAAAGTCCAAAGATAAGCAGCAAACTTGGAAAAAGTATATTTAATATACATCATAGATAAAGAGCTAATAGCTTCTTCATATATAAAGAACATTCAAAAATCAAGAAATGAAAGTCCAAAGCCTGAAAGAAACATGAGCAGGAGAAACAGACACTTCAGAGAAAAATAGACACAATAGTCTTCAAATATGTATAAAGCTGCTGAAACTTACTCTTAATGGGAGAAATGAAAAATAAAACTACATTCTGCTGCTATTTTTTTTTAACCTATTAGAGCAGCAGAATTGAAAAAGTTGGCGATACACACTTTGGGCAAGGAAATAGATACTCTCATAAATTGCTGATAAAAGAGTAAGATGATGAGTCTCCACAGAGAAGATTCCTTCATATTGAACAAAACTAGGCATTTACCTTTTGAGCCAGCAATTATTCTTGTTGGGATTTATCCTGCAATACACTTCCACAAATATAAACCCTTGTGATAAGGTTATTTACTGTGATGCTATTTATTGTAAGAAAACATTGGAAACAACTGAAATGCCTGCTATAGTAGATACATTGAATAGCACATCCACACAGGACAGTATACACAATGTAAAAAATAATGAAGAAGCTCTCTAGGAACTGATATGCAATGATTTTCAGGCTATATTGTTAAGAGCAAAATGTAAGGTGTGAAAGACTACGTAGTATGTTACCTTTTATATAAAAAAAAGAGACAAGAAAGCAAACTTATTTCCTTGCTTTTGCAAAAAGAAATGCAAGAAGGATGAACCACAAACTAAGGAAAGTGGTTTCTACAAGGCATGGGACAGGGGGAAGGAATCATTATGGATAATAGTAAGATTTCTATGAACATACCTTTTTCATATAGCTTTGACTTACAAATTGTATAAGTGTTTCATATAGTTTAAAATAAAATTAAGTCAGTAACTTACAATGCACACCTTAAAACTGGAAGCCAACCACAAATCAAATTGATAATACAACCATGCAGGAAATAAATAATTAATTCACAAACTCTTGAGCCCAGTGTTCCAAATGTAGATCCTGATGTGCTCAGTTGCTTAGTCGTGTCCACCTCTTTGTGACCTCACGGACTATAGCCCGCCAGGCTCCTCTGTCCCTGGGATTCTCCAGGCAAGAATTCTGGAGTGGGTTGCCATTTCCTCCTCCAGGGAATCTTCCCAACCCAGGGACTGAACCCACATCTCCTGTGTCTCCTGTATTGCAGGCAGTGTCTTTACCTACTGAGCCAGTGGGAAAGCCCTGATTATTAAAAAAAGAACTGTAAAGACACCTTGAACTTACATCGTATGTTTGATGTTGGTAGTGGATAGTATTGGTATAGTAATTCTAAAACTGTTGAGTGTAGTGCAGGACTGAACAGGTGAGTGAACTATATTGATGATGATAGGAGCTAGGGATAAGGATATGTGTGTGTGTTAGTCGCTTTAATTGTGTCCCACTCTTTGTGACCCCGTGGATTGTAGCCTGCCAGGCTCCTCTGTCCATGGAATTCTTCAGGCAAGAAGACTGCAGTGGATTGCCATTTCCTTCTCCAGGGGTTCTTCCTGATCCAGGAATCAAACCCAGGTCTCCTGCAGTGCAGGCAGATTGTTTACCATCTGAGCTATGAGGAAGAGTTGTGGGACATTGGCTTTAAATAAGGGGAATCAATAAGAACTCACGTTTGTTCAGTGGAAGGATCTTAAAATCCATTAGCAATTAGCATACCTAGTGCCTAGATCTTATACTTAAATCAGCTTCCGCACCAAAAGAAACCAGGGCTTGGAATCAGGATCAAAGTTTCAAAGAGAGAAAAAAAGAGAAAGAACCAAGTCCCTTGGAGAAATGGTCAAATATAGATCTGGAACCTCAGACACCTTGTAACAGAAATCAAAGTATAGCTCAGAAACTGATGGTAACTTATCAACAAGATACATAAGCTGGCTTGAAGGGGTGCTCACTAGCTAAATGTGAGACATTTTGAGCATCAAAAAGAATAATGATGGTAATAGATAGTAACACAATGGGGAAAAAATGAGTTCAAAGAGACATTAAACAATTAGAATAAAATTGAAAAAAATTTAAAAGTGAAATTCATGTAAAGTCTATATACTTAATTTCAATCGTGTATTAAAGAAGTGGTGTCAATATTATGCAATCTTTTTTAAAAAAAAAAGTAGTAAACACTTCTAACTTATTTTATGAAGTCAGCAAAACCCTGGCACCAAACCAGGAAAACATATCATTCTCTCTCTCAAAAAAAAAAATAATAATATCATGACTATAAAAATATAAAGTCTATAGTCTTGCTAATACATTGCACCAATGTCAATTTCCTGGATTTGATAATGTACTATGTAGGATCTTATCTTGAGTGCAAGTTCGGCTTGGGTACCCTGAGCCTATTTGTGATATTTTTGTATGTACAATTTCTTAACGGGTCTTTAATTATTTCAAGATAAAAGGTTAACAAATAAGTGTGTATATACATGTGTGATGACGTACTGTTCTTTACAGAGGAATGCTAGCCTATATGTGGAGAAAAAATGATAGAATTAGAAAACTCACTGCTGGTAAGCATTAGTACAATGATTTATTTGGACAAAGGGCTTCACTGGATGGTAAATTCATTGAGTAAGTTCCATTAGAAAATTCCATCTAAAACTCCATTAGATATTCACATGGACTTACCCCATGGATTATTTATTATCTACAAAGGAGATTTTATGGTAGAGAATTCTGGTATCATTATCAAGGTTGAAGCAAAATGACACTATGAGCTTCCTGAAATGCTGGGCTTAGGATATATCACTTATGTAGTACTTCTTCCAAAAATATCTAATCTGAACTTGATAGTGAAGAAACAAACACTCAAATTTAGATTATGAGATATTCCACATTAGCCTGTACTCCAAAACTATCTGTCTTAAAAGACCAAAACAAGAAAAAAAAGTAGATGATTTTTAATTGGGTCTTGAATCAGAACATTACTAAGATAATTGGGAAAAATTCTATATGGGCAATAAATTAGATAATAAAGGGCTTCCCAGCTGAAACTCCAATACTTTGGCCACCTCATGTGACGAGTTGACTCACTGGAAAAGACTCTGATGCTGGGAGGGATTGGGGGCAGGAGGAGAAGGGGACGACAGAGAATGAGATGGCTGGATGGCATCACCGATTCGATGGACATGAGTTTGAGTGAACTCTGGGAGTTGGTGATGGACAGGGAGGCCTGGCATGCTGTGATTCATGGGGTCGCGGAGAGTTGGACACGACTGAGCGACTGAAATGAACTGAACTGAACTGAACAGGGGACACAGTGGTAAAGAATCCACCTGCCAGTGCAGGAGATGTGGGTTTAATCCCTGGGTGGGAAAGATCCCCTGGATAAGGGAATGGCAACCCACTCCAGTATTCTTGCCTGGGAAAGCCCATGGACAAAGGAGCCTGGTGGGCTACAGTCCAAGGGGTCACAAAGAGTCGGACTGAGCAAGTGAGCACACATGCACACACATGAGATAATACTGTATCAGTGTCTTGGGAGTGAAAAACGCATTGTGCTTATGTAGGATAATACCTAGTTCTTAGGCGATGCATGCTGAAGTATTTCAGACATTGAATTTCAAGATACCTATAACTAATTTTCAAACAGTTTAGCAAAAACATTGAGAGCAATCTTGAGCAAATAGAGCAAAATGTAAGCAATTGGAAAAGCAAGTTCAAGGAAAGGTATATGCATTTTCTTTCAACCTTCAGTAGGCTTGAAAATTAAAAAATAAAAATGGGAAAAGTACAGTTAGCTGACTTTGTTTTATCCATAAATTCTCTTTTTTCCTGGACATGAATTGTAATCCTTCCCGTTTCACCTCATCCCTTCCTCCAAATCTCAGTGTGATGTAGCGACAGTGGCTTGGGTCCTGCTGGCCCACTGGGGCCAAAGCTTCCAAAGAGTCTGTGAAACCAGCTGGCCACCCCCTGCCACCCCTGGGCTCTGGCCCCGCCCAAGCAGGGAGCCTTATGAATGCTGAATGCTGACTGGCTTCTCCCTGAATCTGATAGCGTGTCTGGGGTGTCATAGGGCCTCAGTAATCTAAGGTGTGCTGAGCCCTGCAGCCTGAGAGAGCTGATGAAAGTGAAAGTGCTAGTCACTCAGTCATGTCTGGCTCTTTGCGACCCCATGGACTGCAGCACACCAGGCTCCCCTGTCTTTCACCATTTTCTGGAGTTTGCTCAAACTCATATCCACTGATCCTGTGATGCCATCCAACCATCTCATCCTCTGTCACCCCTTTCTCCTCCTGCTTTCAATCTTTACCAGCATCAGGGTCTTTTCCAATGAGTCGACTCTTCCCATTGTTGGCCAAAGGATTGGAGCTTCAGCTTTAGCATCAGTCCTTCCAATGAATATTCAGCGTTGATTTCCTTTAGGATTGATTGGTTTGATCTCCTTGCTGTCCAAGGGACTCTCAAGAGTCTGACAAACTCATTATTCTCTGACAAACTGGGACAATCGGTCACCTTATGACTCTGCCACTTCTACCCCCAAATCTTTCATTAAGAAGCATCACGTGTGAAGAGTGAATCAGATAACACTCTTGCTCTGAGAATTCTGAAGTGGATGCGGAGGAAGAGAGGAAAAAAGCCAACTTCACTTCTCCTTTTTCCATGTAGATCAGATACAGACAAGGAACCCAGTGGCCAGAGGGGTCGCTCTTTCTTAGCTCTGCCCCCTTCCTTCCTCCTAGAAGGTCCTCCCTCTCCATCAGCATATCCAAATACTGTGCCTTCTCCAGTCTCAGTTGAAATCACATTTTCTCTTTAAAACCTTTCCCAACCATTCTAGCTGAAAGCGATCTTCCCCTCCTGAGAGATGTAATAGCATTTATTGTCTGTGCGCTCATGTGGTACACATCGACTCTTATTTTAGAATTAGAAACAGCCTCAGAGAAATCAGAAGGAATTTAGAGATGTATTCATTCACGTGTAATTCACTCTTTCATTTGCTCATCACTAGGTACCAACCACTGTACTCAGCGCTGGGGATTTCAAGATGAATCCAGGTCTTGTCCTTAAAGGGCCCACTATCTGCTAGGTGAGACGGCCAGATACACAGGTCAATAAATGTACCACAGATGAAGATTGCTGTGATGGAGTCTAAGCTCTGGGAAGCAAATGCCTTTGGAGCGTCTACTCAGTGGCAGGGAGTGTGTCCTACGCTAAAGGGTTATAAAGCCCCATTAGAGGTTACAATTAGTTTCATGTCAGAGGCTGATCTGAAAGGACAGTGTTTTAACGGACTTTTCAAGTGAGCTAGTGGTAAAGAATCTGCCTGCCAATGCAGGAGACATAAGAGACGCGGGTTTGATCTCTGGGTGGGGAAGATCCCCTGGAGGAGGGCATGACAACACACTCCAGTATTCTTGCCTGGAGAGTCCCATGGACAGAGGAGCCTGGTGGACTACAGTCCACGGGGTCTCAAAGAGTCAGACATGACTCGGTGACTGAACAAAAATAACAACCAACAGGAAAAAGCCTCCTTGTTAAGCCTTTGTCCTATTTCTCTAAGTCCCATCCTCATTCTTTTAATAATGATTAGCAAGTGAAATCAAATGAAAATGTGTACATTTCCTATCGCTGAACCGTCTATATCCCAACACACATGCCCACACACACACACACATGCATGGACACACACACAAACATACAAGCTTAGATACACACAAACACAGATTTATTATGCATTTGTTTTGTCATCTGTGCAAAACTCATCTGCGCTTTCCATAGTCAGATGACAACTGCTCGGTAGTTGGGGGTGGTGCAGACCTCCACACGTAGGCTTTATTAACTATACCTCCACGTTGACCTCCAGGGTCACAGCCTCAATTGCGCAGATGAGAATAGGTGGTGTTAGACCTTGCTGGACTCAAATGAACAGGTCTGATCCATCTCAGATTCCTTGCCCCGCTCCTTGGCTTGCTGGGAGGGGCGGGAAGATAGAGCACAGGGAAGAGTCTCCCTCCTGCGTCAGCATCTGTGCCGGAGACTTCCCGAAGCCCTTCTCAATCTGTTCTCTCCTGTGAGCACGTCCTGCCTGCACACCTGCCTGCTGGGCGCTGCTGCCGCGTCAGCAACCTGAGGGCTAGGCTTCCTTCCAAGGGGTCCTGGCAAAGTTGGCTTGGCTGGGGTGGGGATAGAAGACCAGCTCTGGGTGCCCCAGCAGGATTTGGTTTAGGGGAGGGCACCTGCTTTTTTCTGATCCTCTTATCTTCTGCTCTGAGAAAAACAGACGTCTTCTGTTGCTGCCGTGATGTCTGCATCCTGGGATACCGTGGCTGGTACTCAGGTGCGCCTGGATGATGTCTGGGACTTTGATGAAGAGAGTGGGGCTAACCTAGGGTCAGAGGAGGCCGGGTGCTCCTTCTGTGCAACCTCTAACTCCTTCAATGACTTTCCATCCACCCTTTTTAATAATTTTATTTATTTCAGGCTGTGCTGGGTCTTCACTCCTGTGTGAGCTTTTCTCTAGTTGTGTAGAGTGGGGGCTACTCTCCAGCTGCTGAGCACAGGCTTCCCACTGCGGTGGCTTCTCTAGTTGTAGAGCATGGCCTCTAGGGCGTACAGGCGTCAGTAGTTGTGACCTGTGGGCTCCGTAGTTTTGGCTCCTGGACTCCAGAGCATAGGCTCAATAATTGTGACATATGGACTTCATGTGGCAGCTTCCCAGACCAGAGATTGAGCCTGTGTCTCCTGCATTGGCAGGCAGACTCATCACCCCTGAGCCACCAGGGTAGCCCTCCATCCACCCTTAATCGTAAGCACCACCCACAACATGAATGGAGTACTAGCAGCTACAAAGCACTTCCAGGGTCAGGGTCAGGGCTCTGTGCCATGCGTGAATGTTTCATTTAATTCCACCAGCACTCCAGGCACTGTACCCTTGCTTTAGCACGGAGGAGGTCAGGGCTTCATAGAAGAACTACGGATGGAGGTTCATGACATGGTGCAGGAGGCAGGGCTCAAGACCATCCACAAGAAAAAGAAATGCAAAAAGCCAAAATGGCTGTCTGAGGTGACCTTACAGGTAGCTGAGAAAAGAAGAGAAGCTAAAGGCAAAGGAGAAAAGGAAAGGTATACATTTGAATGCAGAGTTCCAAAGATTAGCAAGGAGAGATAAGAAAGCCTTTCTCAGTGATCAATGCAAAGAAATAGAGGGAAACAATAGAATGGGAAAGACTAGAGATCTCCTCAAGAAAATTAGAGATACCAAGGGAACATTTCATGCAAAGATGGGCACAATAAAGGACAGAAATGGTATGGACCTAACAGAAGCAGAAGATATTAAGAAGAGGTGGTAAGAATATGCAGAAGAACTGTACAAAAAAGACCTTCATGACCCAGATCACCACGATGATGTGATCACTCCCGTAGAGCCAGACATCCTGGAATGTGAAGTTAAGTGGGCCTTAGAAAGCATCACTACAAAAACAAAGCTAGTGGAGGTGATGGAATTCCAGTTGAGCTATTTCAGATCCTCAAAGATGATGCTGTCAAAGTGCTGCACTCAATATGCCGGCAAGTTTGGAAAACTCAGCAGTGGCCACAGGACTGAAAAAGGTCAGTTTTCATTCCAATCACAAAGAAAGGCAATGCCAAAGAATGCTCAAACTACCGCACAATTGCACTCATCTCACACGCTAGTAAAGTCATGCTCAGAATTCTCCAAGCCAGGCTTCTTCAACAGTATGTGAACCGTGAACTTCAGATGTTTAAGCTGGATTTGAAAAGTCAGAAGAGCCAGAGATCAAATTGCCAACATCCGTTGGATCATCAAAAAAGCAAGAGAGTCCCAGAAAAACATCTACTTCTGCTTTATTGACTATGCCAAAGCCTTTGACTGTGTGGATCACAACAAACTGTGGAAAGTTCTGAAAGAGATGGGAATACTAGACAACCTAACCTGCCTCCTGAGAAATCTGTATGCAGGTCAAGAAGCAACTGTTATACTGAACATGGACAACAGACTGGTCCCAAATTGGGAAAGGGCTACGTGAAAGCTGTATATGGTCACCCTGCTTATTTAACTTCTATGCAGAGTACATCATGAGGAATGTTGGACTAGATGAAGTACAAGCTGGAATCAAGATTGCCAGGAGAAATATCAATCACTTAGATATGCAGTTGACATCACACTTATGGCAAAAACAAAGAAGAAGTAAAAAGCCTCTTGATGAAAGTGAAAGAGGAAAGTAAAAATGTTGGTTTAAAACTCAACATTCAGAAAACTAATATCATGGTGTCTGGTCCCATCACTTCATGGCAAATAGATGGGGAAACATCTATTTATTATCTATTTATTTTTTTTAAGAAGTGATCTCCCAGATCACTGCAGATTGTGACTGCAGTCATGAAAATAAAAGACACTTGCTCCTTGGAAGACAAGTTATGACCAACCTAGACAGCATATTAAAAAGCAGAGACATTACTTTGCCAGCAAAGGTCCATCTAGTCAAACCTGTGGTTTTTCCTGTAGTTGTGTATAGATGTGAGGGTTGGACTATAAAGAAAGCTGAGCGCCGAAGAATTGATGCTTTTGAACTGTGGTGTTGGAGAAGACTCTTGAGAGTCCCTTGGACAGAATGGAGATCCAACCAGTTCATCCTAAAGGAAATCAGTCCTGAATATTCATTGGAAGGACTGATGCTGAAGCTGAAACCAATACTTTGGCCACCTGATGTGAAGAACTGACTCATTTGAAAAGACCCTGAAGCTGGGAAAGATTGAAGGCAGGAAGAGAAGGGGATGACAGAGGATGAGATGGTTGGATGGCATTACCGATGCAATTGGACATGAGTTTGAGTAAACTCCAGGAGTTGGTGATGGACAGGGAGGCCTGGCGTGCTGCAGTCCATGGGGTTTCAAAGACTCGGACACGACCGAGCAACTGAACTTATCAGGGCTCAGGAATGTAAAGGGACCTTATCTGTGGCCTCTAGTAAACATCAGAGTCAGTGTCTGACTGGCTCCAAAGCCTGTGCTCTCCTGCCTCCCCCAGCATGAAGGACCCTGGGTTAGTGTCACACACTATCTTATGGACCCTCTTAGATTGTCAGCTGGTGGGGAGTAAAGACATTCCTTATGATTTTTAGGACATAGTCTCATTACCTGTGAAATAGGGATGATCTTTTCATTCTTCTCAAGTAAGTCAAGGGAAATTAAGTACATGTGAGCCTTGGGAATTTGGGGGATAAAGAGGAACTGGGGGTCCCAGGCACCACAATGAGACCCCGAGTTCCTATAGTCCCCACAGAGGCACACCTCTGTCTTGGAAACACCTTCTTAGAGCTCAATTAGTTCTTCTGCAGCTCTTCCTGAGCTCGTGTCAGATAAACAGTCTCTCAAATTTCTTATGTGTTATGAGGCATTGCAGATAACTCTGTATAATCAAATATGCCATTCCACTTCTCATTTGTAATTTCACAATTTAGCTCTCTGCACCATTTAAGCACATATAGAGCCTCTCGAGAAATCCTTATTTTTTTCCTAAAGCTTTTATATGTGAACTTAGTGCTGATTTTGGTCTTTGCTGTGTCTAACAAGATTCTGACAAAGTGTTCTCACTGTGGAAGGCTTTCTAAAATTTAAGGACCGTGGCAATAAGCCTTGGCCTGATATAAGTCAAGCAGGCCAAGGAGGCAGCAGGCAGGGAGCTCCAGCGAGATGTTCTTTTCTCTTTTGTCTATTCTTTTTGTGTTTGGTTTGACTGTGTCTCTAGAGAATACAGCTGCTTTACAGTTACGCAGTGCTCCACAATTCACAAGGCACCCCTCCTGTGTTCTGTGTGATCTGAGCTTCACATCTACCCGGTAAGCAGGATGGGACAAGGCTATTATTCCCATTTTATAGATGAGGAAACTGAGGCTTGGTGAGGTTAAGTGACTTGCCCAAATCCATGAAGCTAAGTTTAATTATTAACTAATTAATGGCAAGGCTAGGAATTAAATGAAAATCTTTTGATGAGAATGTGGCACCTGCCTGCTGATCCAGTCTGCCTTCCTAGAGGGGATCCTTTGCCACTGATGACCTGAGGTTTCAGAGATGAAACTGTGGCATTTGGATCCTACTGCTCATGTAGTTATTGACTCCATCCACTGTTGTCCATTCTCATGGTTACTCTCCAAGCCCTGAGCACTGCCCTTTCTTACTTGGGTCATTGACACAGAGTCCTAGGTTGTTTTCCTTACTTCCCGTCTTGGTCCACTCAAGTCCAATGTCCACACTTCCACATAGATGACTTTCTTCAATGCAAATATTATCAAGTACTTCTCTGCTTGAAACACATTGATCACTTTCATGGTCTTTCAGAAAAACATGCAAACTCCCCAATATGGCCTCCAAAGGTGTGCGTGGAGGGATGTGGCTTGTCACCCCCAGAATCTGAGTGCCATCTCCTCCTCACCACCGAACTCTCCTGTCATGGAAACTTTGTCATCTTCATCTAATGACTCATGTCACATTTCCTCTGCCTCATTGTCTTCTTATATTGTTGCCTCATTATAATGTTTTATAATTTTGGAGCCACTTGTAACCACCTCCCTCCCTTAAAAAAACAACAACAACAACCTTGTTTATAGCTCCTTAATTATTATTGGTGCTTCCCTGGTAGCTCAGTTGATAAAGAATTCGCCTGCAATGCAGGAGTCCCTGGTTTGATTCCTGGGTTGGGAATATATGCTGGAGAAGGGATAGACTACCCAGTCCAGTATTCTTGGGCTAATCTTCATTTTTCAAAATTGTTTAAAATTTGTTTTTATTGAAGTTAGCTTCCAAAGTAGCTTGGTGGTAAAGAATCCGCTTTCCAATGCAGGAGACATGGGTTCGATCCTTGGGTCAGGAAAATTCACTGCAGAAGGAACTGGCAACCCATTCCAATTTTCTTGCCTGGAAAAATCCCATAGACAGAGAAGCCTGATGGGCTGAAGTTCATGGGTTCTGTACAGAGTTAGATGTGACTTAGTGATGAAACAACGACACAGTTGCGTTACAATGTCGTGTGTGCTTCTACTGTGCAGCAAAATGAATCATTCATACATTTACATATATCCCCTCCCTTTGCATTTCCTTCCCATTCAGATTACCACAGAGCATTAAGTAGAGTTCCCTGTGCTATTCAGCAGGTTCTCATTCGTTATCCATTGGGTGGGAGGAATTGGGAGATTGAGATTGACACATATAATCTTTATTTCTGTAGTCTGGTTTAGAGATTATAAAATACTGATATTACTTCCAGTAATTGGGCTTCCCTGGTGGCTAAGATGGTAAAGAATCCGCCTGTAATGCAAAAGACCCAGGTTCGATCCCTGGGTCAGGAAGATCCCCTGGAGAAGAGAATGACAAACTGCTCCAGTATTCTTGCATGGAAAATTCCATGGACAGAAGAGCCTGGCGGGCTACAGTCCATAGCGTCGCAAAGAGTCGGAAACGGCTGAGTGACTAACACTTACTTCCAATAATTAGCATCGACGCTAAGGTGGACAGGGAGCCATTGTACAAATGCAGACACTGAGGGCTGGAGATTTAAGTAACTTGTCCACTTTCATGTCACAGCTAAGTGACCCAGCACTTGAAATTCAAGTTAGTATATTCTAGTTCACACACAATTATGCAACCTGTTTGCATAGTTTATCAGCTCCTGCAAAGCATTTGGGGAGGAGGGGTGAGTAGTAAAAAGATGAAATGTCAAAATCTGAGTTGCATTTCACAGACTAGTCGAGAAGGACTCTTGCATAAGAAGCATTTCTAGGCAGGAGGAGAAAAGAGAAAGGGAGAAAACCCTGCCCCTGGAAAAATAGCCTGTGGGCTCATTAACCTCTTTCTCATCTCTCCCATCTCCCTGGTGACCAGAAATAAGTCAAAGGGGAATGAGTGGTAAACTTTCACCCGCAGGGACAGGATCTCTGGGGAGAAAAGACATCACAAGTGCAGAGAGTTTGCTGTTCTCTGCTGAGTCATGGGGGTAGGTCTTCTTTCTTGGAATAAGTGGGAAGCATTCTCCTGGGAGAAATGTTCATGTCCCCAGCAGTGTTGCCTTAATGACATGAAGGCCGAGGGCAATCTAGCTCTGGGTATGGGTAAAACTCCCAACTTACCAGGAGCCCTTCCTAACTCAGGCACCCATGGGCCACTTCCTCATGGCCCTTATTTAGCAACAGCTGGTGATACTTCCCAGGTGGCACTAGTGTTAAGAACTTGCCTGCCAATGCAAGAGATATAAGAGGCATGGGTTCGATCCCTGGGTTGGGAAGATCCCCTGGAGGAGGGCATGGCAATGCGCTCAGTATTCTTGCCTGGAGAATCCTATGGACGGAGGAGCCTGGCAGTCTTCGTTCAGTCCATGGGGTTGCACAGAGTCAGACACAGCTTAGTGACTGAACAACAGCATCAGTCTTTGGGATGCTGTGGACACAGTTGTTTGTTGATATCAAAGAAAGAATGAAGCACAAGCTTCTCTGCCCCACCTGCTCAGGAGGCCACTTGCCAGCAGAATGTCCCACAGATGTGCTGCACGGTGAAGA
Source organism: Moschus berezovskii (assembly GCF_049115385.1). Lineage (NCBI taxonomy): Eukaryota > Metazoa > Chordata > Mammalia > Artiodactyla > Moschidae > Moschus > Moschus berezovskii. Next base: position 18,736,851 of record NC_142484.1, on the reverse strand, counting down.
GTCACCTGCCCGTAGCCTGAGTAAAGTCAATGGTGCCTCTTGGAAACACTGGATCCATCTCACATACACCTCGGTTTTGCATTCAGGGTGGGGGTTTGTTCATCTGGCAGAGTTCTCTGCCTTTGAACCTGCCTCTAAGTCTTAGACCCATGCGCTTTGAAGTGCAGGATCAGTAGTTCTAAAAGCCCCAGAGTCTTCCATCCAAGATCCTGGTTGTCCTCTAGATATGCTCTGACAAACATGCCTTCAAATCACAATGCTGAACCAATCAAAGCATGTTTGCCAACAATGCCAAGGCGAAGGGCTGGTTCCAGGACCAGCAGCACTGGCATTTCCTTGGAAGCTCTTTAGAGTTCACGTCTCAGAAGTGCCCCAGTTCAGTTCAGTTCAGTTCAGTCGCTCAGTCGTCTCCGACTCTTTGCGACCCCATGAATCCCAGCACGCCAGGCCTCGCTGTCCATCACCAACTCCTGGAGTTCACTCAAACTCATGTCCATCGAGTCGGTGATGCCATCCAGCCATCTCATTCTCTTTTGTCCCCGTCTCCTCCCACCCCCAATTCTTCCTAGCATCAGACTCTTTTCCAGTGAGTCAACTCGACACATGAGGTGGCCAAAGTATTGGAGTTTAAGCTTCAGCATCAGTCCTTCCCCCCGCCCCCCCAGGTCTACTGAATTGGAATCTCCATTCTAACAAGATCCCCCAGGGGTGTGTGCACACATTAACATTCAGGAAGCACTGCCCTAGATGACCAAAGTCCCCTTGATGGGTCTTTTTTTTTTTTGCTATTTTTTATTTTTTAAATTACATTTATCTATTTAACCCTGCACTGGGTTTTCATTGCTGTGTGTGTGCTATCTCTAGTTGCAGTGAGTGGGAGGTTACTTTCCAGTTGCATTGCAGGGACTTCCACTGCACTGGTATCTCTTGTTGCAGAGCACAGGTTCTAGGCAATTCGGCTCAGTAATTGTGGCCTGAGGGCTCTAGAGCACTGGCTCGGTAGTTGTGGTATGTGGACTTAGCAGCTCTGCTGCATGTGGGATCTTCCTGGACCAGGGATGGAACCCGTGTCCCCTGCACAGGCAGATTCTTTACTCCTGAGCCACAAGGCAAGTACACCCTTGATGGATCTTGAACAAAATATTCCTTATTTAAGAGGGAGATGAAGAGGGACTTCCCTGGCAGACCAGGGGTTAAGAATCTGCCTTCGAATGCAGGGGATGTGGGTTCAATACCTGGTTGGGGAACTAAGATCCCACATCCCTGGGGGGCAACAAAGCCTGTGGGCTGCAACTACTGAGCCCATGCGGTCTAGAGTCCTGGCAGCCAAAATAATAATAATCAAATAAAGAGGGAGAGGAAGAAAATAGACTCAATGAGATAGAAGTAGAGGAAAACAGAAAGAGACAGTTTGCCCTGCTGTGAAGACATTGAATTACATACTGAACTATGCAAAGCCTGTTTCTAAAGTCCCAGCACACGGATGCCCAGTGCCGGGGCACCAGAAGCCAACTTTGGCTCAAGGTCATTGCGTTGCTGACTTAAGAGGCCCTTCCCTTGCCTGCTTCCCAGGGCACCAATGCCAGGGCAGACTGATTTCCATTTCTTCAGCTTGCCTCTTTCCTGTTGCTGCCAGGCATGGAGGCAGGAGAAGAGGGTTTAATCAACCGCAGTGAGTCCTGTTAGCAAGTTGGAAAGTACAGCACAGTTTGTTTTTTCGTGCGGCACCCCAAAGTGAGAACATCAAAGGGGTGATTGCTGGCCCTTTATTATTCTCGTTTGGTAAAGCTGCTTTTCACCCCCACACCTATGTTCAAGGTTAATTTGTGTTGTTGTCTCCCTGCAGGTCTCTGCCCAGTGCCCCAGGGGAACTGCGTTTAGTAACATCACGCAGGAGAGTCAGAGAGTGGAGCATTGACTCCACACAAGTCTTGGAAACAGGCTTGGCCTGATGGCAGGAGAATGTGTGTTTTTCTGGTGTTAACTGCGGAGGGGGAGAAGTAGTGGGCGCTTGGGAGCCCTGGCACACGGTGCTGCTTCCCGCCCTGGGAGATGCTGCTGAAAAGGCAGCATTAAGGCAGAGGAGGCAGCATCTTCTGCAGGAGGGGGGAGCGAGCGTGCAGAGGGTTTGGGCTGAGTGAGGTTGAGGAGACAGTGGCAGAACCATTTTGGAGGCAAGCAACAAAGGGAGGTAGGGGTGGGTCCCCTCTGGGGCAGAGCCGTTTCAGACACAAACCCACCCCTTGATCCCTCCCAGGCTGCTGAAGCCAGAAACAGTCCGGAAAGGGGAAGCCAGCATCACATAACCAGTCCAGTCAGTGTGTTCTGATTCACAAACCACCATCCCCTCCCTTCTTGTAAAAGATTCCTAGTTTCCCACCGGTATACATTCTCCCTTCTTCCTTACTAACAGAACCCTGATTTTATCCTGGGACACAAGAGGCCAAATGAAAGGGTGATGTTTCCCAGCCTCCCTTGTAAGGAGGCAAGGCCCCCAGAAGTGAGCAGAAGCCATTAAGTGGAGCTTCCAGGCAAGCCCCTCGACCATGTGGATTCACCAAGGGGGCACTTGTCTTCTGCAGTTTCTCCATCTTTCTGCCTAAAATGTGTCCTTCTGTGTGTGTGTGTGTGTGTGTCTGCTCAGTCATGTGTGACTCTTTGTGACCCCACAGACTGTAGCCCTCCAGGCTGCTCTGTCCATGGGATTCTCCAGGCAAGAATACTGGAGTGGGTTGCCATTCCCTTCTCCAGGGGAACTTCCTGACCCAGGGATTGAACCTGCCTCTCCTGCATTGGCAGGTGGATTCTTTACCGCTGAGCCACTTGGTTCCACTCAGCTCTAAGGGGTAATGTGATATCAGAGCCGCATACTAGATGATGAGGCAGACATTTACGAGGTTTCTGATTCCCAGATGACCGTTGACCCTGCCTATTTCTGGACTCTGCCACCGAAGCCACTTGTTTGCATTTTGAACTCAATCCTGCATTGTTGCCACATCATCCATGCTTCCCGCATTAGGTCAGGCAAGCAAATCTAGCTACTGAAACAAACTTCCAAATCTCATTTGCTTGATCCAATAAAAGCTTGCCATTCACATCAAGCCCAATGAGGAGGTAACAGGTTGGCAGGTTATCTTGGATCCCAGGGCCTGTGCTCCTTCTCTCCTGGTCTGCACTGAGCTCTGTACCCTCCGAATCCTCTGTAAGCAGCAGATGGGGTGAGGGAGCAAGAATAGCAGACAGGTCATTTCTAAGGGCCATACCAAGATGAGGTACAGCCCACTGCACCGAGATCTCCTTGGCCGAAATTCCGTCCTTTGGCCACAAGGGGGCCAGGAAATATCAGCAGGTTACATGTTCAGGAGGAAAGCAGATGGTTTTTGGTGAACAGTCCTAGGGTGCCAAAAACACTGTTTCAGGAGGGAAGGAGGAAAGGAGGGAGGGATACAGGGGGAAGAGAGAGAGAAAGAAAGAGAAAGGAAGAAAGAAAAGAAGGAAAGAAAGAGAGGAAGGAAGAAAAAAAAAGAAGGGAGGGCAGGAGGCAGGAAAAAGAGAAAAAGAAGGAAAGATTCTCAGACGCTCAGTTGTCCTTTACAGATTATTCACACGTGTTTCCTGTGATGCAAACCATGCCAACGTGTAGAAAGAATGGAATGACGTCACTGGTGTCCCAAGTGCATGTCTGTGTCAGCCAGGCTTCCCTTCCTTCAGGAGGCTTTTGTTCAGCTCGGGGCGTTCAGAGCCCTGTGGTTACACCCCAGGGGCTGCAAGGCTCCAGGGAAGTGGAGGAGGTCAGACCAGGAGAGGCTGATTTGCCTGTGAGGTTATTGGCGCAGGAGGTGGGTAGATCTCACTTTGATCCAGATCCTTTATTGTAACTGTCCCTGTGGCTGGCCTTGAGCAAGCGGCTTCTGTTTTCAGAGCAGTGATTTCCCTGTCTCCTCATCTGTAAAGTAGGTTTACAGATGAGTAGTTGCCCTCTGGGTTTCTCTGTCTCTTTCTTAAGAATGAGAGGTCATGTGGCAAAGCATCCAGCCAAGCAGAGGCTCCGAAACTGGCAGCTGCTGTTCTCACCTATTTCAGCCTCTCTTAATTGGTTCTCTTTATCTAGAGCCAAACTTCATAGTCTGGGCTGTTGGGTCTTTTCTCTTCGGCTCAAACCTACCTCCCCAGCACCATCTCTGGCCGAGGCCTCCACTGACTCCAGATTTCTACTTCTTCTACTGTCCTCTAGACTTTCCCAACCCTAGTACGACTTGATGCCCTTTTACACATTGTTCTCTTTACTTCTAATGTGGAGTCTCTCAGCCTCAGCACTGCTGGCATTTGGGCTGGATAGTTATTTGCTGGGCACTATTCTGTACATTGTAGGCTTCCCTGGTGGCTCAGATGGTAAAGAATCCAACTGCAATGCAGGAGACCCCAGTTCAATCCCTGGGTTGAGACGATCCCGTGGAGGAGAGAATGGCTACCCACTCCAGCATTCTTGCCTGGAGAAGTCCATGGACAGAGGAGCCTGGTGGGTTACAGTCCATGGGATTACAAAGAGTCAGATCCAACTGAGCAACTAACACACACACACACACATTCTGTTCACTGTATGTAGGATGCTTACCAACATCCCTGACCTTTACCCAGTGGAGGCCAGGGACATCACTGACTCAGCCACAACAGCCAAAACCTCTCCAGACATTATCAGTCATCCTGGGAAGAGAAATCAACCCTAGTTGAGAAGCTCAGTTCTGATGTCCTTCACTCCCCTCTCTCTGGTAAAACGCCTATGCATCCTACTTACCACCTACAAAATCATTCTCCTTGGAAAGCCTTCCCTGTCTTCTCTGGGAAGACATTAATGGAAAATTATTTGCTTCGTCCTCTGATCTCTCATATCCCTTTTTGTATTCTTGTGTTAACATTTACTTCTTTTCTTATTACTTGTCTACTAGACTTGGTGCTTGTTGAGGGGACCCGTTTCATTCACCTTTTGTTCCCCAGCAGAGTAGATTTTTTTTTTTAAGTTAATGAATTAATCAATGACTCTTAAGTGAAAAAAATGATCTCTCAATGGATTTGCATTTAGGGTTAATTTGAACAGTGGAATCATTGTCTGACGGAGGTTAGAACTGAAAATGAAGAGGCTTCTGAGTGCCCAGGTGGGTTCACAGGGGCCTATGACTGATAGGTGTGGTTTTTTCCACACTTCCTTTCAGGGGCATGTTGGAAAGATGTTCAGGATGTTAGACAGGAGGGGTGGGTGGGAGGACAATGGGGCTCTGGAAAGACACAGAAATCAGGAGTCAAGCTGGGGAAACTTCATCTGCTTTGGGTATAGAAAATAAAAGTGTGTAAATCGGTGAAGCCACAAGGCAAATGTCAATAACATCCAAATGAGTCACTGGGTTTCCTAGGTGTCGCTAGTGGTAAAGAACTTGCCTGCCAATGCAGGAGACACAAGAGATGCGGGTTCCATCCCTAGATCTGGAAGATCCCCTGGAGGAGGAAATGGCAACCCACTGCAGTGTTCTTGCTTGGGAAATCTCATGAAGAGAGGAGCCTGGTGAGCTCCTCTCTGATGAGTCCATGGGGTTTCAAAGAGTTGGACATGACTGAAGCGACTTAGCCCTCATGCACCGGAGTTTGAAGAAGGGTGGTCCTGTGGGTCAGGACTAGCTGAAGAAGAAAGAGCTGCTTATTAGAGGCCCGGCTACATCTTAAACCAGGCTTCCTTGCTGGCTCAGACAGTAAAGAATCCGCCTGCAATGTAGGAGGCCTGGGTTTGATCTCTGGGTTGGGAAGATTCCTTGGAGAAAGGAATGGCAACCCACTGCAGTATTCTTGCCTGGAGAATTCCATGGACAGAGGGGCCTGGAGGACTGCAGTCCATAGAGGTCACAAAGAGTTGGACACGACCGAATAACTGACTCTTTATATCACAGACCACACCTATGACATGACAACACATGCCCTGCACAGGCTCCAGTCCAACCAAACTGGCCTCCTTTCTGTTTCTCAACACCCAGTGTGTTCCCACCCCAGGGCCTTTGCACCCGCTGCTCCCACTGCCTGGGGTGTTTTTCCCTGCATGCCTAACTGACTTCCTCATTTCCTTTTGATTTCTGTTCAGATGTCAGACCATTGGACTATTCAGTTCAGTCGCTCACTCGTGTCCAACTCTCCGCGACCCCATGAATCACAGCACGCCAGGCCTCCCTGTCCATCACCAACTCCCGGAGTTCACTCAGGCTCATGTCCATAAATGATACCCTTTCTGGGTACTCTCTATCTCTCACCCAGCATTATTTTTATTTATGGTGCTAAATATTTATCTGCTTCTTATTTATCCACCTCCTCGCTGAATGTAAGTTACATGAGGACAGGGATTTTTGTTTGTTTTACTTACTGTTGTATCATCAGTGCCTGCAACAGAGCCTGGCACACAGTAAGTACTCAACAAATGCTGGCAGAATGAGTAAGTGGCTGCAGTCTGTTTTGAGCTGGCCTTGAAAGGTGGCCAGAGAAGTAGTAGAGGTGAACATGGAGCCAGCAACTGAGAGTGGACAGAAGAGACTACAAACTCAGAGACCCCTCAGGCCCCACAAGGTGCGTGATGGGGCCAGGACCTCATCCTCAGGGCTGGCAGGCATCCAGGAGGGCAGACAGATTTCTATTTGGCCTTCTTCTGCTGCTAAGGCAGACGTGTTAGAGAAGATAATTGCAAAATATCAAGTGCCATGGAAACACTTATTAATACCGGGGGCTGGTGCTCCATCAGAGCCCGAGGCTTGCTCCGGCTTCGATGAACAGCCAGCAGTTCTGAAGCGTGTCCAAAGCACTTGGTTTCTTGGACCCGAAACCACAATCTTCAGTACACAATGATTTAATGCCTTCTGTCAGAGCGCCTCAAAGCCTGTCACCAACAGCCACCCTGCCCACGTCCTTGCGAGGAGGTGGCGCAGAGCAGCAGGCGCTGCATCCTGTTTGTTTTTGACTAATATGGTTTTGGAAGCCTGTCCCTCCTTTTTCAGCTCTCAGGGATCCAGTTTTCCTTTCACTTCAGCCTACTGGCTCTGTGCTCCGATTCCCCACCCAGTTGTTTCGAAGGTTCATGGTCCCACGGGATGGGGAAGGAGGTACTGGAGGCTGCTGGTGGTGTCAGCGGCCCTCGTCTTGCCAGCTGGAGGGGCCAGCACCCGGGTGGGGGTGGAGGGAGGAGATGGAGCCAGGGAGACGCACTGGGGGCCAGTTTGCTCCTTGTGGGGTTTTGTGGGATCCATACATGCCGACACCCCTTCCCAGCGGGGATGCACTCCTCGGCTGGGGCAGCGGGAGCTCTGGTGGGTGGGGGACACAGGAGTGAGTGATGCCGTGGGGGATGCAAAACTAGGTGCCACTCAGGATAGCGATGAGTCATACCAGCCTCTCCTGTTTCCCCTGAGGAAGGAAGGAGGGAAAGAGGGAAGGAAGGAAAGAGGGAAGGAAGGGAGGGAGGGAAGGAAGGAAGGCACATGCACAGAGGCATCTGCACTCCGAAATCAGAAATCCCTCCAAGTGTTTGAGTCTTGCCGTCTGGATGCTGGTGATCTCTTCAGGTGACTCCACTGTTCCTTGGCTTTAAGGGTTCAAGACTGAGCAAATCTGTTACCCTCCAGGAAAATATTTCAGAGCTCCAGAATGGGCAAATCCCTCCTCCTTCATATGTGTTCTAAGCATCCCTGGACCATTTCCCCAGTCCTTACAGGGCTGGGCAGCTGTGTGACCACGGGGCTCAGCACAGGTGCCTTGAAACCACTCCCTGGTGTGGTCTGGTCCTGGAATAGGTTGCTTCTTTCAGGGCACTGGCCTCTGCCTCTCTCTCCCGGTCTGCTTTGCACTCAGCTGGGATCAGAGGAGGTGGGAGGTGGGCCCAGGGGACAGGGAATCAGGTGCAGGGACCCCAGGCTTCTGCTGCGGGACGGACAGGCCAGGAGCCTGTAGCCAGGGCCCACTGGGCAAGCTCACCACTGCTTACAGTCAGGCACCCTTGAAACTCCGGTCATCATCTTGCGTTTCCTGTTAAAGGCCAAAGGTCGGCGGAGTGAGGAGAGACGGGGCTCTGGGATGCAGTGAGAGGATCCTGGAGAAGGGCTGAAGAGGTCTCTGCTTTGGCCAGGGCGCCCCGCTTCTGCGCTTGCAATCCCCGCCTTTGTCTCCGGGCCGGCCCCTTTCGGCCTGAAAACAATCCCTCGGCCGCGCCCCCGCCCGCTGCTTCTCTACCTGCTCGGAAACCCATCTCCTGCGCTTCCTTTTGATGACTTCTCCTTAGTTGCCACGAAGAAGTGCTCGTATCAGCAAACAGATGGCGGCTGAGGCATGTAGCATAAAATATATTTATCAAGGCAAACAGCTGTAGCCCATTTCATTCCGCAGATTTCTATTAAAAGTTCTCCAGAGCTACAGGGCGCTGGGAGGCGGCAATCGGAAGGCGGCCCTGGCGCGCTTTGTGCGGCTCTGCGGGGCGGAGGGGACCCGGGGCCTGGCGCCCCTATTCTTCTGCGCCGGCTTCAATTAAGGCGCCACGGTCGCCAAGGCAGCCTGGCCTCTCCCGCCTCTCCGCGTGGGGGTGCGCGCTTCCGAGGCATTCCCACCTTCAAGGACTCTGGTGACTTGGAGATAGTGCCAGCCCCTGGGCAGGGTGGCAGCTCTGGGCGCCTTTCCGTCCCGGGAGGGGCGCTTGTGCTGGGCGCTGGTCGTTGGGTTCCATGCCTGCTTCGTGGGGTGGGGGATTGTTTGTTTTTCTGATGGCCAGGACGCTGCTGACCGCCCTCTCTGCCACCGTGGTTTGGAAGGGCACTGGTCTGGGATTTGGAAGACCCGGAATGTCTTCCAGGCTGCCATAATTATTTGCTTTGAACGTGGACAATCCATTTCATTTGTCTGGGTGCTTTGTTTCCTCTTGAAGGAGTGGGATGGGATTCAAGGAGGAAACTCAAGTACTTTCAGGGACAAGGCAGGTCACCGGGGTGTGAGATGGCCGGGTGGAGAAAGTGCCAAGGTGCCTAGTGTCTCCCTTTCTGAAAGTCATTCCCCAACACAGGAATGCTTCCGCGTGGTTGTGGGGTGCATTTGGCACAGGGCCTCTGGTTTCAGATCCCCCTAGACTCAGCGTTTGTCAGCAGGCCAAGCCCTAATATTCTGTAATGACTGTGACAGAATAATAGGATAAAGCTGAATGCCACAGAGGGCAAACAGACGATACTGTGATCTAAAAGAAAATTGCTACCTTTTGCATTTTTATTTAAATGGACTTCTGTTTCTTAAAGTAGTTTTAGATTCACAACAAAACTGAGGGGAAGGTACAGGGAGCTGCCATATACCTGCTGCCTGGACGCAAGCACTGCTTCCTCCACCGCCAGCATCCTCACCAGGTGGTAGGTACCTTTGTTACAACCGATGCCCCTCCGTGGACACATCATTATCACCCAGAGGTCAGAGTTTACACTAGGTTCATTCTTGGTGTTGGGTGTTCTCTGGGTTTGAACAAATGGATGATGACAAGTATTCACCATTGTAGTATTATACAGAAGAGTTTTGCTGCCCTAAAAATCCCTAGGGCTCTGCTTGTTCATCTCTCCTGCTCATCCTTTTTGCATTTTTTAAAAGGGAATGTGGAGTAAGTAACTGGAGACCCTGGTTCTTCTCTCTGTCACTGTGGGGACCACCCATCTTCTTGAGGAATCATGTGGCTTAGTGGGTTAGAAAAAGGGACCATGAAGCTGTCTGTGTTCAAAGCCCGGCTGTGCTTCTCAATAGCTGTGTGACCTCTGACAGGTTGTTTAGCTATGCTTACATTATGCCTTCACTGTGCTCAGTCGCTCAGTCATGTCTGAGTCTTTACGACCTCATGGAGTATAGCCTACCAGACTCCTCTGCCCATGGAATTCTCCAAGTGAGAATACTGCGATGGATTGCCATTTCCTCCTCCACGGAATCTTCCCAACCCGGGGATCGAACCTGCCTCTCTTACATCTCCTGCATTGGCAGGCAGATTCTTTATCACTAGCACCACCTGGGAAGCCCTATACCTTCAGGAGGTTATTTAAAGATACAGCATGTCTCAGTTTCCTCAACTAAAAAATGACAATCAAAGCCGCGCCTATTAGGACTTCCTTGGTGGTCCAGCGGTTAAGGGTCCATCTGCCACTGCAGGAGACCCTGGTTTAGTCCCTGATCTGGGAAGATCCCACATGTTGCAGAGCAACTAAGCCAGCGCGCCACAACTCCAGAGCCTACATGCTGCAACTACGAAAGCCTGTGCTCTGGATCCTGTGCTCTGAAACAAGAGAAGCCACCACAAAGAGAAACCTGTGCACCCCAACGGAGAGTAGCCCCTTCCTGCTACAACTAGAGAAAGCCCATGTGCAGCAGTGAAGACTCAGCACAGATAAAAATAAATAAATAGAGTATGACTGATTAAAATTGCACATACTATTAAAAAAAAAAAGCACCTGTACATGGAGCTACGTGAGAATAAAATTTATCCCTCTGAGTAATTCACCTGCAATTATGCCTGATGTAGAGTAAGCACTCAATAAATGCTAATTGTAATTTATTGAGATGACCTTCCGGCGTTGTTGTTTTCGCACTAAATAGGACAAGCATGCGGGGATTGGTTTGTGGATCCAATATTTACCAACAGCTGGTGACTGTGATGAGGCTCAGCTCCTCCAGCAAACAGATCATTTTACTGCTTTTGCCTCCAGTCAAGACATCAAACCGAATTCCTCCCATGTATGATATACTTTTACATGCATCATCTAATTAGACGTCTTGAAGAGGATGAGGCAAATCACACCCTCCTTATTTTACAAAGGCAGAAGCACAAGTTCAAAGAGGTTACATAATTTGTGCCAAGCCACCCAGTTAGTGAGTGTTCTTTTTTTGTGCTACTTTATTATTATTATTTTTTTTATTTTACAATATGATATTGGTTGGTTTTGCCATACATTGACATGAATCTGGGAATTCCCTGGACAGGGGTCTCTTCACTTTATAGGAATGCTTTTCTATATGCTTATTAGCTGTGTGTGATTATGGTTAATTAACATTATCTATTATATTCTGGTTGTAGCTAGGAGAGCTCTGTTGATTCACAGGAGTTTCTCAGACTTGTCCCAAACATGATTTCTGGTGCGTGTTCACAATCCAGATTTCTGTATCCCAACCCAAGCCTGTAAATCAGGATTCTCAGAGAAGAGACCCAATGATCTGTCTATTCAACTAGCAACCCTGTCGATTCTCAGAGTCAAGACAGTTTGAGAAACCAATCTGGGGCCAAAGGATTCTGCCAAGAGATCCCAGCAGTCAGCTTTGCTGGCATATTTGGACTAGCTGATTGGAAGTAAGTAACAAGGTCGTGGGCAGTAGACAGAAGAGTGTGTTTGGCTCGAAGGAGCAGAAGGAGAAACAAAGGAAAGTCCGAGGCTTATTGATTCAGTTCGCCAAATAGTTATTGAGTTCTTATTTCTGAGCAAGGTACCTTGGTAGGCCTTGCATGTTGGGTCAAGAAAGTCCTTTAGGAAAACAAACAGGCCGGTTATCAGAGCTGCAGAGCACCTAGTGAGTTTTTAAAATTTCATTTTTGGCTACACTGGGTCATTGATGCTGTGGGTGGGCTTTCTCTAGTTGCGGCGAGCAGGGTCTACTCTGTAGTTGCAGTGCGCAAGCCTCTCATTGCTGCAGCTTCGCTTGTTGCAGAGCACAGGCTCTAGGGTACACAGGCTTCAAGAGCTGTGGTGCATGGGTGTCGTTGCCCCGAAGCATGTAGAATCTTCCCAGACAAGGGCTGGAACCTGCGTCCCCTGCATTGGCAGGTGGGTTCTTAATCCCTGGGCCACCAGGGAAGCCCACATTTAGTGATCGAAAACAAGGGTGTACTCTCTTGCCTCACCTGTTTTCGAGAGAAGGTCCTGACCCAGGTGAGGATGTCCTCTCTCAGTGCCTCTTAGATTATATCCAATCAAACACTGCAATTAGCTTTAAGCTGTTTTTGTGATCAATGAGTCTTCCGGAGTATGCACAGAATACAGGGCGATGTGCCAAGAACCGGGTGTGCAGAGCGAAGTCTGTGCCCAGCCTCAAGGAGCCTTCAGTTCACCAGGTGAGCAAACAATTGGAATATGTCATTGCAACCTGTAATTCAGGCAGGACAATTATGATTCCATAATTATCGCACTACAGGTAATGGCTAGTCCTCTTCAGTTAATGGTGTATTGACATCTGGGTGGCACTGAAGTCTCCATGCTCATCATTGGTCAACCACTACTGCTTTCCTCCTTCTTCTCTTTTCCTCACACTGTTTTTATTTGGTAACTATTCCCTCCTTCTCTGGCTCCATTTATGAAAATTCTACCAGTGTTTCAAGGTTCAAGTTCAATCCCACCAAAACAAAATTATTTCCATTTTTTTCATTTTGGTATGGCATGACCTGCCCATCCTCTGAAACACCCGGTGGTTCCTCTCCCATGGTTTTATGTCCTGCCCTCTGGCTTGTAGGCTTCCCTAGTGGCTCACTGGTAAAGAATCTACCTGCAATGCAGGAGATATAGATTCAGTCCCTGAGTTGAAAAGATCCCCTGGAGTAGGAAATGACAACACACTCCAATAGTCTTGCCTGGGAAATCCCATGGACAGAGGAGCCTGGTGGGCTGTAGTCCATTGGGTTGCAAAGAGTCAGATATGTCTTAACGACTAAACAGCAACAGACAAAAACTTTCAGAAGCCTGGAGCTGGTCTTACTGCAATTTTCCTGTAGATATTAGCACACAATATTAACAGCAGGTGATTCAGTTCAGTTCAGTTTAGTCACTCAGTCGTGTCTGACTCCCCGCGACCCCATGAATCACAGCACGCCAGGCCTCCCTGTCCATCACCAACTCCTGGAGTTCACTCAAACTCATGTCCATCGAGCTGGTGATGCCATCCAGCCATCTCATTCTCCGTTGTCCCCGTCTCCTCCCGCCCCTAATCCTTCCCAGCATCAGAGTCTTTTCCGGTGAGTCAACTCTTCGCATGAGGTGGACAAAGTATTGGAGTTTCAGTTTCAACATCAGTCCTTCCAATGAACACCCAGGATTGATCTCCTTTAGAATGGACTGGTTGGATCTCCTTGCAGTCCAAGGGACTCTCAAGAGTCTTCTCCAGCACCACAGTTCAAAAGCATCAATTCTTTGGCGATCAGCTTTCTTCACAGTCCAACTCTCACATCCATACGTGACCACAGGAAAAACCATAATCTAGTAGTTTATTAGTTCTCTTTGCAGAGGACTTCAGTATAAGTTGAACATTCTGAGTTTGACTCTTGATGGTGGTCTGTGTTAGCTGGACATTTTAGTCTGTACCCAATGAAAAATTAAAATCATTTTAAGCTACAGAGGGATTTCATGGCTCATGTAACTGAAAAATTTGTGGGGGTGATTTTGTTAGCTTTAGGCACAGGTAGGTCAGAGCTGATAAGCATTGTCTGGAATCTACTCATCTCCCTCTCTTTGCTCTGCTTCTTTCCATGACATCTTGATACTCTGGCTCTTCCTATGCTGGGGCAGAGGAACCCTAGAATCTCTGGGTTTATGCTCCACCCACATGGTAATCTCAGAGGAAAGAAAGTCTGAGTGTAAATCCAAGGCCTGCCTCTCATTGTGATTCTGATTGGCCACTCCTGAATTTAAGTGTGGTCCTTAGTTATACTGGAGCCCCAGAGTGGGGACAACTGTGTATTTGTTTTGTAGAAAAAGGGGCCAAACCACAGATGTTCAATCCAGGGCTATTTAGCTTTCCATAGGAAAACATTCAACAAACAAATTATTTTTTTTAAGATTTCTGTTTATGTGGACCATTTTTAAAGTGTTTATTTAATTATTTGTTCCAACATTGTTTCTGTCTTATGTCTTTTGGTTTTTTGGCCTCAAGGCATGTGCTATCTTAGCTTCCTGATCAGTTATCGAACTCACGCTCCCTGCATTGGAAGAGGAAGTCTTAACCACTGGATTGCCAGGGAAGTCCCACCAATTATTTCCTTAAATGCTTATTTCATTTCTTATGCTAAACAGGCTTTGTAAAAAAAAAATGCGTGCATTAATCACATGATGAACCAGTCCTGAAGCATGTGAAAAGCTCGTGCAACTTTTTCCACTATTAAACATACACCTTAAACCTCAAGCCAAGCAGATTTATCCTAAGGAAGTAATCAGAGGTGCATACCAAGTCAAGCTGTTAATTGCAGCAATATTTATATAAGGAGAGCAACACAATTGGAAATATCATAAATATCCAAAACAGAGAAAAGGATCAGTACATTATAGTATAGCCATTAAAAGCGATGTTCCTAAAACGCGTGCTATAGAAAGAGGCTCAGGAAATTATATATGGTATTAAACAAAAATGCCAAGTTACAAAAGTATGTATATATTACGATCCTAAATTTGCGTGAATATACACAATTGCAGTACAGGCTGGAAGGAAAGGCATTCATGGAGTTCATCATTGACTTTCAAATTGCCAATGAAATTTCCCCTCCGTTATACTTTCTGTTGCCCAGTTTGGGCCCAAGAACAGTATTATTTCATGGCAGAAAAAAACATGTTTTTCATGCCTCGGTGTCAGTGCAATTGAAAACACATCCCATCGAATTTGTGGTGATTGCAAAGTAGGGCAGCCCGTTCACCCTGGGACAGAGCCCAGAATCCAAGCAGAGAAGAGCTCTGCAGCTTGCCCTGCCCCAGGCTAGGCAAGAGGGCACCACTTGCTTCTGTTTCTCCTGGGCCAGGATCCCTGTTATTTCCATATGGATGGATTTTTTTTTTCTGCTGTTCAGCCTTAAAGGCAGATACTTGCCCCTCCCTCGCCTTATTAATTACAGAATGGATGGAGAAAAGGAGGAAGAAAAGGGAGCGAGACAGAGAGAGCAGAGACGCCTAGCATCTTTCCCCTATGGGGCTGCAATAGAGGAGCATATGTATCAACTAAAAAATTCCTTGGCAACAAAAGCTGTTTAATTGAACACAGTCTCTTCAGCCAACTTATGTAAATTCTATCCCAATTTTGGGCGTCTATTTTGAGCACAGAGAGAAGCGGTATGAATCTTGCCCTAAAATTGTGCTCGACAGAAGGGGTGATGCCATATGGATGCCACGTTATGGGAGCCTGTCACCTGCTAACCGAGATGAGAAATTACAGGTTATAATCGCCTTCCCGCTGCCTGAGCAGCCCTGGTGGGTGGGGAGCGCTTGGGGCATCAAGGTTTGGTGTGACAACCTAACACTTGCCTGAGGCTTTGAAGCCACAGGTGTCCGGGAAGTTGCAAGGTGAAGGGGGAGGGAAGTGGTGATCTCCACATGGGGAAAAGTGCTTACCTCTACCCCCAAAAGAGCTTAATTTTCTCCTTCTGTGGCTGTGGGACTCTGGCTTATCCTGTAGAACTATTACCACTGAGAGTCAACGGGTGGCTCTTTGGCGGTGAGACCGACCTTAAGCAGTTGTCTCCCTTGGAAGCTGGGAAGGAGGACGGTCACCATGTCTCCATCAGGGGAGAAGATGGGGAAAGAGATTCAGGAGGTCTGTGGACCACTCTGAGCCGCCTCCTCTGTGGGGAGCTCTGAGGACAGACATCTCCTCCCTCTGTGTCTTGGGAGAATGATGAGTTTTGTCATGGGGTCCTGGGATCTGAGGCTTCCTGGGTGGCTCAGTGGTAAAGAATCCACCTGCCAGTGCAGGAGACACAGGAGACTTGGGTTCAATCCCTGGGTCAGGAAGATCCCCTGGAGGAAATGGCAACCCACTCTAGTACTCTTGCCTGAGAAATCTCATGGACAGAGGAACCTGGTAGGCTGCAGTTCATGGGCTCTCAAAAGCGTCAGACATGACTGGGCAACTAAACAACAACAACCCGGGATGTGCCAGAGGCTGACTGCGGGTCAGATAACAGAATATGGGAGGAAGGGAGTGTAGGTTGTGTGACTCAAGTCAAAAGGTAGCTTCTAATGAGTCTACAGATTCTCTCTGGAAAGGCATTTATCACAGATATTAGCAAGGAGATCCAACCAGTCCATCCCAAAGGAAATCAGTCCTGAACATTCATTAGAAGGACTGATGCTGAAGCTGAAACTGCGATACTTTGGCCACCTGATGCAAAGAGCGGACTCATTGGAAAAGACCCTGATGCTGGGAAAGATTGAGGGCAAGAGGAGAAGGGGAAAACAGAGGATGAGATGGTTGGATGGCATCACCGACTCAATGGACGTGAATTTGAGTAAACGCCGGGAATTGGTGATGGACAAGGAGGTCTGGAGTGCTGCAGTCCATGGAGTCTCAAAGAGTCAATCATGACTGAGCAATTGAACTGAACTGAACTGAACTGAATAGTTAAATACAATGCAGGAAAAAAAACGAAGTGGGCACATTTTACATTTTTTATGCACAACATTTTCCCCCAAAGTCACTCCAATTCTTCGGTTAAAATCAGAGGTCAATATCCAGTGTTTATTATTTCCCTCTCCTTGCTTTTACAGTCGGAGAAGGCAATGGCAAGCCACTCCAGTATTCTTGCCTAGAAAATCCCATGGATGGAGGAGCCCGGTAGGCTGCAGTCCTACCAGTCAAAAGCGACTTCACTTTCACTTTTCACTTTCACACATAGGAGAAGGAAATGGCAACCCACTCCAGTGTTCTTGTCTGGAGAATCCCAGGGAAGGGGGAGCCTGGTGGGCTTCCGTCTATGGGGTCACACAGAGTCGGACACGACTGAAGTGACTTAGTAGCAGCAGCAGCAGCTTTTACAGTAGATCTGAAAGCTTGATTGGCGAGTTGAGTACACCAGTGCTACCACCATTGCTGTGCTGACCGTGGGTGGTTTGAGAGGTAGGATTCATGAAGACGGTGGTGTGACCACCCATTCTAACAACAGGTGCTTTCAGAGCACAGGCGTCTGTGAACCCAGTGCCCTGGCACTGAGTAGGTAGTAAAGGTGTTATTAAATACATGGATACTCAAATTCCATTGGTACGGCTCAGTTTTGTTGGGGAAACAGAGCATACAAGAAACCAAGGGGCTGGTCTCAGGAAGAGTTGGGTCTAATAAGTCACAGCAGGGGGCTGGAAGTGAAAGATCACGTTACCGAAATTTAACTGAAGATGCAAAGGTCATTTATTTCACCAAGATTCCTTAGTCTTCTCTTTATAAAATGGGTGCACTATATCAAGAGATATATTTCAAGTGATTGGTTAACTCAGTTATTCTAGACTCCAGTGTGCTAGCTGATCTTGTTTTCCCCTTGCTTGGCTGAAGAGTATTTGGGTTTTGTGAGGAATAATCATATCTATCTGTTGAATAAATAACTCCCCTGGCTCATGGCAGATACTCTCCCTCCCTCCCTTTCCCTTCTCCCTCCCCTCCTTCCTTCTTCTCCCTTCCTCCCTCCTTTCCCCTCTTCCTTTTACTGTAAGTACTCATTGGACACTTATTGTGTTCTAGGCACCCTGATGTTTATTTCAGACTTTAAAAAATGAATGAGGCATGCCTGCCTTCAAGGAATTTTTAGTCTAATGAAGAAAGCAAGCAACCAAACTAATAGTTATGCTAAATGGGTATGTTCATGTGGACATCTGCAGGGTAGTATGGAAATACAGAAATGAAATATGAGTCAGATTATGAATCCCAAGCAATAGTAAAGTAGTAAAATGGATTATCAGATTGTGTGTGTGTGTGTGTGTGTGTGTATGAGAGAGGAAAAAAGAATGGAGGAAAAGTAGTAATTCATACAATATGTTCTTTTTGTGAACATATCACTTACTGGAGAAGCCATCTGCGATACTACCTGCTTTCATAGTTGTTTTGAAGAAAAACTGAGAAAATGTATGTAAAGTTATTTATTAAAATGCCTGGCTCATAAAATTTCTCAAAAAGAGTAGTTATGGTTCTGATCATAGTAGTAATAGCATTATTGCTTATACACAGTTTGATTCAATGAACATTTAAGAACATCTGGTATGGGTTAGGTACTGTGTTAATCCCCAAAGAAACATGTCGTCTAGTAAAGAATATGGACACACAGGTAATTTATCAGACTATAGAATAATATGTGAAAAAAGAGAAAGATGAAAAAAGTAGAGAAGTAATATAGAAAAGGGAATGCTTAGAATGACTGGGGTAGTCTGAAAAGGACTTCAAAGGATGCATAGGAGTTTACCATATGGGCAAGAAGTAAGAGGGATGGGCATGGCAGGAAAAGGAATTAATCAACCTAGTGTATCCTAGGAATTTCCAGAGAATAGATGAGAATAGTTTCTGAGAGTAGAAAGACTGTCAGCAATGAAATATCATTTTAAACAAATTACTCAGCAATAAGGAGTCACTGAATGCATATTTCTGTTATCAAGCTTATCCATCTGCATTGTATGTTTTCTACATTTGTGTCCCCTAGAGGATTGTAAGCTCCTTGGATGAAGAGATGTTTCTTATTATTCTTTTTACGTCTATGGTCTAGCATATACCATGTACTCAATATTTTTAAATGACAGATTAATGAAATTAATTTTTTCCCCTACATATCTTCTTGGCATGTCAGGAGTTGAATGTCCCACAAGGGTTATTCACTGAGGTTGCTGAGTGGCTGTTCTCTACACCTGAAGAGGAGGAAACTGGGCTGAGATGCTTTGGCTGTGCTGGAGAGACTGTCTATTTAATATCAGGTCATCACTTAATAAGGTTTTTGGGGTACCAAAATGAGTTGATTGAAGGTGGAGGTGGGATCATTTCCTCAGTGTTGTTTTTGTTCTTGTTTCTTATACGTGAAGGATAATTTTACTGAAAGGGTTGAATTGGAGATTAATTCTAACTGGAATAGCTCTGTTAGAAAATGGATCTGAAGTCCTGGATGAAAGGTAGTTTTTCAATAGGTAAATGTGGGATTGAAACCAGATGGAACAGACTTTCAGTCTTAGGGATCAGCTTTGCCAACTGGCACCTTGCAGAGCCCAAGGGGTTGCAGAGAGTGAGTCCCCTGCTCTGCTTCTCAGGCAGAGGTCACTTTGGGCAACCTTTCAAACATCCTTCCTTGGAAAGTGGGAATTTCAGAGGCTGCTCTTCCCACTTCATAGGGAAGATTTTTATGCTCTGCAGAAGGTGCCCAAGAACGCCTGTGGATTCTGTCCATACAGTCTAAGCATCTGGAGGGCAGAGAGGAATCAGGTTTTCATCACCCAGTGTTATATCTCCAGTCCAGGCTCAGTACCTGGTACAGGTAGGTGCTTCCTAAGTATCCATTGGATTGAATGGATAAAAACAATGAACCCTTGTAGTGAACTTACGCTGTATCAGACACTTTTCAGGGCTTTGAATGTATTGATTCATTTCATCTTCACAGCAAACTTATGAGGTGGGTGCTGTAAAAGTCAATGAGATGGTAGATGAAGCATCAGAGCATCACCTGAGCATAGGTGCCTGCGATCTGGGGCTTTCTCTTGGGGTGAATAAAGAGCAGCCTGCGGTGGAGGTGACATCTCTATGGTTGCTCCCTGACTGTAACCACTTGGTAAGTAGGCCGGGGGCGGGGGGTGTTATAACAGCTCTAGGTGATCTGGGCCAGGCAGAGAAAAGTTTATGACAGTCATTTACACAGCTGCAGCAGAAGCCAGATGAGTCTCAGGCTCCCAGTGGCATGATCACATCGATGATAAACACCCTCCTTTCCTTGAAAGCAAAGCCTTCTCTGACCTGAGCCATGGGGCTGCGTGCGTGCAGGAGCCTCTGGGGAGGGTAAGTCACCCTAGACAGTTAATGCAAACACAGCTGCGATCCCCAGCGGAGAGTGGTCTCTTAGTAGCAATTGCTGGGCCAGCAGCCAATCCGTCTCTTGCACTGGAGCTGATGGGAGGGTGTCAGTTCTCTTAAGCGTCTCCCCCTCCGGGATCAGCTCTTCACTGGACCTGGAGTGGGCAGGGCAGAGGAGGACTGCCCTCCGGGCAGGGGTTTGGGAGGAAATGTAGGCTCTGGGTCTTACACCTGCTTCCTTCTCCCCAGAAGACCCAAGGAGCTCAGGGAGGCGTGAACCATCATTGTTTGGCATAAATATTTTCTCCCAGTGGCTGACCTCAGTACCCTGACCTTGCATTGGAGGAGAGCAGAAATGCATGGACAGCTTTTGATTACCCAGACTCAAGGAGGGAAGCAGAGGTGTGTGTTTTCCATCTTGCAACTTAAGATGAATGTTGACTTTGGGTTGCCTTTGCTGTTTTATTTCCCATGTATAGCACCAAAATTTAGAGATGAATAGGAACTTAGAGATAATTTATTATTCCCAAATCCTTATTTTGTAATGGAGAAAGGAAGGGTGAGGGAGGAGTTGATGTGATGACGTTTTATTAAGCAGCAGCCGACTCCCAGTCCTTTGCTCATTCTGCTAAACTCTCATGTTTTCCCGATATACAAATTTGAGTTTTAAAAAGGTTTCTGCAGTTTAGTCACAACCTAACCACAAACCAGGTTATGACTGAGCACGAAACCAAGATAACACACAAGCAGCAGATTAACTGCGTTCCCGAAATCTCCTTCCTGTACGTTTCTACCTGTTACCTGAGACCTGCCCTCCCTTCCTGGCCTCATCACAGACACGAAGCCCAGTCTGAGAACCACTTCAGGAGCCTCAGGTTGGAATGGAAAAGAGCAGGGAGCTGGGAAACACGCAGTGGACCTTCACATCTCCACGGCTCTCCCCACTGCTGGCTTAGGGAGCCCAGATGTACTGATTTACAAGTGAAAGAGAAGAAAGTGAAGTCGCTCAGTTGTGTCCAACTCTTTGCGACCCATGGACTGTAGCCTACCAGGCTTCTCCGTCCATGGGATTTTCTATGGAGTTGCCATTTCCTTCTCCAGGGATCTTCCAGACCCAGCAATTGAACCCGGGTTTCCTGCATTGCAGGCAGATGCTTTACCCTCTGAGCCACCAGGGAAGCCCTAAGTGAGAAGCTCTCCTATCTGGGCCCTTATCCATCCGACAGGGGACACACTGGCCTACTTGTGGGAGGTACATCTGCATCTCTGCTAATTGAACTCTCATCCTTTTAAAAATATATATTTTCTACTGTTGCCTGGAGGCATGCAGATAATGGGTGCATTTTTAATCAACCCAATAAGTAAATAACGGTGTTTTCTCCCCGGGAAATCCAGAGGGATTAGAGTTCTATGGTGGCTTCTAAAGCAGTGATGGCAGGAGTGAAACCAGAAGACAGTCAGACGCTGACTCTGTGGGTGATTCTCATCCTTGATCTCAGGTCGGTGGTGAAGTCTCAGGTGTCCCAATCTTGCGTGCATCAGCTGGGAGTGAGCTATGTGGGGGACACCCTTCCCCAGACACCTGTGGACTCACACGCTGGCAGCTAACCCCGTCTAGTGTTGATGGAAATAGATTATTTGCAGCTGTGAGGAGACCCTGCAGGCTTGGGTGATAAGACTCTCAGTGGGTTCCCCACCCCCATACCTCATCCCCTGCATCTCCAGTCACAAGAGTAAGACCCTCTATGGGAGAAGGCGAGGGTGGGATGATCTGAGAGAAGAGCATTGAAACATGTATATTATCACATGTGAAACAGATAGCCAGTCAAGGTTTGATGCATGAGACAGGGTGCTCAGGGCTGGTGCACTGGGATGACCCTGAGGGGTGGGATGGGGAGGGAGGTGGGAGGGGGGTTCAGGATGGGGAACACATGTACACCCATGGCTGATTCATGTCAATATATGGCAAAACCCACTACAGTATTGTAATTAGCCTCCAATTAAAACAAATAAATTAATTTTTAAAAAAAGAGTAAGACCCGAAGTTTGGGGTGTCTTCCTTTTGTGTTCTGTGCGGATTCAACTATGCTCTTGCTAACCCACCCCTGACGCACCCCTGCACCTCGCTCTCCTCTCCCCTTTCCAGTCATGTTCACTCCTATCACCGCATTTTACCCGCATCACTCTTTCTGTCCAGACGCCCTCCCCACTTCGGCTCTGGCTCCTGAGCTCCAGATTGGATTTCACCTCCTCTTTGCCCACTACTATAAGTTCTTCCCTTGAAATCCTACAGTATTCAACTCACTGACATCTTACATTTGGGATCCACCACCTTTTGCTTTTATTTAGCTTTTTAAAAAAAATCTTGAGAAGGCAATGGCACCCCACTCCAGTCCTCTTGCCTGGAGAATCCCATGGACGGAGGAGCCTGGTGGGCTGCAGTCCATGGGGTTGCGAAGAGTCAGACACGACTGAGCGACTTCACATTCACTTTTCACTTTCATGCACTGGAGAAGGAAACGGCAACCCCCTCCAGTGTTCTTGCCTGGAGAATCCCAGGGACGGGGGAGCCTGGTGGGCTGCCGTCTATGGGGTTGCACAGGGTCGGACACGACTGAAGCGACTTAGCAGCAGTAGCAGGAGAGCCAATTAACAGAGCTGTGTCAGTGTCAGGTCCACAGCAGAGGTACTCAGTCATACATATACCTGCATCCATTCTCACGACTGCTTGAACTCTTTGAGGACAGTGTCAATTGGTGTCCTGCACGCACCAGATGCTTGTTTATCCTGCAGACCTGACATTCTGCTGTAACCTTTGCTTAAACCCTTGGGACAGAAGCATCTTAGATAGAAAGTGGCTTCTCTTAAACACACCTGCCCCCAGCTTGGTGTCCCCTGCCACCCCAAACCCAAACCTTCTCTGCAACTTTCCAGAAAATTCTGAGTTACCAGCACTACCAAACTCAGGGTAAACACTATGGCTTGATCTAAAGAATTCCAGCCTGGTCCCAAACCTGTTTTCAGTTGTGAGGAGTGTGCGTGCTCAGCCGCTCAGTCATGTCTGAATCTTTGCAACCGCAACAACCGTAGCCTGCCAGTCTTCTCTGTCCATGGTACTTTCCAGGCAAGAATACTGGAGTGGGTTGTTGTTCCCTTCTGCAAATCATGAGAAGCAGGCAGCTCCAGTGACAGTAAAAGGGTGGTGACTCTCCTTTTAAAAAATATATTTATTTTTAAAATCATATTGGAGTATAGTTATTTATAATGTGTTAGTTTCAGGTATATAGCAAAGTGATTCAGTTACACATATAATAAAGGTATTCATTCTTTTTTAGATTCTTTTCTTGTATAGGTTATCACAGAATGTTGAGTAGAGCTCTCTGTGCTCTACAGTAGATTTTCGTTGATTATATTATTTTTGAAAGAAATTGAAATTTTTATTTGAGCCAAATTTGAGGATTATTACCTGGGAAGAACGTCTCAGGAAGCTCTGAGAACTGTTTTGCCCATTAGAAGTCAAGGCACAGTCATATCATCTTTTTGAAACGGAAGGCTACACATCAAATGAAGGTTTTCTTTTGGTGTTCTTATATACAGTAGTCGTGTGTTCATCCCAGGCACTTATTTCCCCCCCTCCCCCAGCGTTTCCCCTTTGGTAACCATTAGTTTGATATCTGCATTATATTATATTAGTTTTGATATCTGTAAATCTGTTTCTGTTTTGTAAATAAATTCATTCGTATCATTTTTAAAACGATTCCACATATGAGAGATAGAGGAATGGATAAAGAAGATGTGGTACACACACACACACACAAACACACACACACACACACATATACATATATATGTGATATGTGGTATGTACACACGCATATATATACGTATATCTGTATATATACAATGGAATATATAGTCAAATATATATATATATATATATATATATAGCCAAATAAATGTTTTCTTCTGGTAGTCATGTACGGATGTCAGAATTGGACCATAAAGAAGGCTGAGCACTGAAGAACTGATGCTTTAGAATTGTGGTGCTAGAGAAGACTCCTGAGAGTCCCCTGGATAGCAAGAAGATCAAACCAGTCCATCCTAAAGGAGATCAGTCCTGAATGTACATTGGAAGGAATGATGCTGAAGCTGAAGCTCCAATACTTTGGACACCTGATGCAAAGAAGTGACTCATTGGAAAAGATCCTGATGCTGGGAAAGATTGAAGGTGGGAGGAGAAGGGGATGAGATGATTGGATGGTGTCACTGACTCGATGGGCATGAGTTTGAGCCCACTCCGGGAGACAGTGAAGGACAGGGGAGCCTGGCATGGTGCAGTCCATGGGGTCGCAAAGAATCGGACATGACTTCAGTGTCTAAACAACCACAACAAGCAGTGGAATATTATTCACTCATAAAAGAATGAAATAATGCCATTTGCAGCAGCATGGCTTTACCTACTGCTGTTGCTAAGTCACTTCAGTCGTGTCTGACTCTGTGTGACCCCAGAGACGGCAGCCCACCAGGCTCCCCCGTCCCTGGGATTCTCCAGGCAAGAACACTGGAGTGGGTTGCCATTTCCTTCTCCAATGGATGGACCTAGAGATGATCATATTGAGTGAAGCAAGTCAGACAGAGAACAGGTGGTGCCCATCTTCTGTCCCATAGCCGTGCATTGTTTTATGCCATATCCATCCACATCCCTCTGAGAAATAAAGCAAGGAGCAGTGATAACAGTGTAGCTCTCGTTAGAGACACGCTCCAGGCTGGCACCTTAGTAGATGGTTTGGCTCCATCACACAGGTGTGCAGCCACGAACTGACGGCATCTCAGGAGACATCCCCGAGACTATGGAAGGCAAGCAACTCGGCTTTGGAATTCGCTCAGCCATCATAGTACTTGTTGGACTCTGAGCTTTTGCCCATCCTGTTTTGCTAATGGACAGAGGTTAATTCAAAGTCATAAGAGCAATTCTTTGAAGTGGAGGGTGGTCTGAGGTGGAGATTATAGACTTGAATTTCTAATGGGCCCTAATGGAGCCCTTGTTCTTGGTAAGAAGTGGAGCAACCCTTCCAGAATGCTCCATTCAAATCTCTAGAAAGTTGCCAGCCAGGGTGCTAGAAGCAGATCTAAATGTGTTTCTTGGTACATTTTGCCTGATAAACGCCCTCCCTCCCCTGCTCCCTCCTTTCACCCAAGGTCTTTCTTCCACCTGAACCCCCTCTAATTCCTTCTTGCTGGATTTAACAGTGTCCCTCCGGATCCTCTCTCAGAGAACAGAAGTCAGTTAAGGGGATGGTGGGGGTCCCACTGCCAGCAGAACCTCAGCTGAATCCCCACGAAAGCTCAGCGGCTGATGATGGAAAGTGATTTATAGTCCCACAGACTGTTTCTTTCACTGTTGGTTCTGGTCTCCTGCGTCACAAATCGCTTTGCATATTAGCATTACATTGATGAAATTCAAAACAGGTGCATCTGCCTATAGAACAGCTGCTGAGACCCACTGAAAGCTCCAAGCTGAGACCCCGGGTGCATGAACCCTCCTTCTGATAAGCTTCAGAGCAGGTAAAATCATCATTAAAAGAAAATTGACTTGTAAGTACATGCGGGTGTCTAGTCATTGCATCTAACCACAAAGAAAAGCGAGGGAGCGGCGGCCGAGGGACTCTTCTTTAAAAATATATTCAACAGAACAACGGAAAAGAAATTGCCATCTCAGGCGAGTGGCACTACACAGCTTTAAGAGGCCAAGAAATCAGACTGTTTGTATTTTCCTGCAATCAGGGGTTGCAGCCTGGAGCCGGTGCCTTGGAGGCAGTGTGGCTGGGAAGGCCAGCGGGTAAGGTCCTCCTGTAGAAAAATGGCATGAGAACTTGTACTGGGGGCAAAAAACAGAACATAAAGAAGCCCTGGGACATCAGACTCAGAGCCACTTAACCAACATCAGACCCCAGTATGTCACTGCTCATGACATTGGATCCAGAAGAGTCATTTTGGAGATTTCTTCCATTTAAAACAGAAGGAACTGAATAATTTCACAAAGCCAGACTGGAACTCAGAAGCAGGACAAAACTCCAAGTGGTCCTGGGTGTGACTTCCCCATGCAATTCAGACCCCTACTTAGTATCACGATACCTTGAACTGTCTATGCTGTAACCCTGAACTATCACTTGTTGGTACCTATAATATGCCAGGTGTGGAGGGCATAGCTCAATCCCCCCTGCAGTCACATTTGATAGTAGACATGCCATCTTGGGAATGAACAGACTAAGGGTCCAGACGGTTATCACCTGTTTCAAACCAGACATTTTCTCTAAGAGCCAAAGTCAGGATTTGAACACAAGCTGCCAACTCTCCTATCAGGGGGCTTAACTCTCTTTATTATTAGTATTATTTTTTAGAAGAGCATGGAATGTATTTCAGAGCCTCAAGAAAACAGGGAATAGATAAATCTTCCTGCATAATCCTCTACTTTTTCTTTCCTGTATGTAAACAGAAAAAGATACCGCAAAAATGATAGGGAAAAAGTAGACATTCTCTTATAACCAGATTTTTCCAATTTTAACAGTTTTGTAGAGGTATGGCTAACAAATAATAAAGGGAGGCCATGGAAAGCAACGTGTAAGACATGGGGGGCGGTCTGACTGTCCTTCAGTGAGCTCACCACCACGAAGTGGGTTCAAACCCAGTTGCTCAGCTATTGTCACACTTCCGTGGTTGCCTGTGCTGTCCTTGATGAAACGGACTAGGATGGGCAGACCTGTAGCACTAAAGCCCCAGGGTCTGGGGATAGACTCTGCACTTAATTTTCGCTCCTGTGATTCCTGACTGCCCTCCCGTCTTCCTTGGTGGCCTGCAGACTCTTTGAGGTGGGAGGTACTCCAGGGTCACCTGGTCCAGGCCCTTTATTTCACAGATGAGGAAGGAAAGGCCTAGAGAGATAAAGAGAATGACAACCCAGCTCTGCTGACTTGAGGACGTATCTTTTAGGACCGCCTCCTCAAACATCTACCCTGCAAAACTTTGCCCCCTGGTCTTTCTCTGATGGCTGTGGATAGCTGGGGCAAGCTGTCACTTCAAGAGAAAAGGTCCCCCAGCCTGGCCTTGGGAGTGTGATGGAGCACAGGCATCCTGGCGGAGGATGGCCCCGGGGCCTCAGCAAGGGTCCTGAAGGCAGAGGGAGCCTTAGGGAGACAGGTCTCAGGAAATGAAGAAGTCAGGGGCTCCCCACAAAGCCAGGCACTGAGAGAAAGGGGGAGAACCCGGTTCTACTGGTCAAAACCTGTTATCGAGCCCATTAGATGCACCAGACCGTGGGCACTCCACCACCAGGCCAGTCAGACTCAAAGACATGCACTGCAGAGCATCTCAAAGATGTGTCTACACATCAGAGAGAGACGGAGGGCACACTGGTGGAGAGCTAGTTGTAAAAGGGGCGGGGTCTCCCAGGAGCTCCCTGGGGACTGGGGTCTCCAGGGCAGCATCATGAGTGGGTGGGGCTTAGGAAGATCTCCATGGGAACAGCATCCTCAGGGTCAGCAAGTGAGGCGGAGGGCGCTGGACCTGGCACTCTCTCTGACACCACACGCCTCAGTTAGAGACATTCAGTGTGATCCCGATCCCCTTAGACCGGGACTGTCCCCCAGCACTGGACCAAGGCTTGCACTGCCTGCCGTGGTATTGCTGAGTTTTCCACTCCCCCCTGTCTCTGAGGACCATCCCAGTGACCACAACTGAGCAAGGCTTTGGGATTTGGAAGGTTCTTTAGTTTCCGTTACAATAGGATGCACGAGCTTATATCAGTATCATTATTGCAACTGTCCAAGAAGTTAGGGTCGGGTAAGCCTGACCAGTGGGGTTTCTCAGGTGGCGCTAATGGAAAAGAACCTGGCTGCCAGTGCAGGAGACATATGAAATGTGGGTTCGATCCCTGGGTCAGGAAGATCCCCAGGAGGAGGCCGTGGCAACCCACTCCAGTGTTCATACCTGGAGAATCCCATCGACAGAGGAACCTGGTGGGCTATGGTCCATATAGGGTCACAAAGAGTCAGACACGATTGAAGTAACTTAGCACCACCCCCCCACACCCCACTACACTCACAGCCTGACCAGTGAAAGTTGAAGCTGGCCTTAAACTCACGTCTTCTGGGTCTTTGCATGAGATCATACCCCTTCTTTGTTCTCGTTCTCTGTGCTAATCACACCCTCCGTGTCATGAGATCAGGTGAAACCTGAGTCAGGTTCTCAAGTGGCAGACTAGCCTGAGCACCAGACTGGGCTGGGGACGGGACCAAGCTCGAGCCTCCTTTCTCCACTGCCCCCGCACAAGCGCCTGCCAAAAAGTCCATTGGACAGACGGTGTCACTGGGGAGCACAGAGGGTTTTAATCAAGCAGCCGAAGTAGATTTGCTTTTCCAATAATCCCCATATTAATTAGTGTCATTTGAAAAATGGCCTGTTGCCTCTTTGCTTCTGTGGGAGCCTGAGTGGGCGACCTGGGAGGCTGGGATTCAGGCTCACTCTTGCAGGCTGAGCCTGGCCCGCTCTAGGAAAAAAATGTAATTTTGTTTCAAGACCTTGGGGAGGTCTCAAGGTCTCTCTGATGGAGAGGAAAACAAAAGGAGAAGATGGTGTACAAGGTTCCTCCTCCCTGGTGCCTCAGCCCCGCGGCAGTAATTACAAAGATTAGAAGTTGGATTTTAAAAAATCAGCTTTCTCGGGGTAAGGCAGTGGGGCATCTCACTTCCATAAGCCCCTCTGGACTCCCTTTCTCCCTGCTGACAAACAAATGCAGGCTGGGGCCTGGTCCGGCTCTCCTGCTTCACCCCTCACTATGGCATCCCCTCCAGACTCAATTCAGCCTCCAAACCACCCTTGGAATCTTGTCCTGACCCTTCCCTGGGGCTGAATGCAGTCTTTGGGGGACTTCCCAACAAAGGAGCAAGATAGCAGTTTGGGGTCTGGGGGAGCAGGTCTCACAAGAGTCCTTACTGGAAATTAGGATCTGTTACTGTTCTAATTTTAGAAAGGAGAAAATGGAATCCCAGAGAAGTTAAGGTGAGACAAGCTGGACCTGGAACACTGCTGCAGTGCTTGATTCTGGACATACCTCTCTTCCAGCAACAAAATACAAAGAAACTGTATGGGACTGAAAATAATTGCGCATGTGCAGCTGGGGCAAATTCTGGACCCAAAGATATAAAGAGACCAAGAAACCTCTACTGCCACTTTCTAAAGATCCAGGAGCAAAAGAAAGGTACTGTGTGTCCCTTGCATACACCACCACTAGAAGGGTGGGCAGAACGCGTACCCTCCAGCCTGATCCCTGGACATAGCCCAACCCTCACCCCATATAAGGAACCAGCTCTTCTTCCCCACTCCTTGGGTGATCTAGGGAAACTGTTACTTGTTTTCACTCTTCCCGGCAGCTGGTGCAGGAGCAGGGATAAAGCCTTGGCTGAATTTCTTGTCTGGCTTCTGCTGCTGCTGCTAAGTCACTTCAGTCGTGTCCGACTCTGTGTGACCCCATAGACAGATGGGGAAGGTCAAACACCCCGATCAGTATCAAAGGAGCCTTCCCAAAGACACACGTGTCCTCCTGGTGGGGCTGGGGTCAGACCCAGGGCTGGCTCTGAAGTCCCAGTTCATATCCTCTCAGTTGTATTGACCACTTGGTGTAACTTGCCCTCCTTTTAGGGTGCACTTATCTTAGCCTTTGTCCCATTTCTGCTCCTTTTCTGGCCTACAGGGAATCCCCCCTCCCCCAGGGCCCTATAACCTCACCATCCTGCCCTTCCCCTTTGACCTCCTACCTTGGCAGGAAGCAAGCTTTTAAAACTTGTCCCTTCTGGTCTCTGCTATTACCCCCTCGGATCCTACTAGAAGTTGACAGAGCAGAGCAGTGGCTGTCAAGCAGGGGTCCCCACCCCGTTCCTCCTTGGAAACAGCGGCTGGGGTGGAGATGGGCAGGGGCAGAGGGCTGGTTGGGCAAAAGCTAATCCACGGCACCATACCACTACTTTCTACTAGACCCTTCACATGAGATCATGTTTATTTCACTACTAAAAGCAAAGGTAAAAAAAGAATTGCAGTAGAGCACCTATGAATTAACCTAGCTTGTATTATTAATGAGCCTCGCCCTACCCCCTCCCCGCCCGCCCCCAAGAACATTTCCCTTCTTCTCTTTAATGGGTTAGGTCCAAGGGAAGTTTCATTTGTGAATTTCAGATACTGTGGTGACTCCATAGGGTGTGCTGTTCATGGTTGTTGGGCGTTTGAGGGCTATTCTACAAATTTTCCTGTCCATCCTGGATGAGGAGAAGGCACGTGGTGGGGGTGATGGGGCGTGAACATCTTTCTTCCCCATCACAAGCCTCTGTTCCCTGGCCTCATGCTTTCTGTGGGGAGGGGGCGGGGGCAGGTGTCTGGGTGCACATCTGCTTCTCTTTCTTTCTCATCTACCCCAAGGAACTGCCTATAGGCCACCTGAGTCTGCCTCTCCACCTTGTCACACAAGACAGCAGCGCCCATGTAATTATGACATCCTGGGGGTAATTTTAACCGTAAGTCATTATTCTAAAACAACCAGTGCAATCCCCATTTGCCTGCACAAAGAGATGGTTCTCACTAGCCCGAACTCACTGTCAAACATGCCAGGAGAAATAAAAAGGTGCTAATGCAATAGAGCCCAGAAATAGAAAATAAGATTAGAGGCGACGCTTGAGATTGCAGGCTGCGGGGTGGGGTGGGGGGTGGGGGTGGGAAACACAGCACAGGCTTTAGTTACCAGCAGAACCATCAGACGAAAAGCCTCCGAGGTCATTAAGACCGGAACCTTCATTAAGCCGAATGGATAAAATTAAAGGGTATTTGGTGAGGATTTGATTTTTCCTGGAGGTTTGCTGTCTCTGAAGGTCGTTCGGGGCTGGCAGTGAGGCCACGCAGTGGCAGGCCCTGGGGTAGGGAAGCAAGATACTGGAACCTTTCTGATGTCTCCGTGAGCCCATTGAAGATGGGGGAAGAGGGCTGCTCAGCGCCAGCTGCGTCAGTGACCCTAAGTCATGTCCAATGAGACAGAACAGAGCCTCCGGGGTGCTACTTCTCAAACCAATCACAGCTCAGCTCGAGCTTGGGGGCGGGGACGGGGGCAGAGAGAAGAGGACAGTATCTAGCCCAGAGGCGTCGGAGGCCCTGAGAGTTCTGAGTTCAGTCCAGCTACCCAGAGCAGAGCCCAGGGGCTACAGGTGGAAACGCACAAACAGACCTGGCTTTCACCAAAACGTGGAAGACGGCAATGGTAGCCTTCCGTGATTTGGGCTTCCCGGGTGGCTCAGACGGTCAAGAATCTGCCTGCAATGCAGGAGGCCTAGGTTCAGTCCTTGGTTTGGGAAGATCCCTTGGAGAAGGGCATGGCAACCTACTCCAGTATTCTTGCCTGAAATTCCATGGACAGAGGAGCCTGGCAGGCTACATTCCATGCGATGGCAAAGAGTCGACACAAATGAGCGACTAATGCACACACGCCATTGCCTTTAGGGGGTATTCCCTCACCCCTCCTGCCCCTCCCTTACCTATCCTAGCGCTGTCATTTTTATCAGCTGGTTGTCACAAGAAATCTAATCCATAAATTCCCCTGATGTTGCTAAATGATTTGAATTTAAAAATGTTAAACAGTTCTCCCAGGAATGATTATAGTTTTAGAACAACATTTTTCCTCTGTTTTATATTGTGATAAAATACACATAATATAAAATTTACCGTCTTAACCAGTTTTAAGTGTTGAATTCAGGGGAATTAAGCATATTCAGGGTGCTATACTATCATCACCATCATCCATCCACAGAATTCTTTTCGTCTTGAAATCCTGTACCCGTTAAACAAAAACCCGATTCCTCCATCTTCCCAGCCCCTGGCAACCACCCTTCTACTTTCTCTCTCTATGAATCTGACAACTTTAGGTACCTCATCTAAGTGGAATCATACATCATGTGTCTTTTTGTGTTTGACTTATTTAGCATGAAGTCCTCAAGGTTCATCCATGTTGTAGATGTGTCAGAATTTCTCTCCTTTTTAAGTCTGCATAACATTCTATGGTGTGCATATACCACATTTTGAAACCAAAAGGACTCACAGTCCCAAAGGAACGTGTTTCAAATGGTGGGATGTAGGCATTGTGCTCACTCTGTGAGGAGCTGACATTTTCTCTAAACTCTGAACCAGAGTATGGGGTCATCAATGGGGCATTAGAGTCCTGTTTTGAATTGCGTTAGATCTTGAAGAAACCCAAGAAGTCAAGTTAGTTTGTGTCACCAGCTTCCTTTGGAGTCTCCATGTTCCTAGACTTTGGGGGGCTTTGAGAGAGCCAAACCAGTCAAAACAAGGAGACTTCTCCAGCTCCAGCAGCAGAATGATAAGAAGGTTCCAGAGAGGATGACCTCTGATTATGATCACTTGGAAAACAGAGATCTACTGTGGTGCTGAAGAAGACTCTTGAAAGTCCCTTGGACTGCTGGGAGATCAAACCAGTCAGTCTTAAAGGAAATCAACCCTGAATATCCATTGGAAGGACTGATGCTGAAGTTGAAGCTCCAATAGTTTGATCACCCACTGGGAAGAGCCATCTCATTGGAAAAGACCCTGATGCTGGGAAAGATTGAAGGCAGGAGAAGCGGGTGACAGAGGATGAGACAGTTAGATGGCATCACTGACTCAATGGATATGAGTTTGAGCAAACTCCAGGAGATAGCGAAGGACAGGGAAGCCTGGGGTACTGCAGTCCATGGGGTCACAAAGAGCTGGATACGACTGAATTACTGAACAGCAAGAGGATCTGTGATGTGTGCAGGGTCACCACAGAGATGCGAGAAGTCATCCCTCCAGTTGATCAAGCCTAGTGGCGCCAAAGACCACCTCGTCCTCCCCAGGAACTCCTGGTGACACCTGTTCTAGAATTTTAGTAAATGTAAGCGAAATGACATCCTTCAAGTGAAGAGCCAGTGGTCTGGTTTTATTGATTCAAGCTTTTCAAATTCAACACCCACAGAAGTCACGTCCAAAGTCACCGTGCTGCTCAGGTGTGATCCTCAGTGGGCAGCAGCATCAGCCTCACCTTTAAGTGTGAAAAATGCAGACTCACAGGTCTCACCTTACACTTGCGTCTGGGTTTCAGTACATCCTCCTGGTGCCCTAACAGTGTCAGCCTGCAGCCCTGGATTAAACCTAAAGGAGAGGCAGACCAGTGCGTGGCTCCCTTGGGCTTTACTTAGCACCTTCCCTGGGGAGGGAGTATGAGTACCTGTGCTGCTTTTCTTCTCGGTGCTTAGAAGATCAAACGACACAATAAATGAAAAGCGCTCGGCGGAGGACGGAGTGCATGGCAACCGGAAGGCATCGCTCGCTCGCTCACTGGCAGCTGGCTGGTCCCCACCCCTTTAACCAGGGAGTCCTCCCCATCTCTCCAGCCAAATTAATCTACTATATGCCCTCTTTGAAACAACATCAATTTGGGTTTCTTTCATCCAAACTGCAAAGAGTATTTGAATTCACATTATTGCCTTTAGTGAGATTCCCTTATTTGCCTCCATATTTTTATTTTTTTTTTTTTGGACACACATTTGCCGCGGTGCCTGGGACCCGGTGCAGAGAAGATTAGCATGGTGTTCAGCCACTGGCCGTGCCTCTGAGGAGCAGAGCTTTCTGTTTATCTCTTAGAAGCAGACGCTTGGATTTTCTCCCAGGGGGGATTTATCAGGGTGCCATGAATTCATTCAATCATTTCCACATTCCTCCCCACCCCATCCACACACCTACTCCCACACACCCACATCCACCCACCCACCCACCCACCCACAGCTCCACGCCAGCCACATCAGCGTTGTTTGCTGTATACTTTCACATCGAGCCATTTTGGGATTGCCTGCAGTTTGGTTTTCTTCCCTCTAAAGAGCCTTCTTAGGTTGCCTTTCTTCCTCCTGCCAGCAGCAGCTTGGGCTGGTCTGAGTCCTTGCTCTCATATCTATCCAGTGCTTGTGGCTTTCTTCCAGTCCCCACAGCTCTTTCATCTGGTCTGGTATTCTCAGAGCAACATCCGTGTTTTCACTTTCTTTTATGTAGGTGCCCATGCTAGGGTGACGCGCAGTGTTGGGAGAAAGAGTCATTGCCCATTTATTCAAAGAGTTCGTTTTTCTGTCTTTATAAGCTTGAATGCACGTGGGCAGGCAATTATTTACACACGACTCTCACCATGGGAACATTGTAAACTTATGGTTAAGAGATTGATTGATGAATGATTGATTCATATTTTTGTCGCCATGAATATCTTCATGTTTAGTGAGCAGGTGTGAGCATTCAGACACCTGTATTCATTCATATATGATCAGTAATCCAGTGACTGTTAAGCACTGACCCTGCAGAAGGCTCGAGGTAAGTGCTTGTGTGATAAACAACTGTTGTGTATGTGAAGATATTGGCTTTGATTTCAAGGACTTTCTGCTTTGTAAAAGAAATGAGGTGCTATTATGCAACTTTAACATAAAGTTCAAAGTGACGGGGTCATGAAAAAAACCAGATAAATGAGATCAGCTGAATATAACTTTGCTTTCAGCAGGAGACCAGGGCTGACTTCTAGGACGAGATGGCATTTGAGTTAGAGATCTGTGTCTGTGAAAAGGGACACTGGGATTCCCAGGTAGCTCAGCAGTAAAGAATCTGCCTACCAATGCAGGAGATGCAGGTTCCATTCCTGGGTTGGGAAGATCCCCTGGAGAAGGAAATGGCAACCCACTTCAGTATTCTTGTCTGGGAGATCCCATGGACAGGGGAGCCTGGGAGGCCACGATCCATGGGGTTGCATAAGAGTTAGACATGACTTAGCAACAAAGGGAGACAGTGTCTCAAGCTAAGTGAACCCAGGAACAAAGGCACAGAGATGAAAGTGGCAGTGTGTAGAGAACAGCAGCTGGCTCGGTCTGGCTGGAAAGCTCAAGGTGGGTGAAGGGGTCAGTAGGTGATGTGGTCAATTCATGTTAGATTGGACGGGGACTGTGATTGCAGATTAGGAAGTTGTTTTTGTGTGTGGACTGAGCGAGTCAGGAGACATCTAAGTTTTTAGACAGGGAAGTAAGATGATCAGTGCAGTGCTTTAGGAAGATCACTCTGGCAAGGCTTTTTAAGTTGAATTAGTGGAAACAGTGGCTGACTTTATTTTTCTGGGCTCCAAAAGCACTGCGGATGCTGATTGCAGCCATGAAATTAAAAGACGTTTACTCCTTGGAAGGAAAGTTATGACCAACCTAGATAGTATATTAAAAAGCAGAGACATTACTTTGCCATCAAAGGTCCGTCTAGTCATGGCTATGGTTTTTCCAGTAGTCATGTATGGATGTGAGAGTTGGACTGTGAAGAAAGCTGATCACCGAAGAATTGATGCTTTTGAATTGTGGTGCTGGAGAAGACTCTTGAGGGTCCCTTGGACTGCAAGGAGATCCAACCAATCCATTCTGAAGGAGATCAATCCTGGGTGTACATTGGAAGGACTGATGCTAAAGCTGAAACTCCAATACTTTGGCCACCTCATGTGAAGAGTTGACTCACTGGAAAAGACTCTAATGCTGGGAAGGACTGGGGGTGGGAGGAGAAGGGGATGACAGAGAATGAGATGGCTGGATGGCATCACTGACTTGATGGACATGAGTTTAAGTGAACTCCGGGAGTTTTTGATGGATAGGGAGGCCTGGCGTGCTGTGATTCATGGGGTCACAAAGATTTGATCACGACTGTGCGACTCAACTGAACTGAACTGAAGAGATTTGAGAGACCAGAGGCTATTACAGTAACCCTGAAGGCAAGTGGTGGTGAGGGGGTGTGGCAGAGGCAGATAAAGGAAATAAAACGGAGCTGACATTGACAGCTCCAAAATGAATCAGCTGCAGATGAAAAGGAAGCAGGGTGAAGACGTTTTGCAGCTTGAGATGATGGAGAAGCTCACTTCATTTTTCAGAAGACATTGTATAATGTTGTGATAGTTTCAGGTGGACGGTAAAGGGACTCAGTCATACATATACATCTATCCATTCTCCTCCAAACTCCCCTACCATCCAGGCTGCCACATAACATTGAGTAGAGTTCCATGTGTTATACAATAGGTCCTCGGTGGTTATCCATTTTAAATACAGCAATGTCGTTTCTTTTTTGATGAAATATCGGAGAAATGGTGAGCTTAGATAGGGATGTACTGCGTTTAAAGTTCTGGAGCGAACATTCAGCTGGAGAAGGTCACATGCCAATTGGACACTTAGAAGTGGTTCTGGGGACTGATTTCAGGACGGAATTTAAATTCGATAGTCATATGCACAGAGGTGATAATTGAAGGTGATGAATGAAAGCAACTGCTATGAGAGAACATGAAGAGAAAGGATTAAAGGGCTGGTGGAGGTAAATCTCTATTTTTCAGGAAGAAAGAAGAGGGGAAGAACTAGGTGTATTCCTAGCTAGCATGAGCACATACGTATGAGTGTTGAGGTTAAAATACAGACCCATTGAGATCACTGGTACATTCAATTTCACGTAGTTGATGGTCAGCTTGAGAGGTAGTGTCTTGGTAACCAAGGGGAAAAGAATGGTCAATATGAAATATAGGAGAAGAGCAATGCTTGAGGACAGGTACACAGCTGTCTTTGTAGGTGAAGGTGGTATGCTCTCTGGTATCCAAGTATGTGTGTGCCTAGGGATGTACCTCCACGAGTTTGGAGGGGAAATAATTACATAAGCAGGGACTAGCAATTAAGTGAAATTATTAATGAGGAGAGAGCCTGCAGGAAGTGGAATCATCACGTACCAGAACAGGTATATATCCGACTGAATATTTTCTTGCTTGTTATGTTGATCTCTCAAACCCTTAACTTGGTTCTGAACCTTGATTAGATTCTGTCTGGCATCCTCAGCTAATTTTGCTTCCTTCTAGGCTCCTAGGCTTTTATTAGGTGTGGAATTGTCAGGTCACTTGCTTTGCTCCAGTTTCCATCTCATGTCAATGAGAGCCTTTCAGTAATTAGACTCTTGATTATGAAACTCACTTTAAATAGAAAGCTGGTCAGAACACTGTGCTTGCTCTAGACTATCCGCTGAATCCTGGGGGTGTTATTCAAGTGCCAGTCTGAGTTCTTCTCCTCAAAAAAGGGTGGCTGTGTCCCATTTATTTTTCTGGGTTAGGAATCTCCTTATCTAAATTTAGTCAAATACACAACTCACATTGAAGGTAGGGAGGGTCTGCTTTTGGAACACTATTAACAACAAACAGAATCACTATTAGCAACAAATAGAATAATAGACTTACATTCTCAGTTCAGTTCAGTCGCTCAGTCGTGTCCGACTCTTTGCGACCCCATGAATCACAGCACACCAGGCCTCCCTGTCCATCACCAACTCCCAGAGTTCACTCAAACTCATGTCCATCGAGTCGCTGATGCCATCCAGCCATCTCATTCTCTGTCGTCCCCTTCTCCTCCTGCCCCCAATCCCTCCCAGCATCAGAGTCTTTTCCAGTGAGTCAACTTGTTGCATGAGGTGGCCAAAGTATTGGAGTTTCAGCTTTAGCATCAGTCCTTCCAATGAACACCCAGGATTGATCTCCTTTAGAATGGACTGGTTGGATCTCCTTGCAGTTCAAGAGACTCTCAAGAGTCTTCTCCAGCACCACAGTTCTCAGTAATGTCCCATTATTTTTCTTCCCTTGTATTCAATCTGATTTCTTTTCTCATTTTCTTAAAGTTTAGTTAACATTACACTAAACTTTATAACATTATGGAGGCCAATCCCAGTGATCAACAGCTTAGGAGATGTAGTTCCAGTCAATGCTTAAATGTCACCTTTCCAAAGATGACGAGAGGAGGACAGTTTGGCCTATATATTGGTTGCATGCATTTTATCCCCATAATTATGATTCTTCATTTAACAGCTTTTATAGAGCGTGCCCTCCTCTGTGTCTGCAAGGTTCCCTTCCTTCCTTTCTGCCATCTTTCCTTAATTATAAAACAGTATGTTAAAGATTCTGGTCCTGAAATCTCATTCCAGTTCATAGAAAAACTAAATTCAAAGAACCCGGACCCTTTCAGGGACTTCACGAATTTTTACCTGATTTCCCTTGTGGCATGCCAGGGTCATGTGGTGTGTGTGTGTGTGTGTGTGTGTGTGTGTGTGTGGGTGCGCGCGCGTGCGCGCACATGCACACGCACGCCTGTGTGCAGGAGATGAAAACGGGCCTTTCTCTAGAAGGCAGGGAATAAGTATCGTATTTCACAGCTGACTGACCGGCAATGGAATTATTCTATTGGAAGCGACTTTTCTGGACTGAACTGATTAGGAGATGCAGCTCTTGCACTGCATGCTGATGAAACAAAACCACACACCTCTGTGTATCTCTAGATGGCAGACATGTGTGCATGTGTGCACACACACACACACACCCCGTACAAATCCACATATGTCCATATAACTGATACATTCACTTCTAACAATGGGAAATCCTTCTTTCTGAAGTTTCAAAAAAGAGTGAGGCATGAGTTTCTAAGGGACGAAGAGTAACAGGGGAGTTGGGAGTTGAGGGTTCTCTTCCCAGTGGAGAAGAGGCTCCTTCATTCAGGCGAGAGAGCATGGGTATTCCTGCAATCTCCTGTATACACCCTGGTGTTTGCTATGCAATGCAGTGTCTGTGTTCCTCTAGACGGAAATGGGGCTTTCTTCTAGGAGCATCCCCCAACCCCTTCTCCAGCACAGTTCTTCTAGCAGTTCAAACCCCCAGCAGGGTCCTGTAACACTGTGTGGCTGTGTGGCTATTTCCATCGCCCCCTGCCTTTCTTGGATAGGTGGATCACCAGAAGTCAGGCCTTGGCAGCAGCTTCTACAGACCCTCTGTGCTCGGGGTGAGGGCTGACGCAACACTTTTCTTACCTGACAGCTGAGGCTTTCCCTGGGCCTTGGCTCCCTGCCCGGGGGGTTCAGTGGTAAAAAAACCTGATTGCCAATGCAAGAGACACCGGTGATGCAGGTTTGATCCCTGGATGGGGAAGATTTCCTGAATAAGGGCATGGCAACCGGCTCCAGTATTCTTGCCTGGGAAATCCCATGGACAGAGGAGCCTGGCGGGCTACAGCCCATGGGGTCACAAACAGTCAGACGCAGCTGAACACACACACACACAGCTCCCTTCCACAGGTCAGTGAAGGGGCAATGAGCCACCTGGGCAGCTTCAGCTTCTCATTCTTTGTCCAGACCCATCAGTGAAAAAATGACACATCCAATCGTGGTCTTATGGGGAGGGGTCCTGAGTAGAGGAATTAAATATATATGGATTTCACCTGTTATCAGGGTCGCATGCTTCTCACAGACATTCTGTCAGGGTCCACCATTACTCCTGACCCTTCCAACTTCAACCATCCTCCTTCCCTCCTTTTAAAACAGAGGAGAGGTTTAGAGTCCAGAATGATGGGGCCTTAAAGGGCAACTTTGCTGTCAGAAGAATCCATCATGTATGTGACCCTGCTTGCCATCCTCATTCTATACGTTCTGTTTTCCCTGTTGACTGCTCACCCACTGGCTCCCAGCTGGTTGGAGGTAAAACATGGTTTGTATACAAGTGGACATGATAAAGCAAACCTCTCCTTCTGCGTAATTGATGCCAAGGCTGGGATTTCCAATTTTCTTTTTTTTTTATGACCGAGATTCTCTTTCATACGTGTGCTACGCACTATTCATAACAGTCCCCAGAAACACTCAGCACACCGCCTGTTGCTCCTTGAAGGGCCAGCAACTCGGTGAGTCGTTATGGTTTTGTGGTCAACATGAGCTAATGCACTTGCTCATTAACAGAAGCAGAGAGTTTTGACTGGGAGAGATCATTTCCATTTTTCACTGTGCTCGTCAGACCGTAGCCACTCGCGTATCTTAGAAGTGATGAAGAGAGACTAGATTTCCTTCAGTCAGCAGATGGCTGAAGGGATACAGATGAATTCTACAGGAGAATGGTGAATGGATTGGAGTGTCTAGAGCCACCACATTAATTGCTAAGAGATGGGCTGATGGAAAAAAGTGGACTCACTCTCTATGGCCCTGTGAGTAGTCAGGGAGGAAGATGCTTTTAAAACACATAGTGTTAGGTTTGATGTGAGGAAGAATTTCTAATTGTTGGAACTGCCCAGGGATGGAATATTGAGGAGAGTGTTCTTTCAAGGGAAGCGTCTGAATACTAGGTTGATAGAGACACATACAGTTGATTGAGGCACATGAGCATCTGCTGAGCAGCTAGACTGCGGCGCCTCACCCTGTACTTCTGATCTAAGAGTCTAACATGGCCAGCAACCACTGCACCCAGAATGTATCGTAGCTAACAGCCACTAAATCCAGAGAAAATGCACATGCCTGCCATGTCACATTAGGGTCATCACACTCATTCCACAGTGAGGCCCAGAGATGGAATTCTCATTCCTTGACGTTTCATAGTCAAGGAACATATTTACATAGTCAAGATTCTGATCTTTTCTAAGAAGAACTCACAGAAAGTGTTTGTCAGATAGCTGAACCAAAAATTCAGGGAATGGAGGTACGATTTAATCCGGTAGGCAACAAAGCATCACCTTCTCTCAGTTCTGCCTTCCAAGGTGAGAGACCCGAGAGCTCAGCTTCAATCCAGGGCAATTAGTCTGTGTTCCCTTCTGTTCTCAGAGTGACTCAAAGAAGCCCAAATAAATATTTTCAGAAAACAGAGCAAATTTGTATTACTTAACCCAAGGAATGCAAACAAGTGTAATTAAAGTGAATACCCATAAATAAAGTAAATACATTAGTTAGGAAATGAATTAATTAGTGTTTAATTACTATCAATTACTAAAATCACTACAGAATTACTTGTAGAATGGATTGAATCTCTTGCTCCTATTAATAATTTCCATGGCTAATTGTATGCAATTGTATTTTCTTTTCTTTGAGTGCATCTTAGCAGAACTAATGGGGGGGAGGAACAGCATACTGAACAATGACAGAAACATTTTTTTTTTCTTGGTTCAGTAAAAAACAAAAGTGGTTTGAAAAATATCAGCCCAGTTGTCAAAAGCTGAAGTGGACGAGGAAGGAGCTGGGGATGGAGGCTGTTACTGTGACATAGGGTGACCCCACTGTTTCCTGGAGGGGGTGCAGCTGGTATCTATGGTGGGGCCTAAGGTGGAGGTGTGTGCATGAGTGTGCCTGTGTGTATATAGGTGTGTTCATGTGTGTATTGTGTAAGTGTGTGCGTGAATGTGCATGTGTATGCCTGTGTGCTTACGTGTGCACGCATGAGTTGTATGTGTGTGCATTGTGTTATAAGTGTTTGCATGAGTGTGCACATGAGTGTGTATGAGTGTATGTGCATACATGCGTGTGCATGTGTGCATGCATGAGTTATATGTGCATGCTGAGTGTGCACATGTGTATGTATAACTGTGTGCATGTGTGTGCTGCATAAGTGTTACATGTCTGTGTGAGTGTGTATGTGTGTGATTGTGTGTGCATGACTGTGCACACACACGTGCACAATGAGTCGTGTGTGTGTGTGCATGTGTGTGCTGCATAGGTACGTTGCATGTGTGTGTGAGCGTGTGCATGAATGTCCATGAGTGTGTGCACATGCCTGTGAGTATGTGAGTGTGTACTCGGGGAGAAAGGTGGGAGGCTCAGTTTTCTGAGCTCACTTCCATCCTGCTTTCAAGAACCCATGACC